>NC_139975.1:4869254-5436754 GCF_963993115.1 Abramis brama
CACACACGCACACACTGACCCACTGACAGACATTTCAGATCGCATTATGATGTTGGCGGATTCGTGAAATGATCTCGCTATCTAGTCTTCACCCTCTTTCTATTTATTTTTCCTTAAAAGTCACAGATTCAATATGTTTATTATTTATGTTGCACATTTCATGCACAATGTTATTTTGTGCTTTACAGTATGGGATTTATAAAATAATCAAAAATGCATAAAAGTAAAAATAATGTAAAAAAAATATTAAAATGTATTAAAAACAAATGCAAGAAGTCGCAAGTAGCCTATTTTAACTCTTAGGTATATTAATTATATATTATAATTAGTATATTATGTGTTTATTTATTTAAACATATTTGTTTATTAGTTGATGTATTCTAAAAATATATATCTGGAAGGAGTAATTTAAGAATTCAAATGAAGTGATTCCACATAATTAGAATAAGTTAAATTAACAGGCAGGACATTTACAAGAATAAAAGATAAAAATACATGAGCGAGTATGAAAATGTTATGAAATGTGCAATACCAGAAATCCTTTTCCTTGTGGGGACAATTTTAGGTCCACATGAGGAAAACAGCTTATAAATCATAGTAAGTGATGCTTTTTGAAAATGTAAAAATGCAGAAAGTTTTCTGTGATGGGTAGGGTTCAAAAACATGCAGTTTGTACAGTATAAATATCATTGTGTTTATGGAAAGTCCCCATAAAACACACAAAACTCTACGTGTGTGTAATGTAATCCAGAGCTGTTTCACTCTCTTGAGCGTTTCCATATGCTGCTGTAACTCAATACACACACACACACACACACACTGATGCCAGAGACAAATGTACTGCTCGGAAATGAGGTACAGAGAGAGAAAACAAGTTTGAATGGAGGCTGAAAATGGAGGAGAGAAAGAATTGAGAAAGAATAAAGGACAGACATGGACAGAAGAGAATAACAGGCCAGACTGCAGATAGAGATGAAGATGTTTATCTGATCTTGATTGTGTTTCATGCACTATGAACGAAGGAGATTATCACACACACACGAGCTGACGGTCATCTGACGCTGTGTGTGTCTGTGGTCCTTCTCTGGAGACTCGTCAGCAGTGTGAACTTTAGTCTTTACGTTTCATTGAAGCTGTTGGGCGTTTGACTCTCAACCCTGACCTCTGAACTCTGACCTCCTCCTGCTCCCCCTTTAGATCAGAGATGCCAACACACTGATGGTGTGTGTGTGTGTGCGTGCGTGCGCACAGAGTTCTCTTTCTTTTTTGGATTAGATATTTCCTTTGATTTTTGAAGTTGAGTCTCTTATTATTTAATTTTTTCTGTGGTAATTTGATCTATGAACTAATTTTACAACTATAAAATCCACGACAAATAGCGTGCACATGATCACATGATTTTTTTTTGCAGTTCACTAAAATGGTCCTGGTCTAAAGTTATTTATGTAAACCAAAACTATTAAAACTTGTTTTCTGCTCTTTAAATAGAGCAGGGGGAAATTAAATATAAATATTAAATGAAAAACCTTGGCAACTAAGTGTTCATTTAGTACTAAATCTAAAATGACTAAAACTAGAACTGACTTAAAAATCTAACTTAAAGTTAAATAGAAATATTTAAAAATACAATTATTACTAAATTACTAAAACTAAAACAAAAATGCAATGAAAACTATTAATTCATTTTCTGCAATTAAAATAAAGCTGGAATAAAATGAAATATAAATATTAAATGAAAAACTTAAAATACTAAAACTGAAAAAATAAATAAATTGATAATTACTCAGATTAAAATGAAAACTTTAAATAAGAAGTCATTAAAAGTATTAATAAATACTGTAATGCAGGGCCGTATCCACCATTGAGCTCCCCGAGGTCCGGACCTTTGTAATTTTTCTGTGTCGGCTATATAATGAAGGTTGTGGAATAATTCCCTAATATTAATGTGGTGCGGGCGGCAGTGATTCGCACATCACGACGATAACCGACCCTCTCATCTGAGCTTCTTCACCGATTCACCAGATGACCAATCAAATCACAGTGTGGCTTTAGGGCTTTATGTTCACAGAAGCGCGAACCGAGCGTGAATTCCAGCGTGACGCGCTTCACGCTTGAGTAAACGACCATACAGTACGAGATAAGAGGCAAAACAGCTGTTTTAAGATAGAAGATTTAAGCGACGGACAGAAATAATCAGTTTGCTAAGACTGTAACTGCACATATGATAATCATCAAACAATTAGAAAATTGTTGTTTAAAGCAGTATTACATGAAGTGTTGTACATGTATTGACTGGACACTGATGTCACTGCTTAACGTGTGCTTGACAGTCAAATACTGTGCCCAGCCGTACAGAAACATCATTTTCAGCTCCTTTTTTTTAATCTGAGGCCACTATCTTAAACACACGAGTACTTAACCACCCTCTCTTTTTGTGCATTTCTAGTTAAGAAAGATCAAGAGGGATCTGAAGACAAGAAAAACGCTCAGAAGAAGAAGGTGAAGGAGCTGAAGGTGCTCGACTCCAAAACATCCCAGAATCTCTGTGAGTAGCAGCCCGAGCACGAACGGTCATTCAGACGAGAAATACCTCACTAGTTTAACACAGTCATTTATAGTGTTGTTTGCTCAGAACTGTGTGTGTGTGTGTGTTGCAGCTATATTCTTGGGTTCAAACAGAATGCCTTATGAAGAGATGAAGAATGTCATCCTGGAGGTCAACGAGAAAGTTCTCTCTGAAAACATGGTGCAGGTATGAAAGTGTGTGTGTGTGAAAGCGCTCGTATTGATTGAGTGGATCTTTGATGTCCGTTTGACAGTAGTTCAGTTCATTTCTGAACTCTGTTGCGCGCCAGTGAACCACACTACTTGAAAACAGGGTTCAGTTCACGTGCTTCTGGACCGGTCAAAATGATTGTGAAAGCAATCCGGCCTATCTTGAGGAAGTGAGCTGATAACATCTAACATCTGCTAATGTACATCCAGACGGTTTTAAACCCGGTCAGGATGATAAGGACCCTGACGCGAAGGGCCCCGGGACCCCGCTTATTACACAGCTACTTGCCACATAAGTAAATAATTAGACACGAAATATAGACTTGAGTTTAGATATTTAAAGGTCAAAGCTTCCACAAAGAAATAAGTTGCTAGCAAGCAGGGAAATATAAGGGATACGGTAACAACGGTCGCGTTAACCGAAACTTTTCTGTCATTTACTGATTTTTTTTTAGCAGTAACAGAAAAATCTGAAGGCCGCTCGTCATTTTGACAGATTACAAAGCACAAAGCTTATTGCGATTTATTGGACAAGCGTTCATGATGAAAAGTGATGCACAGTCTTTGTTCGACTTTCTCTCCATATATAAATAAATGCATAATCTATGCTTGTCCTGTAAGTGCCACTGCAAAAGTCTAACTTGACCTCTACAGTCAAAGCACTTATTACACTGTATTTCACCACTCATTTATTTAATAATTATGGGGATAAGAGATACTGATTTGAGATTAAACTGTT
The DNA here is from genome assembly GCF_963993115.1 of Abramis brama. Classification (NCBI taxonomy): domain Eukaryota; kingdom Metazoa; phylum Chordata; class Actinopteri; order Cypriniformes; family Leuciscidae; genus Abramis; species Abramis brama. Next base: position 4,872,769 of record NC_139975.1, read on the forward strand.
TTAAAATGTTGCCTGTTTTCTTATAATCCATTATAGTGTACCAAACAATCATTGCATAAGGGCAGCAACTGCGTTTGTATGAAACAAGAGAGTCTGTGATACCCGAATGACATAATTAAATAACTGCACTCAGAATATTTCATAGCTCACCAAACGCAAATCTTCCACGAGGAAAAAACGTTCCTAGGAAATGTAAAGCGCCGACTTCAGTTACCCGGATGAGCCTGTGTTATCAGTTTTTATAGGTTGTTATTGGGGGATAACATAGCGCTGGATGGCTCAGTTGACCAATCAGAGTCAAGTATTCCACAGACCCGTGTAATAACCACTGATAACATACTTTGATCAGCATAAAATAATGCTTGGATAAACATTTATTGTTGGTTTGCTGTTGTTTAAAGCAAGACCTTAAAGTTTAGTCCTGGGATCCTTAATCTTTAAAATGCAGCAGGATTCAAGTCCACATGAAATCAAAATAGCTATTTTGGGTCTTATTGTGAATGAATCATCAGTGCATGTTATTTCAAAATTAAAAACATTTTTCTTCAAAATCTTTTATCAAAATGTAATGACTGCTTCTGAAACAACTTTCCTTTTTGATGACAGTCCCTCTTATTTTTTTATTTATTTCCACCTTCATACAGAGTCACTCATCTATCATCATGATATTAATCAAGTCCCACTTTTTTAAATACTCTGTTTCATCAGTCGCAATTGTGTTATAAAGTCAGAATTGCATGATATTAAGTCGCAATTGTTTGTTATAAAGTCAGAACTGTGAGATGTAAAAAAAAGACTGAATTGCGAGTTTACTTCTCAGAATTGCATGTTTAAATCTTGCAATTCTGACTTTATATCTCCCAGTTGCGTGTTATAAAGTCAGAATTGCGTGTTATAAAGTCAGAATTGTGAGATATAAAGTCTTTTTTTCCTTAGAATTGGACTTTATTACTTGCAATTGTGAGTTTATATCTCGTAATTTGCGACTTTACATCTCGCAATTCTGTTAAATAAAGTCAGGATGTCTCCAATGAAACCTGCCAATCTGTGTGTGTAAAGTTTTGGTAGGCGAACCAAAATGGACAAAACCGGTGAAACTGGTGAACCACTTTTCCTGAGTGGTTTTCTAGTGGTAAACTGCTACTGTGTGTGTTTCAGAGTTTGCTGAAGCTGCTGCCGGAGCAGGAACAGCTCAACACATTAACAGAGCTGAAAGACGAGTACGAGGAGCTGGCTGAGTCGGAACAGTTCGGAGTTGTGGTGAGAAACACACACAGTGCTGACTTCTCACAAACACAATCACACAGAGACAGAGAGAGCATGTGTGTGTCTGTCTCCAGATCAGTTCAGTGAAGCGTCTGAAGCCCCGTCTGACCGCCATCCTCTTCAAGCTGCAGTTCGAGGAGCAGGTGAATAACGTGAAGCCTGAAGTGGTGGCGGTGACGGCCGCCTGCGAGGAGCTTCGGAAGAGCGAGGGATTCGCCAAACTGCTGGAGATCACACTGCTGCTGGGAAACTTCATGAACGCAGGATCGCGCAACGCCAAAGCTTTCGGATTCAGCATCAGTTACCTGTGCAAGGTGACACTACATTTTGTGTGCATTTGATGTGTTTTAAACTAGCAACTAGCTCATCTAGCATATGAAAAACACTTTACAATAAAAACATCCCAATAGTTAACGTTAGTTAATGCATGAGCTAACAATGAGCAGTGCATTTGTTACAGTATTTATTAATCTTTGTTAATGTTAGTTAAAGGAATAGTTCACCCAAAAATTAAAATGATTCCATAATTTACTCATCCTCAAGCCACCCTAGGTGTATATGACTTTCTTCTTTCAGCCGAACACAATCGGAGTTATATTAAAAAATATCCGGGCTCTTCTAAGCTTCATAATGGGAGTGAATGGTACCTTATTTTTTGAAGCCCAAAAAAGAACATTCATCCATCATAAAAGTAATCCATACGTCTCCAAGGGGTTAATTAAGGCCTCCTGAAGCGAAGCGATGTGTTTTTCTAAGAAAAATATAAATTTTATATCTTTATAATCTATAATCACTGGTTTCCGGTAACGGCCATACGCGGGGCTAGTTCCGGCAGAAGAGTGACCTCTGACCCGACGCATGAACTCCCTGAAACGCCTCCATTGTCGTCTTGAGTTTTCTTCCGGGAATGAACACGTCACAATATTCCTCATTTAAATAATTCATACGCAGAATAAAGGGGCGGGGCCTGGTTGAGTGAGTTAGTAGTGTGTTAAATTGTCGGTTATGGTAAGGGGCGGGACATTTCCCAACCACACTCGAAGCGCTCGACCAATCACAACACACTGCTCCAGCTGACCAATCAGAGTACAGTGTGCTTTTCAGAAGGAGGGGCTTCATAGAGACAGGAAGTAAACAGAGTGTTACTGACAGACTGGGAAGAGAGGAGCTGCAACAGTGGAGAATATGAGGAAAATAATGTGTTTTTTAACATTCAAGCATGAAAACCTGTTCTAGTAGAGCTCAAAAACAAAATTAAGACTTAAAAAAGAGCATAATAGGTCCCCTTTAACTAATGTTAACAAATGGGACCTTAAATTGTTACCAACATATGTAATGATTCTCTCTATGGGATGGATTTGTGTTGCCCATGCCTTTTATTGCACAAACATTGGAAATAAATGCATGGGATTGCTAGTGAGAACACATTTTGTACCTTTTTTTGTAGAAAGTGCCTGATGTGTTGGTCACCACAAAGTAAATAAATGTGTGTATGTGTGTGTTTAGTTGAGAGACACTAAATCAGCAGATCAGAAACAGACTCTCCTGCACTTCCTGGCGGAAATATGTCAGGAGCAGTACCCTGAGGTCATGACCTTCCCAGACGAACTCATCCATGTGGAGAAAGCCAGCAGAGGTCAGTCTCAGTCCCGTCTTCACGTCACTGATGATGCTTTCCTTATTCTATATACACTACCATTCAAAAACCTTTTTTTTTTTAAAGAAATTAATACTTTTATCAAAAGTGCCAGTTGACATTTGTCATGTTACAAAAGATTCTTTTTCACAGTTTCCTCAAAAATATGAAGCAGCACAACTTTTTCCAACATTGATAATAAATCAGCATATTAAAATGATTTCTGAAGGATCATGTGACACTGAAGACTGGAGTAATGATGCTGAAAATTCGGCTTTGATCACAGGAATAAATTACAGTTTACAATATATTCACATAGAAAACAGTTCTTTTGAATTGTTATAATATTTCACAATATTACTGTTTTTACTGTGTTTTGATCAAATAATGCAGCCTTGGTGAGCAGAAGAGTCGTCTTTCAAAAACGGTCAAACGAGGTATGTTTTTTTATAAAACAAATTCTCTCTCTCTCTCTTAGTGTCGGCAGAGACGCTCCTGAAGAATATAGATCAGATGGGAAAGCAGATTAAAAACCTGGAGAAAGACATTGAGACGTTCCCTCCTCCGCAGAGCGACAAGGACAAATTTGTGGAGAAAATGACCATATCCTTTATTCCCCCTGACCGGAAGTGTCACTTTGGTTTCCACTGTCATTTCTGCCAAAAATAATGTTATATAAATAGTGTCAATGATCCATTGTGATGTCACATCCTGTTTGGGTTCTAGTTGAAGTGTGCCGTCCTGTGAAGTTCATTCCTTAAGGAAGTTTGGGAGGATGTTTGTTTTAGTACTTGCTCTCTGCTTGGGGCGAAAAACAACTAATTTCATGCGTTTTTAATAATGATTTATAAATATAAATATAAAAGCTGATCCCTGTGTAAGTGATATTGAGTGTTTTTCTTAACGAAGTCCTGTACAGTTTTGTATCGTCGGCTCGTGAGCAGTTTGAGAAGATGCAGCTGATGCACGAGAACATGGAGAAGCAGTACGAGGATCTGGGCAAGTTCTTTGTGTTCGACCCCAAAAAGATGAGCCCAGAAGAGTTATTCGGTGACCTCAACAACTTCAGGACCATGTTCCAGGTGAGATCACAACCGGCAGTCCACAGAAAACTGGCCAGTATTTACCTTGGAATAAATATGGAAGCTTTTGTTCCCAAAATTCGGACACTTGCGTATTTGTATCTCACAGTTCTGACTTCATTCACCTCATGTACAGTGTTGGGAAAGTTCACTTTCTACATGAACTAGTTCAAAGTTCAGTTCACAAATTTTAAAATGAACTAGTTCATTTCATAGTTCATACTCAAAATTTTGAACTAAGTTCACAGTTCCAAAAATGAACTAGTTCATAGTTCTTTTTTTTCCATGTTGCTGCGAGATATTATTTTTCAAAATGATTTCCACAGCCCATATAGAACCACAGACAATTATTTTATCAGTTTAAACACTGAAGCTATCTGTCAGATTTTTCCCATATCCTCGCCGACCTTGTCATAAAACTTGTTTAAATGATCATCCGACGCCTCCTTGCTGCTTTTTGTTTTGATTTGTAACGTAAGTGATGAGTCGTTCATGAACGATCCATTCATTGCGTCTGTCACGTGACAAATGAACGAAAGACTCGGAAGGTAAAGTAATTATTTATGTTCCCTGTAAACGATTTTTGACTGCATTATAATGATTTCTTAATTCAGAATATGATCAAGATTGCGTAGGTGGATGTGTTCTGGGAATTTGCCAGTTAATAGTATAACATTTAAAGCCCCTTAAATGAATGAAATGACTCAAAAACATTTGTTCATTTTGATGAACGAGATCGAACAAGAGAGTCAGTGACACTGGTGGCTGGTGTTGCCAGATTGGGTGTTTTTTCCGCTACATATTAAGGCCGGTTTACAGTGTGTTTTAGCCAGGTTTTCGCCTGGAAGGCTCTATAGAAATCTGACACTCTATTGAATGAAGTTAAACAGAGAGCGTGGCGTTCACAGACACGAATGAACGAGTTCACAGTAACGTTCATCAGGCAGTAATACAGTACGTTCAGTTCACGTTCACCCAAAATATGAACGAGTTCATGAACTATCGTTCAATGAACGCGTTCAGGCACAACACTGCTCATGTAGCAGTGCAGAATAAAGCTGTTTTCTGTGATTGTGTGGGCACTTCTGAATAACAACATGCAGTAAATGGTTAAAATAATAAAAAAAATAAGCTGAATAACTCTAAATTCTGATTTTATAACTCGCAATTGCACGATGTTAACTTTTGTTACATGATAGATGTCTTTATTCTCACTTTTGATCAATTGAATCCATCCTTCCTGAATAAGAGTGTTCATTTATTGTAAAATATGACTTTAAATCACCCCAAACTTTTAAACCGTAGTGTATTTATATTTCTGTGTAGATTCAGTGTTTATAGTACCAACATGTGTGTGCGTGCGTGTGTGCGCGCGTGCGAGTGTGTGCATTCATTCATGCATGCGTGTGTGTGCGTGTGTGTGTGTGCAGCATATGGTTCAGTCATCAGTCTGTTTAGTATATTAAAAGTTTTTGTCTAGACATACTTGCATTCTCTCTGTCATAAAGGGAGCAGAGACTCCATGTCAAAAACACACACACTTCATGATCTTATCTGTGCTGTGATTTCATCTGTTCATCATAACGCTTTCTAACTTTATATTCTCCTTCAGCTGAACAAACAGAAGAAGATCTGAATCCGAGATCTTGAGTTCAGCTCGTCACCTCACTGCATGCATGTGCTTTTTTACAGCAAGCGGTGAAAGAGAACCAGAAACGGAAAGAAGCAGAGGAGAAGATTCGCCGAGCCAAACTGGCAAAAGAGAAAGCGGAAAAAGAGAAAGAGGAGAAACAGAAGAGAATGAACGCTGGACAGATACTCAACATCAATGATGGTAAAGATTCTGTGTGTGTGTGTGTGTGTGTGTGTGTGTGTGTGTGTGTGTGTGTGTGTGTGTGAGAAATGGACATGGACAATGGAATACTACATCTAGCATAAATGAGCTCTCTCTCTCTCTCTCTCTCTCTCTCTCTCTCTCTCTCTCTCTCTCTCTCTCTCTCTCTCTCTCTCTCTCTCTCTCTCTCTCTCTCTCTCTCTCTCTCTCTCTCTCTCTCTCTCTCTCTCTCTCTCTGACCTACTTTTCTCGTCTGGCTGTAGTGTAAAACTTTTGGGGCAAATTTCCACTCATTACTGGAGACCTGTGTGTGTGTGTGTTTGAGGGAGGTTGACACAAAAAAATAAAAATATATATATAAGGTCTCATTTGTTAATATTAGTTAATTCATTAGCTAACGTGAACTAAATTTGATCAATATATTTACAGCTTTTATTAATCTTTGTTGATATTAGTTCATAAAAATTCTGTTTTTCGTTGTTCATGTTAATTCATTAACTAATCTTTATGGATAACTTTTGATAGTTTTTATAAATGTTGACTAAAAATTAAGATTAATAAATGCTGTAGAAGTATTGTTTATTGTTAGTTCATGTTAACCAATGTAGTTATTTATCAGTTTTTTTATTTATGAATTATATAATTATAAAATATAATTTCTATTACTTATTTATTCGTTTTTTTTCTTCATATTTTTGTTCACCTTTAATTTATTTTTATTTCAGTTTAGTTTTAGTAACTTTAGTTCTTTAACTTATTTGATTTGAGTGAGATGCCAAGGCAACATTTCTCTTTCTAGTTAATCTAGTTTATATATATGTATTTCAGCTTTATTATGAAGGTGCCACGATAACTGGGTAATTTGAGGTTTGATTTGCATACAGGTGGCTGATTTGAAAGTCAGTTGAAAGAACACACATATAACTCTCTCTCTCTCTCTCTCTCTCACACACACACACACACACACACACACACACACACACACACACACACACACACGTACGTATGTTCTTTCCAGAAGACTACTGAGATCTGCATGCATCTCATCTGTTTGTTTCCCATCTCTCTCTCTCTCTCTCTCTCTCTCTCTCTCTCTCTCTCTCTCTCTCATACATACACATACACACACACACAGGGTTCATTGAACTCTCAGGGTTGAATATTTGAAATGTTTGGCCTCGACATTCCCACATTCTCAAACACACGTTATCTTTAGTTTAGCAGTCAAACCCTGAGAATTGCATAAATAAAAAGTGTTTCCCACATTAGTCTCCACAGTTCCTGTGGACGGTCAGTAGGTGTCAGTGTTGGGTGATAGATTCTCTGTGTGTGTAGCCATGGGGTATCCATGGTCTTTAGACTGACACATTACTGGATGGAAACACTTATTGTGTCTGTTCTAAAATATAACGTAATTTTTCTATTTTCCAGTGATATTATATGTATTAATATAATATATACATTTAATATGTAATGTGCAGCAGGGAGAAAATCTCAGCAGATCAGATGTGCTGTTCCTATAACACTCCTCACGGTGGTGTGTGTGCACTGCAAACAGCTCTGTGTGTGTGTGTGTGTGTGTGTGTGAGAGAGAGAGAGAGATCTAGGTTGTCAGGTCAGACGCATAACCATCTGGCTGCAGATTTTCTGGGGATTACAGTGAGACTAGCAGTGTGTGTGTGTGTGTGTGTGTGTGTGTGTGTGTATGTATGTGTGTGTCTGTTTGGGCTGCAGAGTGTTCAAGGTTTTGTTGTGTGTGTGTGCCTGTTTATGAAGGATGCTGTGTGTGTGTTTATTGGGGGAAGTGTGTGTGTGTGTGTGTGTGTGTGTGTGTGTGTGTGTGTGTGTGTGCCTGTGTGTTTATGGGGGGCAGGGAAATTAGATCCATAAATCTTTAACCCCATGTTGTCCAGAGAGGATGTAATTGAAACCATCTGTCTACACACACACACACACACACACACACACACACACAAAACACAACCCTGAAATCATTCACCATATCGAGTGGATTAAAATCAAGCCACATGCTTTTAACAAATTATTTACACAAACAAAATATTTTCAGAGCACACAGTCCTTCCCATCATGTGTGTGTGTGTGGTTCAGTTATGTAGGTCAACAGTGTGCATCAGTGTGTGTAAGGTAGGGGGCGCTGTCTGCTATAACTGGTGTCTCTGAGGATGTTTACATTCCCATGATCCTTTGCTCCTCTCTCATCTGATGTCACTGTGGCTGAGACTGTTGCTCTCTGGTTCTACAGTTCTGCATGTGTTTCAGCAGTAATACTTCATATGAGTGTGTGTGTTTCAGATAGTGATGATGAGACCATTATTGATGTATAATATTAATAGTGTTTTTTGTGTATGTTTGTGTGTTTCAGATGGAGATGAGACTGGTATCATGGATGGTCTGTTGGAGGCGCTGCAGTCTGGAGCCGCTTTCAAGAGGAAGAGAGGACCACGACAAGCAGGTAACACACACACGCACTCATGTCATTACAGTTCATTGGTCAGATGTGCAGTTATTGCTGGTATTGAGGGAACACAATGCAGAAAAGTTTCAGTTGTAAAAAACGTACACAGTAACAGATAAAAGAACAACTGGACACACACACACACAGGGTTGTGGGTTTGATTTCCATGGAAAGCATGATGAACTGTATCGTTTAAATTCAGTGTAAGTTGCTTTGGATAAAAGTGTCTCTGCCCAATGCGTAAATGCAAATGTACAGTAGCATTCAAAAGTTTGGGGTAAAAAAAAAAAGTTAATACTTTTATTCAGCAATCTATGCATTAAGCAAACGTAACATTACCAATGCCTTTTACTATATTACTATTTCAAATAAATTCCGTTTCTGTTCATTAAAGAATTCTGAAAAAAAGTATCACAGTTTCTACAAAAATATGAAGCCGCATTCATAATAATCATGAATGTTTCTTGAGCAGCAAATCATCATATTAGAATGATTTCTGAAGGATCATGTGACACTGAAGACTGGAGTAATGATGCTGAAAATTCAGCTTTGATCACAGGAATAAATTATATTTTAAAATATATTCATATTATATTTTAAAATATATTAACATAGCTATTTCACAATATTGCTTTTTTTATTGTATTATTGATTAAATAAATGCAGACTTGGTGAGTGGAAATGCTGTTTTCAAAAACATTAAAAAAAAATCTTACATACCCCAAACTTTTGAACAGTAATGTATTTTTTGAAGGAAAACATGAATTCAGTGTGTTTCAATAGATAGATATATAGTTCAGAATTACAGTTGTACATAAACTGTGTTTTATGTTCCCTCTCTTCACTGTATTTTAGACTTACAAACAGTGTGGAGCAGCGCTATGTGTGTGTGTGTGTGTGTGTGTGTGGATCTGTTGTTGAATGAATCCAGATGTGCTGCTATGTGGCAATAATGACCATACACACAATCCCCCCCTCTCTCCGCCTCCACATTCCCGCGCTTTTATCTTTTGAATTTAGTTCCATGGCAAACTCTTTTTCTGTTTTCCCCTGTTTTCCCTGCTTTATTCCTCTCTTCTCTCTGTTCATTGTTTACTTCATCTTATATTCCCTCTCTTTCTCTCTCATACGTTTATTTCTCTATATCTCTGTAGTCTTTACTCTGTTTACTTTGCTGCTTCAGACCGTATATTTTCCTTGGAATCGAATCAAAGTGTGTGTGTGTGTGTGTGTGTGTGTGTGGCATGAGTCATCAGTGGTGTTTTGTATTTTTAGCTTTTCTGAAGCAGCCTCCACAACCTATGTTCCAAAACCTAGTGAGCTCCCTACCTAGACAGCATGTCAAGGCGTCCTCAATGTATTAAAGGTTGTTCCAAAATGATGCTGCCTTTAAAAATGCTTTGAGTTAGTGAGTTATAGCCTTTGTAGACGTTCACATCATTTAGAATGCTGCCTTTGAAGGGAGCTGCCTATGTAGACGGCACAAACGGAGCAACACACGGCACATGTGACTCAACCCCTCAACATATGCCACACACACATACCAACACACACCCATTCTGACCACTTGTGCGTTCTGCATATGTATGCATTCACTCAAACACACACACAGTGTAGATGCCTTTAGACAGACCGCAGGCATGCAGTGTGGAGACAGGAGACGCCCTGTAACCTCTGACCTCTGACCCTCTGCATAATGAGTCATCAGCCAATCAGAGAGATGCTGAGCGACTGACGGCAGCTGCTGCTCGACACACACACTTACAAATACACAAAATACATTTAAGTTGCGAATGTATTCATAAAAACACCTCATCACTGGCATAAATCTGTGTTTAGTATATTAGAATAAAACAATAAAAAATAAATAGAATAATAAATATATATATATATATATATATATATATATATATATTAATATTATTAAATAATATATAATAAACATTTTTATTTATATATATATATAAAGTTTGCATATGTGTTTGTTGAATATCATATTTGATGCATCAGGCTTTTATGGCTCATATTATCAGATATAGTGAGAGTATAGAGCTCATACTTGAGGAGGAAAAAACACTCACATTTTATTCAGAAGCACAAACTGATCAAAAATATGAAATTTTGTGCAGATGCTGATATTTATTTGGCCAAAAAGTCAGATGAAATTCTGATGCTTGTAATGTAAATCAATGAGACTTTATAACAGTATAGAAGACTAGAAACATAAAATGCTTATGAATATCAGTCATCTTAGTAAGATGATATTTGAATGCTTAGTTTTATGATCAAAGCTCTGTAGTTTTAAAACCTATAATGCAATGCAATGCAATACAATGATGACTTAGAGATGAACAAATAAACCTTCCTCAAAAGCCTGATGATCATATTTAATACTCAAACAGATTTATCAAAAAAAGTATATATGGATAAACAAGTAAACCCAAGTTGTTTTATACCAGTAAGTGTTCATCTTTAAATATTACTAAGAAAAGTTATATGTTTACTTTTGGAAAATCAGTAAAAACACATGAAGCACAAGCTGAAGGGGGACGTCTTACTATTAAAGTAAAAGGACTTTTATTTGTTAAAGAAACAACTTTGTCATATCAAATATGATACAGCAGTCTCTATAGGGTAGAGACTCAAACAGTCACAAACTCCTCAGTAGAGGATAATGGATGTTAGTCAGGATCGACGCCATATTTCATTTTGAAGTGAAGGAAAACAAGGCAGATGTTTCCAGAAACTTCCCAGTGGTCAAAAAAATGTTTTGACCCTTTTTAGGTATACTATTTTTTTCAAAGTGTTACATGATTTGGCACACACTAATCCTAGTCTCCATGCTATTTAGGACTGAAAGTATGCAAATTGGGATGTAGCCGGTGTGGGTGTGTCTGTTTTTAGACTCTTCATTAATATACACACATCTGCCGTGTCGTGACCCCACACACACACTCCTGACTCCTCGACGAAAGACACACACTTCAACATAAAAGACACACACAGACTAATACAAAGAGCCAGAGACGCACCCTGTGCCCATCACACAATATCACTTTATAGAGACACCAACTCACAAACACACTGCCAGATGTCCACAGAACACACACACACACACACTCCTTTGTCCAGCTCACAAACACTGAGACAGACACACCCTCTCTTTAACCATCCTACGAAAAGAGCAACACACACACTCCTGTTGTCTGCAGAACAATACCACACACTTAATCTTGTTAGACGCACCACATTCTCACTTGTTTTCAGTACAAATATATAAGCATTCTTACATTAAGGTATTATTTACTTGAGGGAAAAAAATACTTAAAATATTAAGTCTTGTTTTCAAAAAAAAAAAAAAAGATCAAAATGAAGTGCTTAAAACAGAAATGGAGTAAGAAACGGTATTGTTTTCGCTTTGAATTCAGTTTATTTTTCTGACCCCATTAGCAGATATTTTTTTTAGTTTTAAACATACTCACATAATTTTGATAATTTTTTTAGAAAACAAGATTTCATATATTTTGTAATTTTCCTTCCCAAGTAAATGCATATTGCTTTAATAGTGTTTAGAAATGTGTATATATATGTATATGTATATATATATATATATATATATATATATATATATATATATATATATATATATATATATGAGGAAGATAATGATTTTCCTCCTGCTTCACAGTGAGCTCAACACTTCCTAACACTGTGAAATCATTCTTATTTTTAGCTTCATTACCCTGATGATAATTATCTCTGCTCTCTTTTTACACCCAGACTGTCTGAATCACACACACACACACACACACACACACACACACACACACTAGCAGCAGTAAGAAGTGTGATGAACAGTTCTGTTCATAAGTTTAGGATGCAAAAAAAGACAGGAGAGTGTGAAGGTGGCAGAGTCTGTTCAGATGTGAATCAGTCATTATATGGGCCAGTTATATAATGTTTACTCTCTCTCACTCGTTCTCCACTAGTTAAAGAAGTTTGTTTTCTGAAACTGATCAGAATTAAGTGAGTTTGCTTATAACACACACGATAAAAATAATATATATGCCAAAGGGATAATTAAAAATAAACTTTTTTTTCCCCAAAATGTTTTGCCTTTTTTTTTTCCTGACCCTGCATTGGCAGATATTTTTCTAGTTTTAAGCCTAAACTCACTTAATTTTGATCAATTCTTTAGAAAATAAGACATAATATCTTATGTTTTGGTATTTATAATAGAAAACAAGAAAAATACTGAGGAAGAAAATCACTTTTTGCAGTGAAGTGACAATTAACTGAGGTTTTGTGAGCTTGTATTATATTACTGTTTCACAGTGCTTTGTAGCCCCGCCCACATCGTGCTCTGTAGCCCCGCCCACCGTGAAATGTCATTGGTCCAAAATCCACATGACTGAATGTTAAAGGTGAAGTGGTTTCTGCAACACAAATAAAGCATATAAGCCCCTTTCATTCCTATCACATAACTGTAGGTTATTTACAATAAAAGGTCCAACATACTAGCTACACTTTTAGCTGTGTTGCTATGTGTCATGAGTTAGCAACTTAGCAAAACCTGCACTGTCTGTGTCATTAATGTTAAACAAAAGACAAAATCACTCACTGCTCTTGACTGAATAACTTTAGTAGTTTTAATAAGAATCAGTGTATATTTAATTCATACACTGAAGACTATGCAGTGTTTTAAAGTTTAATGACTATTTTGACTACTGATTGTTTAATGCAATACTGTCTTTTAAATTGTGCAAATAGATAAAGTCCATAGGCTTATTCCAGTCTGGATATTCTCCATAGTGCATCTCAAAATTAGGAAGATCACGACTCAGATCATGGATCGTGATTGTTTGTTATAAGATCGTGATATGAAATTTTGTGAGGATCGATCACCCCTGCTTGAATGGGATAATATTAGTATTTAATGAATAATAAACTGGGCTAAGAGAATGTGTTTTGACAAACCTTTAAACATCAAACATGTTCTGATGGACTGTTATTGTGCCTTTGCCTTTCTAGAACATGGTGTAATAATAGAAACTTGCCGTCATTTTATTGGTAGTTTGGCTGAAACTATAGTTACAGCTGTAAATGTTTCTAAGGGTCCCATCTGTCTGATAACCTGAAGCTATAATCACACCCATAACGACTTTTCTCCTCAACAGACTCAGTGCTGTCCTTATCACAGCTCACACTGGACACCTGCTGGGTAACGTGTGTGTGTGTTCAGCGCTCTGCATGCTTCGTTACAGATGTTTGTTCAGAGATTGTTATCAGTAGCTCTGGGAATTCTGTGTGTGTGTGGAATCATAGCTTCCTCTGCATGGTTGTGATTTGCATACAGGCTGCAGAATGTGAATGAAATATGACATTCTCAGGCAATATTCCCATATTGGAGAATATGAGACACATTGTCACCACAGGAGTTTTGTTCGGCAGCCGTTACTTGAGTGTTTAACTAGTGTGTAAACACTTGACAGTCTCCTACTGATCTAAATAAACCAACATGGCGGCCAGCGCACATAATGATGACATATATGATATTCTGCGGCTCTCTCTTGTGTCAGGATATGAATCTGATGGGTGTTTATAGGAATATTTCAGGTTGTTTTCAATTATTAATGTGGATGAACTGCATGTGTGGCATGTTTTGAATAACCGCACAGACAATAAACCATACATATTAAATTGAGTCAACATTAAACTAAATTAAGCTGAATAATGACACTATTATCTTTGTCAGAATGCTTTAGGGCTGAAATTGTATTCGTTTCATAACCGAAGAACTTTGCAACAATAATACTGTTATTTTCCTCTTTATTAATGTGAAGCTGCTTTGAAATGATCTGTATTGTATGAAGCGCTATATAAATAAATAAATAATTTGTGACTTGACACATCCGTCAGCTGCTGGACAGATTACAGTAAAAAATGTACAATAAAACATGCTTGATTCAGGCATATAACACATTTACATGTTAGGGGTTTAACAACGAGTTTTTACATTTATGCTTTTACACTTCCAATATGTTAAGCTTATTTTGTATTATTGTAAAATATATGGTGAGTTTGTTTTCATAACTGAGGAACGAGTTAATTAATTTGAAAATAACCGGAATATTCCTATAAAAAGGTAAGTTGTTGGTTGTTTTTGACACACTTTTAACCTTTGAACTCTTAACACCTGAGTGTGGCCTTCCCAGCATGACGTTTGACTTGCGTGAAACATCATTTTTTATAATTATTATTATTTAGAGTTTTATTTCCCATTCTGTTTCAGCCAACAATCGGAGAGGAGCCGGTCACGCCGTGACGAACCTTCTCGCCAAAGAGCTTCTTCAGGAGAGCGCCCCGTCCAGTGCCACGAAAAAGACCCGGATGAACTCGGAGGACAGGAAGGAGTCGATTCCCGAGGACACGGGCTCGCTGGAGGATCTCTTAGAGGACGCTCCGTTACGCTCAAATTAAAGACTTCCTCCGCTGATCCTGCTGGATAAAAGACAGAATGCGTTTTAAGGGACCAAATCTGCGAGGGCGGGGCTCTCGCTAAGCCACACCCCCTTGAGTGAGTCCATACGGCTTCCTATTGGCCGTCCCACAGGACGAGCGGTTTCGTCGTGTCACTTCACACTCATTTTGTCCTTTTCTAGCCTCTTTCGCTCTACACACAAGATTTGTTCATCTCTCTCATCTGCTTTTTCCAAGATTCCAAAGATTTGTATATAGATTCCAGAACGTTTCATTCCATTCCAAATTCAGCAGAGCGTCCTCTTTTCTCTGGGTTCCTTTCAGAACATCTGTTCTGCTTAAACCTTTTTTTGTTTTGTTCTTGACTTTGAAACATATCACGTGGCTGAATGTTTGAAATAAGTTACGTTATTGTTCTCGAAACGCACAGTGCCAATAATGTCAAGCCCATAAATGCATGTTCGGCTGGTGTGTGCTCGAGGTGTTCCCACTGAGGTTCTGTAGCCCATCGCGAGAGTTAAAGAAGGTCTGGGAACCTGTTCACGAGATTAGTTCGCTCTTACTTCATTCTGTCGTTTTAAGTGAATTATGTCATTTAAATCTCAAATCCACGTCGCTTATAAATGCAGTCCCGTCACAGTTCATGCAAGAACAGTTTTCGGGTCGAATCGATAAAAAAACATGCATACATCGTTGCGTTGAATTGCATGCAATAAATGGCTTCACAACTGTTTTATGAAATAATTGTTTGTTATTCGCTGCACTGCCTAAACTTTCATATACTCTGTCCAGTCGGCTTTTGCGACGTCCGTCGTGTGTTTTCGTGTTTGTGAAGTGCTGTAGTCCATCTACTGTTTACTGTAACTCACTCATTCTTCATCATCACAAGATAGATCAATGTCATGTACATGGTTTAACTTACTGCCAGACAGTGAGGAAAACTCTCGCGTGTAAAAACTGTAAAATACATTCATTTTGAGGGTAAAACTAACATTGACAAGACCTTTGGCATTTATTTCCCTGGTAAATGGTTTGACTGAGCCAAATGTGATCATTGATGCTGAAATATCTGTTCAAACCTGCACATAGATTTATTAGACTGGAGTCTTTCTCTTTGCAGTCTTCGCAAGATGAGCAAAGATCCCTGTGTTTTACGTCCCCAACAGACACTGAGTTTGTGTCAGTGACCTCAGAGTTTCAGCTTTGCAATATGACGTACCTGAATGTTGATGTTGGCTGAATGTTTGAGAGTAGAGATCACTGTTTAAAGCCATAGCTCTGACTGCGTCCGTCAAGAAATCCTGAGATATTGTCTTCCAGATTATACTATATTAAAACCATATGCATTTATGTAATGTGTGTAAAACATGACGATTTGCTGCCTAGACACCATCACACCTGAAAGAGCTCGAGAACGTCCCGTCTTTTTCCCCCAGAGTTTATGAAGCCAAATTTCCAATTGTTGAGATTTTTGAGGACTGATTTTGGAGATCCTGCAAGCCGACAGATTCTGCTTAAAGGCTTAAAGGATGATCGTACTGATGCTTGTGCAAGTATACGGTTTCACTTTCTTGGAAAATCTGGATAAAGATCACTGGAAAAACAAAGAGACTTTGCGTTTTCTTTGTTTTGATGTTTTTTTATGAATGGTTTTTCTGTCATTTTTATTGTTGATTGTTTTACTGTAATAATAGAGATAGTATTGGTGAGATCATTTGGTCAAATTATGTATGTTGCGTTTTGACTGTAGAGATGTTTATTCTGGTTATCTCTAAACCTGCACCATTAAATTCTTTAATACTTATTCTGTTTTAGTGTGTGTTTATGAACAGATTTTCCTGAAAAGGCCCACAGAAGAATAGCGAAACACAGGACGGTGACAACCCTGGCCTGCAAGACAAAATTGTCAATAATTGGGTGAACATTTTTTCCAAAATGTGTGTTTTGGGGTTACGCTTGTACTGAAATCTGCAAAAAACATGGTAATACATATATTACTTAAAGTGTTACTTTTGGGACTTTTTGGATAGTGTCATACAGGTATTTGTAAAAAAAAATGGACAAAATATGTACTCCATATATAAACTGATGGCTCTATCAGACTGAAAAGCCATAATGTAAACACCTCCATCAATCCGAGCTCCATCCGAATGCAAACCGTTGAATCTGACTCTTCTCAATCGGATTAACATTCGGTTTACGTCATGCAAACGTGTGTGTGTTTGTTTATGTCTCATGTCTTATGAACTGGTCAGTGGATGAGACTAAATATTTCCTAATAAAGCTCTTCTGGCAGAAATGTGCACTGCACATGTTAAAGTTTTGTTCAGAATGCATTTAAAGCACATGTTAACGGATTGCAATGTTCATAAAAACAGAACTTTTAGAATATGAAATCTGATACAAATGTGTGGTAACATTTAAGGAACGTGTGTGTGTGTGTGTGTAATTTGGCATGATGGGTACAGTATTTATTTGACATTCCTGTGTGTGCATCTGTGCGATGGTTTTGTGTCTCATGAGTGTGGAAAAAATGCAGCTATGATTTGGAATTTCCTCTCGGCAAATCCCAGACACACACACACACACACACACACTTCTCTGTTACAGCTCATATACAGACAGAGGTAGACTTACATTCCTCCTATAACACATGCGTGTCGCACAAAGTCTACTGTCCTGTTTGTAAGTTGTTTGGCACATGTTAATTGGCTTCGCTGTTTCTGTCGTGTTCGGTGAAGTTCTCGGAGGTATGTGGGAGAGATGTTCCATGAGACAGGGAGTTGGGAAAAGGGTGGAATGTTTACTTTGGAATCTCTCCATTCCCTGTAACCACAGTGATTATTCCTCTAAGAATAGAGAGAAGTCATCCACAGATTGTTAACCAGAGCGACTTCTGCGGATGCGTTTCACCCTCCTCGTTTGTTCTGTTCATGTATCACTATTACTATTGCTAATGCTGAGTGTCAGGGGTTTGTTCAAATCACTAACCCAGGACGAGTAACAACACAGGACGGTGACAACCCTGGCCTGCAAGACAAAACTCTTAATAACTGGATGAAAAAAAATGTCCAAAAGGTGTGTTTTGGGGATACGCTTGTAGTAAATGAAATTTGAAAAAAAAAAAAACATGGTAATATGATGGGACTTTAAAAAACATAAATAAAATTGGGCCAACTATATGTACTCAAATAATCCATTTATAATCAAATTATATCGAACATGAGCGATGATGATGTTTTGTGAATAGTTGAGTGTTTGGTGTGGAGTTTGACTCTGATCATCTAAAGCCTCGGTTTGCATCTTTAGAGCTCAAGATCTTAAAACACTCTTTGTCAGTGAAAGTGTGTGAGTGTTTTCATGTCACTCCTTTATGGCAGGTTTCTGAAAGCCTGACCTTTGACCCCTTTGGGAGTTCATAAAACAGTGGCTCTCCGCACTCTTCCACCCTAGCGTCACATCGGCAGGATTTGCGGAAGTGTTATTAATAATAAGTAAAACTATTCAAACATTTTTTTTTGTCTATTGAAATAAAGCTGAAATTTTTTTTTATATGAAAATCTTAAATATGAAAAACATTTAAGTTAAAGTATTAAAATTACTAAAAGTTTAAGACAACAAATGAAAGCTAAATATAAATGTTTTAAAAAAAAAGCTAACACATTGTCTTCTTTGCTAACATTAATGCATTAGTTGACATGAAAATGTTAACCTTTGTTAATGTTAGTTAATAAAAATACAGTTGTTCGTTCGTGTTCGTACACAGTGCATTAACTGTTAAAAATGTTTTAGTAAAAATGAATTATCAAGATTAATAAAGGCTGTAGATATATTGTTTGCTCTTATAGTTTAACTAATGTAGTTAAATAATATTAAAAATGAAAGCTTAAAGTGTTACTAAAAAAATTAAAATGACGTGCATAACAAATTAAAATGAAAACTGAACAAAAATAAAAGCTAATTCAAAATATTAATAAATGCTATAATAGTATTATAATACTAAAATAACACTGAGCCAATAGCACTCACTTTTCCTTCAGAAAACAAAAATCTCGAGATCTAGATATTAAGATAGAGAGTGAAGTGAAAGACAGAACGATAAAACATCTGATTTCTTCAGGAGTAATTGTCTGCTTTTCTTCATGATCTGGTTGTGTGTGTTCTTCAGGAGTAATTGTCTGCTTTTCTTCATGACCTGGTTGTGTGTGTTCTTCAGGAGTAATTGGCCAGAAGACACAATGATGCTCATGCTGTAATGAGCTCTGGAGCAGCCGGCCAATCAGAAGGCAGGAGCTGAGTTCTCAGGCTGCTGATTGGCTGGCTCAGTGTCACCGTGGTCTCCAGGTATCAGAGGGATTGTGGGAGAGTATGTGTGTGTTTCTGGACACTGAAGGAAGGGTGGATGTCTAATTCAGCAGTCTTCATTTAGACTTTAGCAGTACATTTGGATTAAACAATGCACAATAGAATACCTAGTCTCTGCAGTTCTGGCATCTCTCTTAGAAAATTGCAGTCAATTTCAAACTCCTTTTAATATGTTTTACACAAAATATTGCTAAAACATCAAGTGTTTGATTCTTGAGTCTGCCTATCCATAAAGAGAACAGGAGATAGATATAAGAGACACAGTAGAGGAGAGAGAGAGAGAGAGAATGTCATAAAAATAAAAGACAGGTTGTTGATGAAGAAAGTGTTTCCAAACTCTATGGCAAGCCGTTTTAACATTTAATCCTTAAAACTATAGTATTTTTTTTGTTTTTATTTTTTTTGCTACTAGTACTTATTTTTACTAAGCAGAAATGTTAGTTTAAAAATGACTAGTACCTATTAAGTTCAGGATATCTTTGGTCTAAAAAGTTACTAGTACTAAAAAATAAATAATAGTTCTAATTTTTCTTAATTTTTAATTAAGTACTAGACACTATTAGAATTAGAAGTACTAGTATCTAATAAATAAGGATTAGTAGCATGAAAATAGATGCATGTTTTAAGGATTAATGTGGCTTGCCATATAAACGTGTGCTGGAGCTTTGAGCTTCTCTGAAGGTCTGATGGTTTTTCTCTCTCAGACTGGCCTAAAGTGATGTCACAATAACTTGATGCTGATTATACTTACAGGATAGACAGCACAATTAACTCGACACCAATGAAAATGAGAAGAGAAACCGTGTTCAGCCAATAAAATCAAAGCTACTGGACAGAAAGCGTAAAGATGTGGTCACATTAGTGAAATTGTGCCGTAATAAAGGTCCATTTTCACTGTCAGTAGAGTGAAGCAGCACAGCTCCCAAATAATCATTTTCCTGCAGCCTTCTGTTGTTCAACAGAACGTGAGCAACTTGAAGCGATGCAACATTTGTGCGGGAAATCTTTTGTTCCTATTGAAAATTTGCCAAACATCTGTAAATGGCACTGCACCTTAAATCAGGACAATGAATAATCCTTCACAGCCTTGTGTTCATTTGTGTGAATGTCCAGCATCTGCTCTGACTAATGTACATTATTACATTATAAAATGTCAAAGATCATCCGGTCCGGATCTTCTCCTTCCATTACGGTCTCGTTCTGTGTGAGATGATGAGCGAGAGAGAGAGAGATGACCTGATCAACTGACCCTTCAGAAAGAAAGAGAGAATCTCTCATTAGTTAGTTATCCTCAATGTTGACTTTCTTTCTTTCTACAGGAAATAACTGTAGGATAGGACTGATGTTCCTCATGGTGGATTACGGGATGCAGTTTGAGTTCATGTATGAGAATGCTCTTCTGAAGTGAAAGTCTATTTTATTTGATTTTCTTTCTTTTTTTTTTTTTTTTACAAGAAATTAATACTTTAATTCAGCAAAGGTGCATTACATTGATCTAAAGTGACAGAAAATAGTTATTTTTATTTTAATATTAATAACAACATATTGATATTTAAAAATGCTGTTCTTTAGAACTTTCTATTCATCAAAGAATCCAGAATTTTTTTTTTTTTATCACTGTTTCTACAAAAATATGAAGCAGCACAACTGCTTTCAACATTTATACAAATCAGAAATGTTTTCTGAGCATCAAATCATCATTAGAATGATTTCTGAAGGATCATGTGACACTGAAGACTGGAGTAATGATGCTGAAAATTCAGCTTTGATCACAGGATCACATTTTACTATATATTCACATGAAAACAGGTTTTCAGATTTATTTATTTTTTACAATATTACTGTTGTAATTTGATGAGCAGAAGAGACTTGTTTAAAAAAAGAAAAAACCCTACCGACCCCAAACTTGTGACTTGTAGAGTATATTTTAACATATATTTAACTGTTTTTGAGTAATCTGAATTGTAGATGCATCAGCTTTTCACATTGAATGTAATGTCCTCTTTTGTCCAAGAGTGTGTGTGTGTGTGCGTGTCTTGGTAAACCCTACATTATGAGGAGAAAATGTCCCCACATACATGGCAATATCCGGAATCCTTGTCCTTGTGTGTGGACATTTTTTGGTCCCCATGATTAAAACCGCTTATAAATCATACAGAATAAAATTTAAAAATGCAGAAAGTTTTGTGTGATGGGTTTGTTTAGGGGTCGGGTTAGTGTAAGGGGAGATAATATACAGTTTGTACAGTATAAAAAAAAAATTGTCTGGAAATTCCCCCATAGAACATGGAAACCCAACCCTGTGTGTGTGTGTTGCCCTTCAGGCTCTGTCTGTCTGCTGATCTGACCACCATGAACCACAGTGTGTGTGTGTGTGTGAGACTCTTTATGTCCATGATGCGGTCAGACTGCAGGTCATCTCCAGCAGAGGTCAAGCGCTCGAGGTCATGAAGTGTCATGTGAGGAACCGTTAAACTGACTGATAAAGACACACTGTTTCTTCTGTTCTAAAAGTGTCTGAAAGAATTCTATTCACATTCAGACTTGAACTCGTGAATTCTCAAATGAAATTAACTCTGTTTCATGTCCCAGACAGTTGAACAGACTTGGACTCCTTATAATTTTCTTGTTTCTGAGTTGAATTCAAATGAAGCTTTTTTTATTTTATTTTACTTTATTATCATAATCATAACATAAAGATTTCTCAACAAGTTGTTTGAGCAGATTAGTTTCAACAAATGTTCTAGGTGTATTGGAGAGATGGATTGAGTCATGAATATGATTTGATCAATATCTGATATGATATGAGAGACCCAGAGGACCGTTGCAACACTCACACAGTGTGATGAACCAACTTCATTCAGTTATTACACACTTTTGCACAAGACTTTTGGTGACTAAGGGTGAAAATCCTGTAATAATTACATCATCTCCCCTCCGGAAACACACAAAAACCTTTTTAGATCAGTGTGAATCTCTGTTCGTTGTCGTGTGTGAGTTCAAGAGTCTTCCTAACACGTATGTAACTGAGTCACTGTTACACCCTCTTTACTTATGATCCACACTTCTCCTCAGAGTCATTGTTCTAAATACAGATTTTCCTTCATAATGTCTTCCTAGTTGGGAGGGACTGTGGTTATGTTTAGAATGACATAGCTACTACTTACCCAGCATGCATTTGTGGTCAAGTTTGGTCTGATTCGTAATGCACATATATACTTCGTATAACATTACGAGAGTGTGATATTAAATGAACGGAAGCAGTTCAAGGGTTATTAATATTTAAATAGGATGAACTCAAATGCTTCTTTTCATCTGGCTCAGTTGTTTAATCTTTCTGGACGGACTCGGAGGGAGGGATTGTGGGTAAAGTAGGGCAGTGGATCTGTGGTGAAGGAATTTCTCTGCAGTTTGACTTCCTGCTGTTATTAAAGGAAGCTTTTGTTGCTGTATTTCTGGACTGTGTTCAGTCACTGTCAAGAGTTCATCTGAGAAGAACACACACACACACACACACACACACACACACTAACTCAGTCCAAAATAACCAGCACAAGCACAAAACCCACACATCTTCTGCATCTGCTTTTACCATAAACACTCACCATCATCTCATTAAAGTCAGTGTGTGTTTATACAGCAGAAAACTCCAAATCAACAACAGCATCAATACGTCTGTTCCTCTCTGTGATTTCTAGAGGTTTTTGGACTGTGTGTCCTTCCTAGAATATTCACATCCTGACCTTTCACCTGATAGAATGTCATCAAGGTTCAATTTTAATTGTGAAACCCCGTCCAGCGATGTGTATTATCAGCTGTAATGAGTGAGTTGTTGACATTAGTAATGTTGAGTTCACATTATTTTCTGTTGTGTGTGTAATATCTGCATGATTAGTGGCATCAGAGTGTTTCTGATCTGTAAAAAGTAAAAATGTGCAACAATTTGAAATTAATTGTTTATTTGTAGATTTTTTTATTATTATTTGCATAGTATGCATTAGTAGCTAATTCAGAAACCTAGTTAAGATCAGTCATTTCAGTAAAAACTACATTTATTCATTTATTCATTTTCCAACTAAAAGTTTGGTGTTCATAAGGTTTTTTGTAATGATCTTAATACATTTATTCAGAAAAAATAAATAAATAAATATGTATGTATATATATATATATATATATATATATATATATATTTATTTATTTATTTATTTATTTATATATATATATATATATATATACACAGTATATATATATATATGTGTGTGTGTGTGTGTATCTGTATATGTACATACATAGTCAATACTGTAAAAATGTTGCTGCAATTAGTTGTTTAGTTGGATATTTAAGTTCTCAACAAACACTTTTGTTTTTGCCCCCATTTTTCATGAGCTGAACTCAAATTCTAAGACTTTATCTATGTACACAAAAGGCCTATTTCTCTCAAATATTGTTCACAAATCTGTCTAAATCTGTGTTAGTGAGCACTTCTCCTTTGCCGAGATAATCATCCACCTCACAGGTGTGGCATATCAAGATGCTGATTAGACAGCATGATTATTGCACAGGTGTGCCTTAGGCTGGCCACAATAAAAGGCCACTCTAAAAAGTGCAGTTTTACTGTATTGATTTACCGAAAACAAAAAGGTTGTTGATTGTGGCCTGTGGAATGTTGGTCCACTCCTCTTCAATGGCTGTGCAAAGTTGCTGGATATTGGATATTTGTGAACAATATTTCAGAGAAATAGGCCTTTTGTGCACATAGAAAAAGTCTTAGATCTTTGAGTTCAGCTCATGAAAAATGGGGGCAAAAACAAAAGTTTTGCGTTTATAATTTTGTATTTTATATGTGTGTGTGTGTGTGTGTGTGTGTATATATATATATATATATATATATATATGTATATATATATATAATATGTGTATATATATATATATATATATATAGAGAGAGAGAGAGAGAGAGAGAGAGAGAGAGAGAGAGAAAGTTTATGTGAAAGTGAGACTGAAGCTTAATTGATTGGTCAGTGTGATTATCATAAACTCTGTGATTTGGTTGTTTGTTTCATTCCTCACAATTCTGTAGCAAACCATTTGGGAAACTGTGTGAGGGCAACATCCCAGAATATCCTAAGCAGCTGCTTCATTGCCTTGACAACACCTGTCGCCATGGCGCTGAAGTGTGTCTAATGCACTTTCACACACTCACACTTCTCGTTGTCACTTTCTCTGTGTCTCAGCGCAGTGAACTCAGTGTTCTCTCTCTCTCTGTGATGTTCATATCGTTGTTTTCACAGAGCTTAATCTGCAGGACTTCCACTCATATCACAGAAAAGTTGGAATTTGACTTGCTCTTTTGACATTACAGGTCAATGTAGACATAGTATAACATTCACAATTTATTAAATTGAATTTATTGATATTAAAAACAACACTTTAAAAAAGTACACTTTAATGTCAGTTGAAGAGTAATATTTTCACATCAAATATGTATTTATAAAATATAAACATTAAAGTAATATGTTCCTTTCTTTATTTTTATACAAACAATTCATATGATGGCCTCATTTGCAATTCATCTTTTAGGAATACAGTAAACAGCTGAAGTGTTTTTGTGAGATTAAAGCACTTGTAAATGTAATTGTGTTGTATTTGTGACTGAGCATGACCATACACTGCAGGGATGATGTGTTTTTTTTATAAATTAATGTTAAGTTTAATAAATGGTAAACATAAGTTGTTGATACTTGGACGTTTTCTTCTACAACACATCAATGCTGTAGACACACACTCGTATCAAAAACGCTAATTTTAAAGCTGTTATGTTTATTTCTGAAAACGTATGTTTCTAATAAGTATCTAGATGAGAATGTTTGGGGTGTGAGTGTGTGCAGTTTGTGTTTTAGAGCAAAACGTTCAAATATCATCAAATTATGTTATGTTAAATTATGTTAAATTACCACAGACATTATTTTACAAAATCTGCATAACAAAACCAGCACAATTACTAATCAAAACTAGCCCAATCATGGCCAAAAACAAACAAACAAGGCAACGGTGTAAAAATCATGAGTGGGGTTATGATATATTTTTTGTAGAATAAATCATGAAAGTGTCTTGAGCTTTTGTTCACAAAGACATTATTTAGTCCATTTAAAAAACCCATGGACTCTGGAAGTGCTAAAATGCTAAATCTGTTCCGGGTTTTTGCCTGGAGAAATGCGTCACACCTGCACCAAACCTTTGGAGAAACTGATATCCACTTGCATTGTACAATCCACTCGTACAATCCCTTGCACTTGAATAATTTTACTTTGTGTGTTGTGTGTGGTCAAAGTGGAATTATGAGGATGTGTAGCCTACATCATTTTGTATTTAATATTAATAGATGTTTTAGATCTGTTTTTTTTTTTATGAGCAATGTTTTCTTTTTGACTTTTTGTAACTTTTTTCAGTTTAAGTATATGTACCTATCAATGATAGCTTATACTTGCACTCATGTGTACATTGATTAAGAAAGTGAAACAAGTGTATTTTAATACATGTGGACTTTAGAGTAACAAAACCAAGCTGTTTAATTTGAAGGCTCAAAAGAGGCCGTCATGCCAGTTAAACACATTGGAACTGAATTGAAAAGTAATAAAGTGTATCTACACTTTAAGTAATAAAGTGTATCTACAATTATAGCCTCTTTTGTTAATCAAAACTGTTAAAAGAGGATTTTCTCTGATTTGCATTTCCAATAACCCCTCAGAAGAAGCTTCAAGTGTGCTTTTTCCCTGATCCGTGTATATTCCAGTCCTTCCTCCACATCTTCCCTGTTCCACATGTCTATTTGTGTTTTGTTCGTCTGTCCCCCGTTTTGGATTCTAATCACTCCTTCCATTCGACTCTCTTGGAAAAGGAAAGGGTTTCCATGGTAACGCCAGCTGAAGTGGAAAAGACTTATTTTGTAAGAGCGCTGATGCTGTGTGTGTGTGAGTGTGTATGAATGCATGTGTATTGGGCGAACAGATGGGCTTCCTTGTGTTTTGTTTTTGTGGTCAAAAACAATGTGATTTTTCCCCAGAGTTTCATTTTGGAGGCAGTGAAAATGAAGCACACTTTTCTTTTTGTCTCCGCTGGATTTTTATTGCCATCTGTTAATTGTCTCAGGCTGAAATCTCATCGTGACCCTAATCAGGCCAACTCTCGCGAAACGCCTTTGACCTCTGACCCCTACCACTGTCTACCTCTCCCTCATCAGCTCTGGTCACCTGTTTGAAACCTGGTCAAATCACACAGCTGTTAAAACACTGATGCAGTTTTGGCAAAGGAAGCAGAGAAAAAGAAAACCCGCAGAAAGTCTCTGTGATCCTGAAAGAGAAGATTGTTTCATCTAGCTTCGTTTGACTGAAATAGAGCTGAGAATGCAGAGCCAAATCACTTTTTGTGATTAGTTAACTGGACACGTGTTTGCTGTGTGGAAAATACACCTTATTGAAGACTGAACAGTGAAACAGAACTGGAGTTGTACATTGAAGTAATGTCAAGAGGTTCTTTAAAGGCAAATCAAACCCTCAGGAGACTGTTGCTCCATTTTTCATTCTTTTTTTTAATGCTTTGGCAATATAGTTTGCATAATATTCTGTGAACATTAGAAACTATTTCATTTGCAAAGGTGGTGAGAAAACTCATGTTGATGAACATACATTCATGCACGCATATCTACCATATATACATATATGTGTGTGTGTATATATATGTATGTGTATATATATATATATATATATATATATATATATGTGTGTGTATATATGTGTGTATATGTATGTGTGTGTATGTGTGTGTATATATGTCTGTGTGTGTGTGTGTGTGTGTGTGTATATATATATATATATATATATATATATATATATATATACACACCTACATACATTCATACATGTGTATATATACATACATGCATACACAAACATGCACATGTATATGCATATAAACATTCTTGTATGTATATGTTGGTATGTACTGTATATATGTGTGTACAGTACATAGGTAGCTGTAGGTATGTAAACATGTACATGCATGTATTTTTGAGTGTATATTTGTGTATGAATGTATGTGTATATATGAATGTTTGTATGTAGACCAACCAATTATATATGAATGTTTGTATGATATACTTGTTTATACATGTCAATATGTGTTTATATGTAGGTGTGTATGAATGTATGCATATATACATTCACACTGCTTAACTCTCAATGCATTTAAAAACAATTGTTAGGTGAAATATATGTAAGAAAATACATATAAAATATGATTTTTGTAAGATCCACACTTAAAGCTGTGTTATTACATTGTGATATTGTAAAAACAAAACAATGAAACAAATAATTTGAGAACCTTTTATTTGAAATGTCAGTGTTCAGGAAAAGAAGAAAAAAATCAAAATAAAACAGCGATATAAATATTAGCATATAAAATGCAAGTAGCACACAGGAGGCGGGAATAAAGCGTCTTATCAGCGATGTTACAGCAGGATTACAGCATCAGCAGACACACACGCACACACAGATAATAGATCTATTCAGATTCTTCATATAGACATTAAGAAGCATTCTCACATGTAAGCACAACAGAGATCACCAAATTAATAAACAGAGGTGTTTAGGTCTATTCGTCCTCCATTTTGTGTCTTTTCATGGAAAAGTGTGACAGGAAAAGAGAGAAAAATGAACACAAAAATATATGCAGAACATCACAACTTCTAGACTAAGAGTGTGTCACTATTTATTTTCATAAGTAAAAGTTAAACTCTTTATTTACAGGTGCGTTAGTTGGCTTTCATAGTACTAAAGAACTACATCGGTAAAAGAGTGACAAGTGTTTTTTTTTGTTTTTTTTACTCCATTTTAACATTTTTGATCTTTTTTTTCTAAAAAATAAAATGACATTCCAGTAGTAAGTCATTCCTCTTAAGCTGATTATCTGAAAAGGGTTATTGTGTGTGCTTTAAGGGCTGATTTCTATTTACAAAGGAAAGTCATGCCAATGGGAAAGTAAACCGGAATCAGCATTTGGACGGAATATTTTTTATCATAAGTGTTTTCTAGAACACCAGCTTTCCAAACAGACTCTTTACTGTATGTATTAACATGTGCTGCGTGTACATTCAGTGAGCACAGGTTGCCTTCTGAAACAGCATCTTGGAGAGAATTGAATTTAAATCCATTCAGATTGAAATCAATTGTTCACTGAGCTTGTTGCAAATAAAAAAAGATCAGCCTTTGCATCAGGGAAATGCTGTCGTATGTCAGCCACTCACAATATGAGGAGGTTTCTTCACCATCGAAACAGCAGATACTCATAGCGAGTATCATTACTAACCAGCACTGATAAACAGCTTCAACACTTCAGGATAACCTGGAAATACTGAATACTAAGGACAATATGCCACTGCGTGTGTTCATGGACTTACAGGTCACTGGTTTCACAACGCTCCCATTATGGCTGGGAAAACATTCAGTTAAAACTCTGGCTCAGTGATACACAGGGGAATCCGTTCTTCGATTATTTGAAAGTACAACAAAAGCGGACGGTGTAACTGCTCGCCTCCTCCGTGAGAAGGTTGCGGACGAGTGTGTGTAGACGTCAGGCGACGTGGAGATTATCTATGGCGCAAAAAAACCAGCATGCAGCTATAGTCACCTGACTTGATCTACATGAACACGTCGAAAATAATCAATAAAAAAAAAAAAAAAAGTCCATAGTGGTATTTTAGTAAACAATAACAAAAGTAATAAAAATCATGATGCAGTTTACAAGCACGGCATCATCCTACTGGGCACGTCATGAAATGCGGCGATGGACACCGTGTTTGATTGTTATAATAATACATTTTCTCTTTCTGTCCAGACAGTTTAACATGATCACGGTAAAGTATTACTGTGGTAAATACATCATTGGCTAGATATACGCAGGAATATAGTGTCGCTTAAAGGTTGCATAAACTTGGCAAACGTGAGCATGAAAATATGAAAAACGAAGGGATCAGAATTATAAGCAAATGATTTTACAGTACTTGAGCAGAAAAATAATGCATGTGTGAAATCTGAGAAGTGGGTTTTTACATTGACAATGTTTTTTTAACCTCATATTTTTCTCTAAATAGTTAGAGATTTCCAGCACAGGATGGAGTCGTCCAGCTAAACTTGTGTCTACCGTGCGTCAGCCCTCTACTTCTTCTCCTTCTTGGTGGACTTCTTCTTGCTGGCGGGCGTCTGGGCGGCCTTGGGCGGCTCTGGTTGTGGGACGGGGACCTGTGCTGGAGGCAGGGCCTGCTGCTGGACCTGCTGTTGGTTGGAGGTCAGGGTGGCAGTGCTGCCGGGGATGTAGACGTTCTGCCTGTAATCGGGCACGTGCTGCAGGGTGAACTGAGGGCTGTAGCGGGTGGTCAGACCCATGGTGCCCGGGGCCAGAGTGTTGGTCGCCTCGCTCACCTCTGCGGACCAAAGACAGCTTCTGTTAGGTCATTTTCAGAGGATTTCTGTATTACAATACTGGTTCAGTGACGGTGTCAGTGCTGCAAAGTTCATTCGTTATGAAGAAAACTGTAAAGCAGCTCTACAGAAGATAATAGTGTCAAGTCAGTTCAGTGTTGACACAATTTAGTTCAATAACGGTGTTGATGCTGCAGAGAAATGAATTCTGTAGAGCCGCTTTATAGCTGAATCAGATATAACAGTGTCATCATTCGGTTCAAGTTTTGTTCATCCAGTAGTGTCAGTGCATTCAAATGCAAAGTGCATTAAAAAACTAATTAGAAGGCCAGGGAGTGAAATGAAACAGAAACCCTTTTTAAACTCAACAAAGCTTATTCTAAAGACGTTAACCTAGAAAACAATGACAAATGCAAAGTTGCAAACAAACTGAGTGTTGATGGAAACCTGCCGAATGCCACTGATCTACATCAGCAACATTAACTGAAGAGAAATCACAATCCAATCATTTAAAAAAAACTTGGGTCTCGTTTATAAAACGTTGCATAGAAACAGTCCTACATTTGATCTTGTGATCATTTTTCCAATGTGTGTTCAGAGAATCACACCATCTCTCAGTCTGTATGGACATAATACAAATAAGTTTGAATTACTAGCAAGCATCTTCAGCACAAAGAGAGGATAAGATGCTTTATAGCTGAATCGACAGTTCAAGTTTAGTTCTCATCCAGTAGTGTCAGCGCATTCACTTTGCATTAAAACCATGATGAAACACCAGAAACTGAAATGAAATAAATCCAACAAAGCTTATTCTACGAGACTTTAACCTACAAAACGAACAATGACAAAAGCAAACAAACTGAGTGTTAATGGAAACAGCCGATTGGCTGATCACAGAACAGAACAACACCGGACAGAACAGTGGAAACATTGACACACTGTCTGACGGGAACCGAACAACTCGATAATGTCTGTCTCTGAGTCTTTGCAGGACAAATATAAAATGATTCCACTCGCATCTCGTGTGTCTGTGTGAATGTCTTTAGAATCTGGACAGAACGATAATGTGTTCTAATGTGCTTTACTTATGTATTCTCATTAACTGATGAGTTCAAAGGTATAAAATCAGTACATTTTTTAATTAATACTTTTATTCAGCAAGGACACATTAAATTGATCAAAAGCAACATTACATTTTTTTAAATGTTTATATTTCAAATAAACACTGTTACATTGACCTTTCCATTAATCAAAAATCCTTAAAAAATGCATCACAGTTTCCACAAAAATATGAAGCAGCAGACTGTTTTCAACACTGATAATCATAAATGTGTCTTGTGCAGGAAATCATCATATTAGAATGAGTTCTGAAGGGTCATGTGACACTGAAGACTATACTGTGAAGGAATAAATTACCTTTACATAGAAAACATCTATTTTAACTTGTTTTATTTTAACACAATGTTACAAATTTTACTGTATTTTTGATCAAATAAACGCAGCCTTGGTGAGCATTACAGTCTGTAGAGTTATTAATTATCTTTATGTAACAGCAGCTGTCATCTAAATGATGTGGAAATACCACAGCAACTAAGTAAATGTGTGATGAGTCACTCTCCATATATTCCCATTCAGTCCCAGCGGCAGTGAAAGAAAGGGAAAGATGAGAGGATGACGTCGTGCTGCTGTGATGTGGTTTATATAGATACGGGCCGCTGAATTGTCTCCGTGTGTGTTCATTCAGCATGATCACCCATCAGACACAAATCTATGCAAAACTTGATCTGATTATAATGTAAATGACCACCAGCAATGAAGTCAACACTCTCAGAATGCATGTTTCTCCTGTGTTTTCAACATTACAAATGCACAATCCAACACACAGTGATGCTCGCAAATATATATATATATATATATCTATTCTCACCGTTAGCCGCGGCCATCAGCGCCTGGAGCTGCTCGGCCTCAGTGGGGGGGTTGGGCCAGGGTCCTGTTCCCATGGCAACCTCAGGAGTGGCGGCAGCCCTGCAGAGAGGAAGAGGAAGAGGAAGAAGAGTCAGCAAAACAGAGGCCGTTCTGTAGTGCTGCTATCAGCAACAGCTGCAGCGTGTGTGTGTGGGTGTGTGTGAGGCGCTTTGTGCCCTCATTTTAACACACACGCTCAATCCTCCATGTTACTTTTAACTACACCATGTTGGAACTCTAGTGGAAAAGGAAAACGACCGGCTACAGCGCACGCACACACACACACACACACACGCACAACCACTGAACATTTCCATGTGTGGCGACTTTGTCTTCAAAGGCTTGTTCAATTTGCATCCACGGTGAACAAAAGCCCTGATCGCACTAAAATCACCTCATTACACACAAACCTTCTTTACTGTCGGTAACTTTCAATTTATCGCCTTTAATTATCCTCTAACACAAGTTTTATTTTGAAGAGTAAAGCTCCACAATCAATACATTATGTGTTAATTAAACATTAAAATGATGACTTTAAAATACTTTCCTTAATTAGTAACGACTACATGAACAAAGGATAAATCGCTCATAAAACAGTCCGGATGTTCTCTCTTCTCTGCGTGTGAGAGGAATAATGGAGATTCCTCATCCTGTTCCCAAACATCAGGAAACACACGACCGTTTAAAAGTGTGGAGTCAGGATTTTTCATGTTTGTGAAAGAAGTCTTTTATGTTCACCAATGCTGCATTTATTTGATTTAAAATACAGTAAAAATTTGAAATATTATTACAATTTAAAATAGCTGTTTTCTATGTGAATATATAGTAAAATGTAATTTATTCCTGCTGAATATTCAGCATCATTACTCCAGTCTTCAGTGTCACATGATCCATCAGAAATCATTCTAATATGATGATTTGCTGCTCAAAAAACATTTATGATTATTACCAATGTTGAAAACTGTTCTGCTGCTTAATATTTTTTGTGCAAACTAATTAATTTATTTTTCAGGATTCTTTGATAAATAGAAAGTTCAAAAGAACAGTTTTTTTTTTTTTTTAAATAGATTCATAATTTTGCAACATTATAAATGTCTTTACTGTCACTTTTGATCAATTTAATGCATCCTTGCTGAATAAAAGTATTAATTTTTTTCCAAAAGAAAAAAAAAATTCTTACTGACCCCAAACTTGGAGAATTACCATAACGCTTTTTATAAAATGATGAAAAATGTGCAAACAATAAAAAACACAACTAATAATACGTATGTACCATTTATGAAAATTTGCATAGAATTTGATCTTATGATCATTTCTCCAATGTGTGTTCAGATAATCACACTATCTCACGGTCTGTATGGACATGCTACAAATAAATCTGAATAACTAACAAGCATCTTCAGCACAAAGAGAGGATAAGATGCTAATGCTAAAGGCCATCTGTCTCTGAAAGGGTTTAAAAGGAAGTCGGGGTCTCTCTTCCTGTCTTACATGTGGCCAGCAGCTGTACAACAGTCTAACAGCACACACACACACACACACCAGACAACTAACCACAACGCCACAGAACAACATCTGCACACAAGACACGAGCGGCCACACGACGCGACGAAAACAGACTCAAAGAAGAGAGAGAGAAAGACACAGAGAAAGAAAGAAAGAAAGAAAGAAAAGAAAGAAAGAAAGAAAGAAAGAAAGAAAGAAAGAAAGAAAGAAAGAAAGAAAGAAAGAAAGAAAATAAATAAATCTAAACCATTCAAGAACAAAAAAAAAGGAATTTAAGCATATGAAGGAAAAAGTGACAGAAGGAATGGGTGAAAGAATGAAAAGCTGAAAGAGACTTGAGAAGGGAAAGACTTTTTTTGCTTGTTTTTGCCAAGCATTTCAAAAGGGATAAACTCACAGTGCCAAGAAGAGGGGGAAAAATAGGGTGATGTTGTTTTAGAGTGAACAACCCTAATGAGAACCAGAGCTGATCTGAATTCACTTCATAAGAAGCATCACAACTGAGAGTTTGAGGGTCACAGTCTGAGATCAAACCTGTGACCTTTAGGAAACCAGCTCAGATCTTTAACCACTTAACCATCGCTGCTTATAGACTCCTGCCACAACACTTCAGATCGACACACAGATATTCCTGTTCACCAGCGTGAAGATAAGATGCCTCATTTCTCCAAAATCAGCGTCTCATCACACTTGCAGGAAATCACACTTCCTGTGGTCAGAATTATCACATCCTGTGGTTGGATAATCACTTCCTCTTGACCAGATTGTCAAAAAGATGGTCTAAGATGTCATTGTCTACAGCTATCCATTCATAAAACCCCTTTGTAAAACATAAAACAAAGGACATTACGTATGTTGTGTCACAGTTCACAGCTCCATAACCATGGGATGCCGATGCACTGCAACAAAGCTAATCACACACTAATGCACAAGGCACAACGCTACACACTGCGTTCTATTCTATGAGCAGAACGGCCCCTGAGGGCCCCGGCGTCACTACTGGACACTAACACAGCACCGAGACTCAGATGATCCAGGGAGAAACCTACAGGAGCGAGCAGGGAAACTAGCTACACTTCAATACCTCAGCCTGCTCGACGGCGTCCATCTGACATGTGTGGACTGGGGCTTGAAGGAACTGGAAAAAACATCCAAATTAACTATGAAGTTTTGGTGGGAAATGAGGTGTAGGACAACCAAACTGAAATGAATTGTTCACCCAAAAATGAAAATTATCCCATTATTTACTTCCCCTGAAGACATCCTAAGATGCATATGACTTTCCTCTTTCAGTCAAACGCAATCTGAGTTATATTAAATAATATTCGATCTTATCCCAGTTTTTAATTGTGAGTGAATAGTGCCCGAGTTTTTGAAGCTTCAATCATTACAGCGCATCCATCAATCATAAGAGTAATCCATACGTCTCCAGTGGGTTAATAAAGGCTTTCTGAAGTGAAGCAATGGGTTTTTGTAAGAAAACTATATTTTAAAACTTTATAAACTATCAGAGGCACGGGAAGATGTTTTGGGTATAACACATTTAGAAACAACCCAGACACCAACATAGTGTCACCGCTGTGTCGGCCCAGATGTGGAATCCACGTGTACCAGATGTGGGCCGGATCTGGGCCGACACTATATTGCTGTCTGGGAATATCGGGTCTATAAAACAAGTCAAAACTCAAAAAAGCACAGCAAGCGTATCGATGAGAACACTCGATTAAACAGCATACACACCGGGACATTTGACTGCACATCACAGTTTTGACATTATTACTAGACATTATTGATACTGCGTGCAATCATAATGCACAGACTTAACAACAATACGAAATCAATGCAAATTCTGAAACTGTGTCCTAACCAAACGCAACACGCGAGAAAATTGATCTTTTCCATGTTTTTTTAGTAGCCTACTAACGGCAATTCACGTTGTTTCTATTTTACAAAGTTTCTATTCTGAGGCGTTAATAGTGGATTAAACATACAAAGTATTACAATGATAATCTCAGATGCAGATTAAGTGCTTTATATAATTTAAATATAATTTAATGTGAGTTTGAATATCGTTTTACATTTACATTTAATCATTTAGCATTCGCTTTTATCCAAAGCCACTTACAAATGAAGAGAGCAATAGAAGCAGTCAAATCAACAATAGGGCAACAATATGCAAATGTCGTGACCAGTCTCAGCCAGACCAGCGCAGCACACATAGCAAGGAATGTTTTATATAATAGATATAGAATAGTAAGTGTTAGTATTATTGAGTCAGTTTTGTTTTTCGTGACCTTTATAGACATACAATGGATAGGTTAATTCATCTCAGATCTTGAAAATAAATGAAAGGAAACAACAGTGTTCAAACTGTCAACTCAAGGTGAACAAACAAATGTATTCTGTGATAAAAAAAAGGATTATTTCAGTCACTCAGTATGTATATTTAATCATGTTTAGGAATTTGAAATTGTACTTTATCCATTTCGTTGCGAATGCAAGCTTACAGAGAGAGCCCGCCCACACTCTCTTCTGATTGGCTGTGATTTTTGATTGATTTTGTTGCGTCTCGCTCGAGTCTGGTATGGACAAATGTCTCGCTGCTGGAATTCTTATCATATGACGTCTGGTTAGGACATGGTGTTAGGCTGTTTAAATTTGTGCCAAATTGCCAACTCAAGCAAGAGAACTAACAGCAGCATCATGAGCTGTTTATTTCCCGTTTTGTCTGAATGCCAGGGTATGACAACTGCCACCCCTGAAAGCTAAAAATGAACAAATGTGAATGCACAAACATTTGCGTTGCATTTACAATCCTGTGAAAACACTTCCTGCGCACATGTAAACTCTAATCACTGGCTTCCAGCAAAAACCCTTCGCTTCGCTTCAGAAGGCCTTAATTAATTTCCATTTTTGGGTGAACAAAGTTCAAGTTTTATTCATTTTGTGTTTTTGTCATTTTTTTAAACGTGCCTATATAGTTTTTTTATTATGAATTTTTATTCCAGTGTTATTTTTAGTTATTTGAATACATCAGGTTAAACTAAATAAAAATGAGAAGTGTTGCTTTGGCAACTACAGTGTAAAAATGTGTTTATTTTTTAAGTATGTTTTACTGGAAAATACTATTTCAGTCTTAAAATGTCAAATCCATGTGTTACTTTCCATTTTACTATCTGTAACTATTTGTGAAATTAGCAATTTCAAGTAAATCCTACAACAAATTTGTGTCAGTGTAAGTAACTTCAATGACAACGTTTTTTTTAATGGTTTTAGGTTTAGTTAACTATAATAACCCTGCTAACAACGCACATATCTTTGGGTCCGCTGCTATATATGTAGCACTGCCAATTTAAACTAAACAAAAAGATTTAATTTCTTCCAAATGGCTTCTTTCAAACTGGGTCCTGTCAGGCTGGAATGTGTTGTGTAACATCTGTTATGGAAACCGATGAGTTGTGAAAACTGGCACACGAGAGAATCAGCACCTTATTGGCTGCCTGTGACTGGCCCCTCCCCCTAAAGAGCACCTGATTGGATGAGTCGCTGTCAATCACACTGATATAGTCAAAGCATCAAAGCCCTTTGGCATCTTAATGGTTCCAATCAGTTTCAGCACAATGCATTGACTATAGCAGGCATTAGCATGGCAATAAACCTCACTGTCCCCCTCTTTTACTCTTTCTGGCCCCTCTCTCTCTCTCTCTCTCTCTCTCTCTCTCTCTCTCTCTCTCTGTCTCTTGTCAGATTGAGGCATTGGGGGTGGAGGGGTAAGTGCCTGAATAACAGCAGCCATTTTGTTAAGAAGAGAAGAACATTAAGATTCAGACCACAGCTAGTCTCTTTTTGTTTCTCTCCTTCTCTTTGGAGTAGGGTAAGGGTTACTAAAGTGTCTTATTTAAACAATATGCATTATGTACACTGTGCACAGTACGTGCATGCAAAAAATTGTGCACAGCCTATTGTGTCTTTCAAGGAGTCAGAACTATCGTGATTACGAATGCATGAATTTTACGAGTGGGAATTATTGGAAGGGCCGTGTTGGTTTGAAACATGGTGCAAACACTGATCTATAATACAGATTTATATAATCTATTGAAATCAGTGGGAAAGGATGTAGCAAAAGGTGTTAATCATTCAATTTTCATGATTTGCTTCACGTTTAGTATTGATCCCACGTAAAAAAATTAAAAAGTGATAGAAATTAATATTTTTATCATTTTGAATTCAGGTGTAGTTCGTGTTTATTGTTCACAACAAAGGCTCTTTCTTTTATTCATACTACTTCCATGTTATGTTTCTGAATTGTACCTCAGGTCGTTATCACGACATTGGAGTTTCCCAGGTGCACATGAAGGCATCATATGTCTCACACTCATGCAAATGTCATCTCCTGCTCTATATACTCATATATATGCACCTCAATGTGTGCTAACCATTTATTCAACACAAATGTTTTTGAATAGAGGTGATTGTGCATTTACATAATGCAAATCTTAGTGAACGTATGTGTGTGTGTGTGCGTGTGTTACTCACCCGCTGGGCCCGGGCCTCTGGTTCTGGGTGAAACGCCAGTCAGCGGTGGGTGGTTTTTGCTGTAATGAGACAAAAGGAAAAACATGAGTAATGACATAAAAAGAAAAGTCAAGACATTTGTGAGTGTATTTGTGTGACCTCGCTGTTGCCATGGCGACAGAGGAATGATGTAAGTGTGTATCCTGTATGTGGTGACTGCCGGTGTGTGTGACCTTGAGGACACACCATGTGACCAAACCATGAGAGCGAGAGACCTTTTCACTTCATCGTGCTCATGTTTCCTTCTGGCACTATGTAATAAAATCTAAATCAATGTCAGAAGCAACTTTGACAAACGACTTATAGAGGTTTCATTTGAAATCGATGGGTGTTAAATAAGTTGTGGTTATACACACACACACACACACACACACGCACACGCACACACTCACACACAGTCAAGGATTGTTCCAGTGACTGAGAAACAAGCTCTGTGACTAATTGGGTCAAAGACAGAAAGGCCATTGTGATTCCATCCTCAGGACAGCAAACACTCACACTGCGCATTATCTCTATAAAATTTCACAAACCCCAAAATAAAACTGCGTATATATAATACTTCAAAAACACAATGATAAAAGCCTCTCCACTTTTTCTCTCCACAATTTTTTTTTTTCATCTGCATTTTCTTATTGGACAGTGAAATGAAAAACTGCCAAATTGATCAAAACCAAATGAATAAATAGACAGAAAGAGAAGAGAGGAGACAGACAGAGAGGATCACAGCTAAACAAAGACAGACACTAAAGTCAAATGATGGCCAAAACATAAAATGGCATTTAAAGAACATTTAGTTCTATGATGCCACGTATTTCAACAAGAGAAAAAACAAAGGGCAATCCATTTTTTCAACCATATTTCAGAAACACAGACAATCACAGGACACATTTGCATCAAAAGCGACAACCACAAACGCCAGATGAAATAAGAACACACAGCAGAGAATACACACAAGCTTACTGAACTATATAAATGAGGACTGAGTGTTGGCTTATATTGTTTTTTTATACACAGCTAATTATAATAACTATATTAAACTAAACAAAACTGTATGAGAAAACAATTTTCAAAATGAGTTTTTTTGTCCGATTTTAACAACTCTGAGACAATTTTGTTTGTGAAGTATAGCCAGAACACACAGCTGAAAACCTAATAACCATACTAGCATAAACCTGAATCATTAGCATTTAGCATATTTAGGAAAAAAATCATTTAATTTAATTTGTACATTTGTAAACGTCCCCAAAATGATAGTTTTGTTCGGTTTAGAGCATTTCTGTGAACAGTTTTGTTTGCGGAGTATAGCCAATCACACCCATAAACACACAATCATAAAGCTCTCAAACAAAACCCCATGACTCGCCTCGCTCTGTACACATATGAACCCAAGCACATCAGATTAATCAGAACAATGATTATTCATATTCAGGGTCAGAGCCTTTCAGACAGTAATGACTCCTGCATATCCTCATGTGTACAAAACGGTCTTTCAGCGAGGGCAGAACGAGTGTGGGGCGAGCGAGCGTGAAGGTTACATCCGCCTGCAGGAATGTCAGACGAATCTTCCGTAATGAGGCGCCTGTCTTTCTCATCATGTGTATACTGTACATCGCCTGCCATTTGTAAAATAGAAACTGAAACAGTATCGACAATAAACATCAAACAGTAGTGTTACATTGTTGCCATCTGACCTCACCGTATTCCATTTTGAATTCAAGATACAGTGTTTATAATTGCAACGAGAAGACTCAAAGTCAAAGTTGAAGGTTGGCAGTGTCCTCTCAAATAATGGTATTTACATACTGAATATTTATACAAATAACACACAATAGATGTCATGGTCCCAAACACACACACACACACACACACACACACACACACACCAAATACGCCTAAAGGACTGTGTGACATTTGTAAACAAACTAATGCTCTGCTCACATGGCAAAGCAGGATGAAACACACCTATGTACAAACATACACACACTCAAACAACACTACAGACACTATTGCAAAATGTGTGTATCAATTCAGTCATGCTAAAGCGTGAAAAAAACCCCATTAAAATAATTAAATTCTGACTGAGCCAAAGACATTGGACTGTATGCACACATTCAACTTACAGATACTAAACTATATTAGCCCATTTAGAAAAAATGCTTATTCTTATTATAAATATAATTCACAAACATTTGGCCATAATCTGTAGCTTTCCATCTGGTGCACACACACACACACACACACACGAACCACATCTGGATCAGTATATCAAACCTGAAAGATCCTGTGATTGAACAACCTAGATTTATCCAAGACATCCTTCCTTATAGACCACATGGAAAACATCTATGTGACATTCATCCTGACCACACAATAGAGAAGCGTCCCCCACTGTATTTTAAACACTGAACAGGAAGGTACCTGATTCCGTAAAGATCTAGTTTTCTTTGTATATCTTATAAACACTCAGCAGGAGTAACATGCCACTCTCTGTATAAACTGTACACACATTATCACTCAAAACAGAAGGGCAGATGCATATGACTAGAAACCTTGACAATAGTTAATTATTGACTCTTCTGACTAGGAAAGCGACTACCTAGCAACCACCCAGCATCGCGGTTCTGAGATTAGCACAGATGACTTCAGTTTGATTGAAACACTGTCTGATTATACCGATCAGGAGGGTCAAAGCTAAAAAAGAATAAAAGTAGGACACTACAAGTGCTTTAGAGAAAAGCAATGGCAACACGATCAAAGAGGTCAGTGAAAGGGTTCATCTGAAAACATGGACAAATCTGGCAGAAAGTCATGAAATATGTTTGCAGAAAGTAACAAATCTCCAGACCGCATGAAGTATGTTGGTCAGAGGTAGAATGATGCCTCATAAACCTGCCACGCATTTATTAAACGGGTGTTTTTACAGAAATATTAGCATTCAAACAGATGAAGTGTAATTTTAGGAACATCTCAGTTCATTTTCACAGTTAAGCACATTTCCTCAAAAGTTTTCTTTATTGTAAATAAAGAAACTACTTTTGAGTTTAATGAATATTTTGGTTTGCATTACAGTAATGAGAATGGTGTGTAAACTGTGCTTATTTGCATTTTTAAAGCACAATATGATCAAGATGGAAGAAGATGAGAAAAGGAAAATTGAAAGTTAAAAAGGTTTTATTGATGGGGTGAAATAGAAAAGGTGTAAAACAAGAAGAATAGTAATAAACAGGACCACACACACACACACACACACACACAGCCCTCTTTCTGTCCTCAGGTCCATTAGGGATTCTTCCATTTCTATTGAAACTCACATGCCCACCTTTCTCTCTCTCTCTCTCTCTCTCTCTCTCTCACACACACAAACACACACACACACAGCACGTGTCATGATAGTGGAGCCAGATGGCAGCCCAGCGACCCGAGAGACAGAACGACTCTCAAGAGACTTAGAGATGGGACATTATGTCCAGAATGGGAGAAAGAAAAAGAGGAAAATCTCCATTTCTCAGGCTCATCCCTCAATAGACATAAACACAGGAGATTAAAGAGGAACTCAGTTTCAACAAACAGCAAACTCATATCACACTTGCCCAAATCTCTACAAATAACTACTTCATGTGCCATAGACACAAGGAGAAACTTGCAAATATAAACGGACAATTCCTACTCAAGAGTTCATGGAAATGAGAATTGTAAATCACAGTTGCCTATGGGATAACCCAGATGTGACACGCTCACACACACACACACACACACACAGTAGGTCACATGACTCAGACGTATGGAATCAATAAAATGAGTTCAGCACAACAGGAAGTCAGGGGTCAATGAATGGCCTCTGGAATCCTGTTATTCCGCCACCTCTTTCTTCCAGAACCTACTTCCTCTTTCTCTCTCTTCATTCGGCATATTCCCGCCTTTTCCTTCCCCCATCCAAACGCTCACTTCTATCTGTCGATCTGTTCCTCTTCCTGTCCATCTGTTGTCCATGTCTCCTTCAACCTCGCTTTAGAGTTTCTGTTCTGTACGTTCTTGATGTCTGCTCTATATCTGTTTGCTTCATGTCTTCCGCCTAATCCAGTGGTTCTCAGATGATTGCTCACGGACAGCAGGGAAAAATAAAATGTAATAAAATGCAACTAATCTCATATAACCATGTATAGTTTGGTTATACGAGATTAGCTTAATTTATTACTTGCATTTTATTACAGCATGGATTTTCCCAGCTGTCCCTGACACATCAGTTGGGAACCAGAAGACATTTTTGTTCACTTCTGTATGATAAACAGTTTTGGTACATGCATCTCCACTTGATGTCCAATGTAAAATCTAGAAACAGTTCTCAAATGTTTTTGCTTCAGGACCCAGCTTTTACATTGGATTTTATCACTAATCTAAATCTGTTTTTTCCCTCTGACAACCATGTTTCCAACTCTAAAATCCCAAAGTTCATGTTATTCCAATACTCTCTAAGCCTCTTTCCTTACTGTGTCTTAATTTTCTCCTCCCTTCTTGTCTGACACCATCCAGACTTTTGCTAAATGCTTTTCTTTTTGTCCTAATTTATCCACACTCTTTTCATCTTTTCTCTGTTCTTCCTCCCTCTTCCTGTTGAGTCACAGGACTCACACCCTGCCAGTCTACTGCAGTTTTTGGAAGCCAGTTGCCAAGACATAAAAACTGCACTATGACGTTCACTTGAAGCATATTTAACACATTACCCAGCTGCATCATATGCTCCTAAAACATTGAGAAACTCGAGAAAACACAAAAGAGGCTTCAGCGTGAGTAATAATCAGCCCTGTGGTTGAAACATTACCCGAAATTCTTTTCCACCTACACTACCTGTCAAAAGCTTGGAATCATTATGATTAAAAAAAATAAAATAAAATAAAATGTATTTGAAAGAAGTCTCTTCTGCTAACCAAGGCTACATTTATTTGCTCAAAAAATGCAGTAAAAATAGTAATATTGTGAAATATTTTTACAGTTTAAAAGAAATGTTTTCTATTTGAATATATTGTAAAATCTAATTTATTCCTGTGATCAAAGCTGAATTTTCAGAATCATTACTCCAGTCTTCAATGTCACATGATCCTTCAGAAATCATTCTAATATGATGATCTGCTGCTCAAGAAACATGTTTGATTTCTATTAAATAAATGCTTTTCTTTTTGAACGTTCTATTTACCAAAGAATTGAGGGGGAAAAATAATCTATAACCATTTCCGCAAAAATATGAAGCAACACAACTGCTTTCAACACTGATAAAGATCAGAAATGTTTCTTGAGCATCAAATCATATTAGAATGATTTCTAAAGGATCATGTGACAATGAAGACTGGAGTAATGATGCTGAAAATTCAGGAATAAATGACATTTTAAAACATTCAAATAAAAAAAGTCATTATAAATTGTAATATTTCACAATATTACTTGTTTTTATATATACATTTTTACTGTATTTTTAATCAAATACAGCCTTGGTGAGCAGAAGAGACACAATAAAGAGAAAATTCATTAGTCACACAACATTGATTGGCTGTGGGGATGAGTATGCCCTCACCTCATTGGCTGAGTTCATTAAGTGCTTCCTAGTCAAAGTCATGTTTAGTGTGTTGTTATGACTCAACATGGGAGTCTTGACAAACACAAAGTCGCTCCTGCTGGAGAGCGTTGAGTAGCAGGGCCTGTAGGTCCGTGTGTGAGGATCTTGAGGCCCTCCCACCACCTCCATATATCTAATGGGTCCATCAGTGTTAAGCTGGAGGTGGAGGTCCTTATGGGCTCTCTGCTGGTAAGTGTGCCGGGAACGGAAACCCGTCCTGGAATAGCAGCACGTCGAACCGTCCTTGTGCCTGATGCACCGTACCAAGAGCACCGCCATAGTCAACAGCGACACCACAGTCACACAACCCAGGGCGATTATGAGGTACAACGTGACGTCCGTCATTCCAGTCCCCTTGTGTTGGATGATTCGGAAGTCTGTAGATTTGTCTGCGCTTTTCTCCTCTATGGTAACCGTGACCGAAACGCTAGTGGACAGAGCTGGCTCTCCGTTGTCTCGCACAACCACCACGAAGCTGTAAGCCGGGTGAGTTTTACCCCCCTGTTCATCGTCCATGAGTTTCTGTGTAGTGCGCAGTTCTCCCGTGTGCGGCTCGATGTCAAACAGTGAGGAATCGTCCCCGGGAGCGATGCTGTAGAAGAGCCATGCGTTGTGACCGCTGTCGGGGTCGACGGCCACGATCTTGTTCACGCGGTGTCCGACGGGGGCGGCGTGTGGGACGGTCAGCCGGAGCCCGTCCTCTTCAGAGTGGATGGGATAAAGGACGACGGGAGGGTTGTCGTTCTGGTCGACCACGAAAACGTGCACGGTCACATTAGATGCTTGCGGAGGTGATCCGGCATCACGCACCTGAACCTCAATCTTAAACGCGTTCATCTGCTCGTAGTCCAGAGAGCGCATGGTGAAGATGTTCCCATTCTCTGGGTTTATGTAGACGTACGAGGAGACGGGGCCGCCGTGGATGCTGGTAGGTAGGATGGAGTAAGACAGTCGGGCGTTGTCGCCCACATCTGGATCTGAAGCCGAAACGCTTACTATCAGAGTGACAGGAGCGTTATTTTCAGCTACATCCACTGAGTAGGAGTTCTGCGAGAACACTGGAGCATTATCATTCACATCTGACAGACGGACCGCAAACATCTTCTGGGAGGACAGAGGAGGCGAGCCGGAGTCGGTCGCCGTGACAACAACAGTGTACTCATCAATGGCCTCTCTGTCTAGACGTCCGTCGGTCACAAGCGTGTAGTGTTCACCAAACGCTGACTTTAATTTAAACGGAAGTCCATGAGATACTCTA
The DNA here is from genome assembly GCF_963993115.1 of Abramis brama. NCBI lineage: Eukaryota > Metazoa > Chordata > Actinopteri > Cypriniformes > Leuciscidae > Abramis > Abramis brama. The sequence continues at coordinate 4,917,296 of NC_139975.1, forward strand.
AGTGTCACTTTCCCGTTGTCCCCAGAATCTAAGTCTTTTGCACTGATCAAGGCAATGACAGTGCCGGTTTCTGCATCCTCCCGGATGGGGCTGGTCAGGGAGGTCAGCGTCACCTCCGGAGTGTTATCATTCACATCGATTATTTCCACTTTGATGTTGCATGATCCCTCCATGGCGGGAGAGCCTCCGTCCCGGGCTTGAACCGTGATGTCATACACATTTGCTTCCTCATAATCCACATCCCCCACAACACGGATTTCCCCTGATGTAGAATCAACACTGAACATTTTAAGGATTCTCTCTGGTGTGTATTTACTGAATATGTAGGAAATTTTCCCATTTATCCCAGAGTCTACATCAGTGGCATTCAGTTTTGTCACAAGTGTACCTGGAAGAGAGTTTTCCAAGAGACTAACCCTTTTCACCGGCTCGTCAAACACGGGCGCGTTGTCATTGACGTCCAGCACCCTAATAAGCAGGAGTGTGGTTCCGGATTTCTCCGGTTGTCCTCCGTCCACGGCCGTGAGCGAGAGGCGAAACGCGGCCTGTGTCTCACGATCCAAAGCCTTTTCCAGGACGAGCTCTGGAATTTTAGTGCCGTCGCTTTTAGTCTCCACGTTTAAAACAAAATAGTCGCTCGAAGAGAGGCTGTACGTGCGCAGGGAGTTGATGCCCACATCGGGATCGCGTGCGCTTTCCAAACGGAATCGCGTTCCCGGAGCGGTCGCCTCAGAAATCTCGAGTGATGAATTCACGTTTGGAAACTGCGGCGCGTTGTCGTTCACATCATCAATCTGAACAAGAACTCTGTGGATTTCTATAGGGTTCTGAAGAATTATTTGAAGGTGCAAAGAGCAAGTCGAACTTAACGCGCACATGCGCTCCCTATCTATCGTCTCTCTAATAACTAAGACACCGTTAGGATTTACCTCGAAAAATTGCGCGTTAGATTCCGACATGACCTGTAGGTTTCTTTCAGTAATCCTCGTGGTGCTGAGACCCAAGTCTCTCGCTATATTCCCAACGACAGACCCCGGCTTCTGTTCCTCCGGTACCGAATAACGGAGCTCACCAGACGCGATTGAGAGGTGCATGAGGGAGAGCGCGAGGCAGAGCGCGGGCCACGAGCGTCTCCGCTCCATTATGAGCGATCCGGGGAAGGGAAAAGTTTCAACTTGTTCGTCTTATAGAATCCATATTCCAGTTAAAGCGGCGCTACGATGTCGTGCGTAACGCAATCCAAATCGCGCGGAGTGAATAAAGAAGTTTAACATACTTCATGATGGCTGTAAACCTTTCGGGAAATAACACGAGAGGAAAAAACAGTCCTCCATCCAGCTCTTCTCCCAAACTCCCTGAATTAGCTGCGCCTCCGCTGTGCAACAGGGCGGAGACTGAGTCACAAAGAGGCCCGTCCTATCACACACACACACACACACACACACACAGTCACATATAGAGAGAGTGAGACCCACGCACTTCCCCTAGAGCGTGGAGAAGCTTTCACAGCTCAGGTCGACCTGTTTCCAGCACACATGCCTGTGATCCCATGGCATGTGGTTTTAAATATTTACGAGCCCAGATAAACAGCATTAAATACTGAAAGACATGCGGCCAGTTTGAGAACACGGCCACAGACCACACAACCACTGAACACATATACTGACAACACAGGCAATGTTGCGTTTCACGGTAATAAATACGGAATTATATGTTTTAAAATGATAAGTCAGTGACGAGAAATTATATCAGGGCGATTTAATATACAGAAAAAAAACCAAACTCTACAACACTCTTCACGTCGAGAACTCACTACACCGACAGGCCACTAGACGGCGCAGTTTCAACAAGAGTGATTTTCTTTTCCCCTCTTCATCCCATTACATTTGATTAATAAAAACTTAAGTGTTTCGTTGTAAGACAGATCTTCTGTTTATTTTTAAAACTATCAAAACTAATATATATATATATATATATATATATATATATATATATATATATATATATATATATATATATATATATATATATATGCAAGTGCCATCTGAAATTTTCTTCTAAAATGATAATTTTTATCAAGCTCATATATTTAGGTTCAGTAATTTCACTTTAATGACAATTAATAGGTCATTTTCATTGCCATTAAAGTGAAATAACTAAACATCAACATACAAGCTTGATACAAATGATCATTCTAGAAGAAATTTTCAGATGGCACTTAGAGGCTTTTGCATATATATATATATATATATATATATATATATATATATATATATATATATATATATATATATATTAGGGGTGGAACGGTACATGTATTCGTATTGAACCGAAACGGTACGGGCGTCACGGTTCGGTACATAAATTTACACGGAGAATACACGGTATAAAAATAAATAAAACTCGCGTGCAAATTAATTAATGTAATGCGGAACTACTGTTAGATACGCGGGTTCTTTAGGGACACCTAATCTGTAGCCACGCCTTAGCTCTGAAGCAGGCTGCAAAGTAAAGATTGCAATTTGCAATTCTGGAATAGGCTATGTTGTGTGCGTGTGCGTGTGTGTGTGTGTGTGTGTGTGTGTGTGTGAGAGAGAGATAAAGAGAGAGAGAGGCGCGATCGCGATCGAAAAGTGTGTGTGAGTGGAAACATAAAAACATACTCCGTCATTTTGTTTATGCAGGACATCATTCAAACTGCAAAGTGTTTAAGTTACTGTTAATTAAAATTTTAAGGAAAACAAATATATTAATCTGAAATGTAGCAAATTAATTTTCAATTCATTCAGGTACAATTACCAAACATATCTCAATGTATTTTTGTCTTTTTAGTAATTTAATTAATAAACGAATTATATAAAACTATTGTCAGTGCACTACAAATAAACTGGTTCTATGCCTTTACTTTATTAATACATCTTATTTAAAAAATACAAGGCTTAAGACGTTCATTTTCCTTTGGTGGTACAGCCTGAGACATGCACAAGCTTCTGCATTTTTGTTTTGCTTTTCCCTCCATTGTACCGAACTCGTACCGAACCGTGATGTCTGAACTGAGGTATGAACCGAACCGTGACTTCTGTGTACCGTTCCACCCCTAATATATATATATATATCCCCTAATGAAGTTTTAGAACTGATCTAATTAATATATAGTATATAGGCTTAAAGAAATGTTCTCAGGATCAAAGTCACTATATGGATGAATGTCACTTGTCTGTCACAAATCTGTCAAACATCAGTTAAGTCCATGCTCTCTGCTCCATGTGAAATGGTTCGGTAAGGAGGGGCTGGATGAATGTCTTGGTCAGTGCAGTTCTGCTATTTAATAATAATAATAATAACCTACAAAAAATTATATTTCAATTATTGTATAACAACATATAGTAGCTATTGCATAACTATATATATATACATCAGAATGCAGTATATATATACACACACATACATACACGCACTTTACAATGAGGTTTCATTCGTTAACATGAACTAATAATGAACTGCACTTCTACAGCATAATTACTTTGTTAATGTTAATTTAAATGTTTAACATTGACTAAAATTCTATTTAAATCAAAAGTTGTATCTGTTAACATTAATTAATGCACTGTGAAGTAACATGAACAATGAACAGCTGGATTTTTATAAACTAATGTTAGCAAATATGAACAACAACAATAACAAATGTACTGCATGGTTAGTTCATGTTAGTTAATACATTAACTAATGTTGACAAATGAAACCTTATTGTAAAGTGTTAATATTATAATTATATAAATCAAATTTATATAAATATATCATTATTCTGCTATAATTATTTATAATTTATAGAATATTCTTATAAATCCATGTTAAACCTTATCCAACATTATTAAACTATGTCGATATTCATATTAAACATTATTTGGTAACACTTTACAATAAGTTAACATTAGTTAACTACATTAGTTAGCATGAACTAATAATTAACTGCACTTACACAGCATTTATTAATCTTAGTTAATGTTAATTTCAACATTTACCAATACTTTATTAAAATCTTGTTAACATTAGTTAATGCACTGTGAACTAACATGAACAAATAATAAACAGCTGGATTTACAGAATATTAACAAATACAGTGACAAATGTATTGCTCATGGTTAGTTCATTTTAGTAAATACATTAACTAATGTTAACTAATGAACCTTATTGTAAAGTTTTACCCATTACTTGTATTATTATTTGGTTGCTATTCATTGCTTTCTTTAAATATTAATAATTAGTGTAAAACTAATACCATATGATGCTAATAAATCTTTAACTGAGTACAGATTATAGATTTGTAGACCTCTTAAAGCTTGTATGTTAAATTATAACCATGTGACTGACAGCAGCACGTGTGTGTCGGTGTGTTATCTTGACCGCCGCCCTGTGGTGAGTTCATGAACTGCAGCTCTGCGCGTGTGTTCAGTAGCAGGAGAGGAGGGGAGGGGCGAGCGGAAAACAGTCCATTACATGCGCACATACACGTTTATGCGTAAAGGACACGAAAACAGTCCAAACAATTTATAAAAAATAAATAAAATAAAACGATTAATGATAAATACAAAACTTAAAGCTATATAAAAAGCAAGTGAGAGGTGTGTGAGAGAGAGCGGATCTCAAATGTTGTTATTAGAGATATAGAGAAGGAAAAGGATGCAAGAGCCCGTTTCAGCACTACCGTGGCGGACAGCGCCGCTCAGCTAAACGCCTGCTTATACACGCAGCCGACCAAACCATCTGCTTCTCTCTCACTCACTCACACACGCACACACACACACGCACACACACACACGCACGTAATCAAATCAGCTCTCAGTAAACAAGTCAGCCACCTCTTTATACAAAGAAATCAACCTCGATCCAAACAACAAAGCAGTCTTTTATCACACAGATTAACTACACACACATACCCAGACAGCTGCATTATACAACAGTCCCAGTTAAATTGCACAGATGCTGAAAATCTTAAAGTTTACATTTTCTAAAGTATAAACTACTTCAGCTGTAGGTTGCTCCTTTTTAAATATTCCACAGTACACTATTCAAAAAACACCAGAAAAGCAGAAACAATGTGGAAATTACACCTTTCACGGGTGAATATCATGAGAAAATGTGAAAAACTTGACAATATAAGATTTATAGGGTTTAAGTGCAGAGAAAAGTTTGTACACACCGATTTATTTCTTATTATTTTCTACAGTTAGAATATACATTTCCTTAAGCATCCGCTCATCAATTTAAAATAATAAAGAAATAAAGAAAGAAATATATATAAAAAAAATTGAAAAAGACATTCATAGACACAATTTAAATGTATCTACAAAACTAACAGCAAGCATTTAAGTGGAAGCCTTTAGAATAATTAAAATTATTTTAAGATGAGAAACAAATTAATGTGTCCAAACTTTTGACTAGTAGTGTACATTATAAAATGCAAAATATCCGAGTATCTGTAGAAAACAAATCTATGCTTAGATCTACCTTTCGAAGTGGAATAATAAAATAAAATTGGGGTATGAGTAGAATGCATTTTATAAAAGAAACAAGCACACAATTGGGTGATACATGTGTGTGTCTTCAATGCAACTCTTACCTTTATTTGCAGACACAGGTGTGGATCAGACACATGAGCAGGAGAAGATATCACAGCATCAGCAGCAACATGGACATGAAAAAGAAGAAGAAAAACAGATTTGATTAGAGTGATGCAACAGCAGACGTGTGCAGGACCCTCATACTTACCAAACCTTCAGCAGATCGAGACAGCAAGAGCACAAATACATGAACATTTGTTTACGTGAGTCAGACAGAAAGCTTTATGAAAGAGAAAGGAGAAAAGAGAGAAATCAAACACATCTGATGAGCAGCAGCTTCAGATATTAATAATTCAAACCTCCATATCTCCCCTCTCTCTCTCTCTCTCTCTCTCTCTCTCTCTCACACACACACACACACATTGGGTTTTTGGATTTTATGAGGACAGCAGATGACAATGCAAAAAAAAAATAAAAAATCCCTCACAATGACAACAGTGCTCAAAGGTATGTGCTGTTGTCTCTGGCAATATATTTTGTAAATTGTAATATTATTAGAGACATGAAGTTGTGCACAATGTGGTCAGGTCCTGATCAAATCTCTCAAAAACTCTTATTTAACATACTATTTTAGAACAAATGGGGTACAATAAAGTATTATTGTAGAATAATTAATAAGAGATCTATATCCTCTTGAACAATCACGGATATGTACGCAAAATAATGAGAAAATATGTTTAGCTTATAACAGAATTTCAAGCTCTCACTGATGCAATCATGCTCCCTATAAAAACACACACGCTTGTCCCTTCCCCCAACACATTAACCCAGAATCTCTGGTGGCTTCATGCCTCCATCCATGACAGGGGAGTCTTTAAGCCTTCAGCAACTGCTCACCACATCACATCCAGCCCTGAACCTTTCACTGCCCCCCTGTGGACTCAAGAATAATGGTACAGCCCTGCCTGTTGCCGTGGCAACACCATCCCACCAAGGGATGGAAATTGGGCCAGGAAAGGAAGAGGAGAAGGCAGAGGGCATTTATGACATAAACACAGAACAAATGATAGTTATCCTCCATAAAAACATCAGAAATTCAACACCACTTCATACTTAAGCACAAACTAATGTAATTTATGCTAATGCACCATACAAAGCTAGAAATATCAGCAGTGTCACTATAAGCAGAATGTAAGGGCTTGTGAGGGAATTATATGCATGTTTTGGGGTGTTTTCTTTCACGCTGACCATGTAGAACTCACAAATACATCAGATAAAGACTGCAGGCGGTGCAGATGGAGAGGGGGAGGGGAGAAATGGGTGAAAGGATGGAGAGAAATACACATGAGGGAAAGACAGCTTCTCTTGTACAGAGAGATGAGACACTTGATATACAGTATATATACCTGTATATATATATATATATAAAAGAAAATTAATCAAACAATAACACTTTACAGTCTTAGAAGAAAAGGTTTTATATGGAACCTTGGAACATCATGAACATTCTATTAATTTAGTTTTATTTGATTCATTTTGTTTTAATTAGCATATTATAAATTAAACAGCTTGTTTACATACTTTACCACTAGAAAAAAATGAAATAACCTGTTAAAAATGAAAGTATTACGCTCATTTAAGACATTTCTCCTTATATGGAACCTTTTTGTCAAAGAGTTCTTTAAAAACTGAGTCAAGAACACTAGATTCTATATAGAAAATTCTAAAAAATTCTAAGAATACTTTGTTTTTATGATAAATAATTATATTTGTATCTGACATTAACAGGAAGCAAAGGAAATCATAAAGATACGCCCCACTCTCAGATATAAGAAACCTAATCAACCAGTGTGAATAGCTTTGCATCATGGCTTTAGTTTGCTGTCACTGTGTGTGTGTGTGAGTGTGTGTGTATGCGTTTCTGTCCTACTGTCTCACTGGCCTTGATAAACCCAGTCTAATCCTTTCAGAGGATCAGTATGCTGCAGGCTACACACACACACACACACACACACACACACACACACACACACACGGTATAAACCAACAAATCAATATGCACAATCTCACACAGAATGATTCACATGGATGTCCCAGATCAGCATGACTCTGTATGAACTGTATTACATGTATATGAGAGCATGTGCACTTTAAATAACAGCATTCCTCTCCGAATCAACGATCATCCCGTATTAATCTTCTCTGAGAGCCACACCTGTTCACAAAGCTCAGGAGAGACTTCTTAAGGAGAGATGTGAGAAGCCTTAAAGAGCAGAAAATAAAGCTTAAACTCTTACACTATGATAAACTCAAGAGACACGGAACATAATCTATTTTTCTTGCAAAGATGTGTAATGTTTTATAACCACAGCAAAATATAAGCATACTAAAACATTTATATATTACATTTTAAGCTTTTAAACACCTCACCTTGATAGCGTTACCTAACATATTTGTTCCTAATGTAATGTAAAGTAAGCATACACACACCTGACAGAACGCACTCAAATTATAAAATGCTAGCACTTTATTTCACAGTCCTGTCCCCAATACATACAATGTACTTATTACAATAATTATAATAACTGTGTAATAACTAGGTACTAACCCTGAACCTACTCCTAACTCCAGTATTTTCTCAGGTAAGTACACCTTAAGAACACATTAAAACTTTTCTCATGAGTACATGTAAGTGCAAGTACTGTAAAAGAAAGTGTAACCTAAAAACAATCCAACGTAGCCATGTTAGTTATAGTTATATATATATAAAACAGTACCCTTGACCTTTCATACTGGCTTTTATACAGTGGCAATCTGCCAATAAAGAATGCTTTGAAGCGAGAAGCTCATTGCAGTGATTTGTGAGGAAACAGCTCCTCAAAGCTCAAGAGCATGTGGGTTTATGGTGTACATTAAAGAAAAGGCACTAACAAGTCCAGGAACTGAAGATTAGAGAAATGAAGTCCAGATGTGGGACATTCAAGGCAAAGAGGGTAACGGTTCACACGGTCACAAATGAAGAAGTGCGGATGTGTGCACCACACACAAACACTCATGTGTTAGTGCATGAGTGACCTTGCATGTAATTCAGGTCAGTGCTAAAGACATTTAAACTTCTTTTCATTTCATAAAGACAGAGACATAATAGCATGAAAAAGGCACTAAAACTGTGGCTAAAACGTGGCGACTTCCTGTAGTAGCAGAACATCTGACGAGCACATGTCTCTCTTTACACAGCTCCTCTTTAATGTGCTGCAGAGGCTCCACAAATAATGAGTCTATCAAAGAGCAGCTTGTAGAGAACACTGGAAAATAAACCAAAATATACAAGCTAGAAAGTTGAAGTCAACATAAAATGGCTCTTAGTACCAAATTTACTTTTGTAATATGATGCATTTCAGAGTGGAACAAGACATAAGATAAGTGATGACACAACTTAATGTGGGCTTGTCTGTTATTGATGGGCAAGAGCGGAAAAAACAAGGTCACTTCTAAATATGATATAAGCATTTTTAAGCTCATTTATGATAGCTGTGTTGTCGAACACAATAGTAAACAAATTCAGACTTTTTTTTACATTTACTCTTACAATGCTGAAACGAGTCATGTCTAGAGTTTCTCTCTGTCACTAATTTGTCTGCATACGGTTCATTTTCCCTCATCTTCATCTTCTATACTTGGCTGTGGCCGCCCTGACCATCACGGCTGAGAGGGAGAAGGTCATTGATTTCTCCAAACCCTTCATGACTCTGGGAATCAAATACTGTCTGTCTGTATGTACAGAACTGCGCAGTTGTGTAGATGCTCAAAATGGCCGCCAGCATCGCATTGCAGTGGTCTTATGTAGAGATACTGAGTGCGCACTGGCATTCTCTCTCTCCACTCATCTTGTTCACCATTACATACTTGCCTTTTCTCCTCAAATAATTTGAACTGTGTGTGTATCAGTACATGTTTTAGTGCCACTGCATGATCAGGGCAATAATGTGTGTGTGAAGCAGAAAATGGGTCAGTGAATGAAAGAATAGTGTGCGGTGTCCCTGTTCTTCCTGCAGCATTTGTCCTTCTCCGTCTCTCTCACACTCCATCCATTTACACCATCACAATTCTGATGAAACTAAATCTGATATATCTGAGAATGCATACAGTTGCTTTGCTAATTATTCTTCATCTGATAAAGCAAGTAATCGGTTTGGATGTTATTGTGTTGCATTAGCTTCGCCTCACACACAACCCCTCCCCCGCGACTCTTCAGTCTGTGAAATCAGAGCACATTTCCTGTTTCTCCTCTTGGGTCAACACCAGCTGACACATTAAGAAAGTTATATCCACAGTTCATATTCCACAGTTCATTTTCTCTCTTTGCCTAACACATGAACATATTGTTGATCCAAAAATTATTTAGATACTTAAGGCACTCTGAATATGAATGTCAACACACTAGATGACAAACATCAAGCCAGTTTAAAAGTAAAATAGCACAAGCACACTTTAAAACAATAGACTTACTGTTCAATAAAGAAAACAACAACAACAATAACAACAACATATGTGGTTCCTCTACTAGGACAAATGTGTGAACTTCAGGAGAACCAAATTCATCCATCCACTAAAATGACCAAAACACCAGCTGATTTGAAGAAATTGAGCAATTATGATAGAACACGCAGCATTTGAGACAAAGTTATAGATGCCAGATCTATTGTGATGATGTTCAGAAGGGTGTAAGTGTAAATGAAATGACCAAATACTGTATAAGCAAGACTTCTCACCTCTGCACTAACATCTGGTTCCTCTGTATTCCTGTTTTGCTTTGGCACAGTCCTCGTGCCACTTAAGTCAACGTTTAAAACACTTTGACTAGAGGGCCGCAAAAACTTCAGGTCACTCTTTCTTGAGTCAGTGGTGCCACACACCTCATAATTGTACACGTGCTGTAAAGTTCCTGTGCCGCCTACGTCTGCGTAAAGAGGCGGATAATACGGAATAACTGGAAGATTCGCTCCAGATTTATAAAACATCCGCTCGCGCCTCCATCTGTAGCATTTGACTGACAGTATGGCAATGATAGACACGATAAAGAGAAACGAAACCACAGCCAAGGCCAAGACTAGATAGAAAGTCAGGTTGTCGTTGTATTCCTTGTCGTGCGTAAAGTCAGTGAACTCCGAGAGCACTTCAGGGAAGCTGTCCGCCACCGCCACGTTAACATTGACTGTAGCTGATCGAGAGGGCTGCCCGTTGTCCTCCACTACAACAGTGAGTCTTTGTTTGACAGCATCTTTATCTGTCACTTGGCGTACAGTTCTTATTTCTCCATTCTGTAAGCCCACTTCAAACAGCGCCCTGTCTGTGGCTTTCTGCAGTTTATATGAGAGCCAGGCGTTCTGACCAGAGTCCACATCAACAGCCACCACTTTAGTCACCAGATAACCCACATCTGCCGAACGAGGCACTATTTCAGCCACCACAGAAACACCTGACTGGACCGGGTACAGAACCTGAGGCGCGTTGTCATTCTGGTCCTGAATGATTATTTTCACGCTCGCGTTGCTGCTGAGAGGAGGAGAGCCTCCGTCCTGCGCTTTTACTGTGATTGTAAATGATTTTAATTGTTCATAATCAAACGATTTTGTTGCATAAATCGTCCCACTGTCGGAGTTAATAGAAACAAAAGACGAAATAGGTGTGCCGTTCAAATCATTATCTGAAATTAAGTAGGATACGCGTGCGTTTGCTCCCAAATCTGCGTCATGCGCTTTAACACTGAACAAAGACAGAGAGGGCGAATTATTCTCCATCACATACGCACTATATGAATCCTGTTCAAACTGCGGTGCATGGTCATTTACATCAGTGATCTTAACGTTCAATGTCTTTTTACTAAACAAAGAAGGGCTGCCGCTGTCTTTGGCTGTAATGGTAATATTATACTCAGGTATGTCTTCTCTGTCTAGCTCTGAGTCCGTGACAATACTGTAATAATTAGTCAAAGATGATTCGATTTTAAACGGAAGGTCTCTGTCAATAAAACAGGTAATCTTTCCGTTTTCTTCAGAATCGCTGTCTTGTATATTTATCATGGCCACTACGGTTCCAAGTGGTGAATTTTCAGGTATACTGTTAGAGAAAGACATAAGCGTCATTTTTGGTGTGTTGTCATTTACGTCTGTTACTTCCACAATCACCTCGGAAGAATCTGATAACCCCCCCTGATCTTTAGCTTGAATTTTAAACTCATGTATTGAAGACTCTTCAAAATCAAGCTCACCTATCAATCTTATTTCACCACTAGATGGATCGACAGAAAACAGGTTTCGAATTTTGGGTGTGGTGTGTTCGAAATAATATCCAATTTGTCCATTTGAGTGAGTATCTGCATCGGTTGCATTAACATTAATCAGCAACGATCCTTTTGCGGTGTTTTCTGGGATAGATATTCTGTATGTGTCCTTTTGGAAAACCGGAGCATTGTCATTTATATCTAAAACAATAACGTGTATTTTTACCGTGCCAGTGCGTTTCGGGTTGCCTCCATCTTTAGCAGTTAGAGTCAAATATAAATGTTCTTGCTTCTCTCGGTCTAAAAGCGTTTGCAAAACAAGCTCGACGTTTTTACTGCTACCGGATCGACTTTGTGTCTTTAGTGTAAAATTGTCAGTAGGATGAACTGAATAACTCTGAATACTATTAATGCCAACATCAGGATCAACTGCGCTATCCACGGTAAAACGCGCTCCTGTAGAAGCAGACTCGCTTATTTCCAATGTAATTTCACCTCTTGGAAATGCAGGACTGTTGTCATTAACATCCAATATTTCTATGGTGATGCGATAGAGCTCGATGGGATTTTCTAAGATGACTTCAAAGCTCAGACTGCATGCTGATACCGCACCAGCGCACAAAAGCTCCCGGTCGATTCTCTCCTTAATAATGATGTGGCCTTTCTCCCGGTCCAGCTCGACATATTCCCGGCCACCTGCTGTAAATATCCGCGCTTTCCCCGTTGTCAACCTTTTAAGCTCAAGACCTAGGTCTTTAACTATGTCTCCGACGAATGAACCGGGTGCCATCTCCTCTGGCACGGAGTAACGGACCTGTCCGTACGCGCCACAGAGAAAGTGTGCACAGAACAGCAGAACACACGACGGCCATGCAGAATGGCAATCCTTCCTTCTCATGTTGATGGTGAAGCTTCGATTTATCTTTCACAAAAATATTAAATAAAATATCCACTCGACAGCGAAGAAATGTCTAATAATTAAAGGGAAATTTAAAAACGAAACAAAGCATTTATATTGCCTGTTAAATGCGTCATCCAGATTTTGCGGTGCGCAGGGCTTTGTACTAAATGCACTGCCCAAGTGGCACGGAAGGCGTGTATGATGCATAAAATCAGCCAGATCTACCTTATCAACCAACAGCGACACTTAGGGTTCAATCTAAGAACTACAAATTGCTTATCACACACGCGTTATGAGAGCTGTTTATGAAAACTGGGGTAGTGCTGTGCTGGAAGGTGCAAGCGGAAACATCCACTTTTACGCACATCATTGTAAAAGACCTATAGTGGAGAAAAACACTTTGTTTCTTCAAAACAAGCTGAAATAATTGTATTCACTTTTAAATAGACAAAAGCCTCTTGTGGAAAGTCAAAATGAAAATACACAAATGCGTAAAACTCCATTCACGCCAATACGCAATGTTTATAGTACACTTTAACACATCACTAAATAAGAGTATATTTTAAAATGAAGCATTAACAAAACTAATTAAAAATTAAATTAAACACAATCTCATTCCTCAAACCTCACCTGATTTTCTGTATCTCTGGATATCTGTTTATGCTCCTGAATGTGCTGCAGTGTCTGTGTTCCACCGGCGTCCAGACTAATGATGCTCTGACTATAAGGTCGAACAAATTTCAGGTCACTCTTTCTGGAGTCAGTAGTGCCACACACCTCATAATTAAACACTTGCTTTAAGGTTCCTGTGCCGCCTACGTCTGCGTAAAGAGGCGGATAATACGGAATAACTGGAAGATTCGCTCCAGATTTATAAAACATCCGCTCGCGTCTCCATCTGTAGCATTTGACTGACAGTATGGCAATGATAGACACGATAAAGAGAAATGAAACCACAGCCAAGGCCAAGACCAGATAGAAAGTCAGGTTGTCGTTGTATTCCTTGTCGTGCGTAAAGTCAGTGAACTCCGAGAGCACTTCAGGGAAGCTGTCCGCCACCGCCACGTTAACATTGACTGTAGCTGATCGAGAGGGCTGCCCGTTGTCCTCCACTACAACAGTGAGTCTTTGTTTGACAGCATCTTTATCTGTCACTTGGCGTACAGTTCTTATTTCTCCATTCTGTAAGCCCACTTCAAACAGCGCCCTGTCTGTGGCTTTCTGCAGTTTATATGAGAGCCAGGCGTTCTGACCAGAGTCCACATCAACAGCCACCACTTTAGTCACCAGATAACCCACATCTGCCGAACGAGGCACTATTTCAGCCACCACAGAAACACCTGACTGGACCGGGTACAGAACCTGAGGCGCGTTGTCATTCTGGTCCTGAATGATTATTTTCACGCTCGCGTTGCTGCTGAGAGGAGGAGAGCCTCCGTCCTGCGCTTTTACGCGAATGTTAAATTCTTTTGTTTGCTCATAATCAAAAGAACGGACAGCAAGAATCTCTCCGCTCTCTGCATTCACTGAAATATAGGTCGAGGCAGAGACGCCATTCACAAGAACATCCTCTAGAAAATATGAAATACGCGCGTTATTGCCAGAGTCTTTGTCATGCGCTTTAACAGATAAAACAGAGACTCCGGGGGAATTATTTTCCATCACATATGCGGTGTATGACTGACGCTGAAACACAGGGGCGTTGTCATTGACATCAGAGATTTTCAGTGTCAGTGTTTTATTAGTAGAGAAAGATGGCGAGCCCTCATCTATAGCAGTTATTGTAATATTATATTCAGACATATTTTCACGGTCTAAAATCTGCTCAGTAACTAAAGTGTAGAAATTTGAGGAAGACGATTTGATGCGAAATGGCAAATCTGAATTAACGAAGCATTTAAATTGTCCGTTTTTACCGGAGTCGATATCTTTAATGTTGAGCATCGCAATCACTGTGTCTGGGGCGGAATCCTCTGGGATGGGACTGGAAAATGAGATAAGGCTGATAACAGGTGCATTGTCATTAACGTCAGTCAATTCAATGAGCACTTTACTATTATCTGTGAGTCCTCCCTTATCCATGGCCTCAATATTCAGTTCGTATTGCTTTGATTTTTCATAATCCAACAGGCCATTTACGCAAATTTGCCCAGTGTTCTGATCGATTCTAAAAAGATCTAAGTCTTTCCCAGAGCTTTGTGAAAACGAATATGTCACCTCACCATTTGCTCCTTTGTCTTTGTCTGTAGCACTTACTGTCAGCACTTCTGTACCTATCGCTGCATTTTCCGCTAAAGAAACTCTGTACACTGACTGACTAAACGCGGGTGTATTGTCGTTTGCATCAATTACTATGACACTTATTTTAACCGTTCCGGATTTTTGAGGGCTCCCTCCATCAAATGCCGTCAGGGTTAATTTCAGTTCTTCATCTCTCTCCCTGTCTAACGGCGATTGCAGAATCATTTCTACGTATTTTGTACCATCATTGCGCGATAACTCTTTCAATGAAAAATAATCAGTTGGCATGAGAGCATATCTTTGGAGCGTATTCAAGCCTACATCAGGATCGTGCGCACTGTCTAAAGTAAAACGAGCACCGGGTACGGCAAGCTCACTTATCTGAAAGTTGATCTCTTTTCTAGTAAAAACAGGAGCATGATCGTTGATATCTAATATTTCTATATCAATTCTATGCAGCTCCATGGGGTTTTCTAGAATGATCTGAAAATGTAAGGAGCAGGGAGACACTTGCGCGCACAGCTCCTCTCTATCTATCCTCTCTTTCACTATCAGCGTCCCTTTATCCACATTCAGACCGATGTACTCACGACTGTCCTCCGTAAAGATCCGCGCTCGACCAGATTTCAGCCTCTTAACATCCAAACCGAGATCCTGAACGATATTTCCCACCAGCGAGCCCTTTGTCATCTCCTCTGGAATAGAATAACGGACCTGGCCGCGCGCAACGGCCATGACAAAGACGCAGAGCACGAGAGGCTGCATTAGCCATGATGAAATCCGCGTCGAAGATGCGCCTCTTTGGGCGTAAAAACAACAAAGAACCGACATCATCCAAATCTTCTAATACACGAGAAGACTATCCAAGGACTTAGAAAGGATGTAAAATATCAGTTATATAAAAAGAAGATCCAGTCGATGGTCTAATGATCCAATGTTAGAAAGAGCCAGTGTGAAATGAAAGAGATATTCTGCAGACTGTATGATGTCAGAAAGTGGAGGAGGATCTAAAATGAGTGTTTAAATCCTGAACATACTGACCAACAGCGGCACTTAGAGTATAAAATAAATATTGCACTGAGAAAATAAATAAAGCTATAATAATCATAATCATAAAAATCATCATAATAATTAAAAAAAAATCATTTTAATGCACATGTTTAATTGAACGAAATACTAAATAAACGGACAATGTAGTCAAAAAGCTAAGAGGAAGATATAAAACTGTCATTTGTGTCAAGTAATGCCTGACAGTTAAATCGGAAAGCAGAAAATTCATATATAAACATTCACCAGAGCTCACCTGATCAAAAGAATCGTCATTATTCAGTTTTCCTCTTTGCGCATGCGTGAGAGTCTGTGTTCCACTGGTGTCCAGACTAATGATGCTCTCACTGCAAGGTCTGGCGTATTTCAGATCACTCTTTCTGGAGTCAGTGGTTCTGCAAACCTCATAATTGTACACGTGCTGTAAAGTTCCTGTGCCGCCTACGTCTGCGTAAAGAGGCGGATAATACGGAATAACTGGAAGATTCGCTCCAGATTTATAAAACATCCGCTCGCGTCTCCATCTGTAGCATTTGACTGACAGTATGGCAATGATAGACACGATAAAGAGAAATGAAACCACAGCCAAGGCCAAGACTAGATAGAAAGTCAGGTTGTCGTTGTATTCCTTGTCGTGCGTAAAGTCAGTGAACTCCGAGAGCACTTCAGGGAAGCTGTCCGCCACCGCCACGTTAACATTGACTGTAGCTGATCGAGAGGGCTGCCCGTTGTCCTCCACTACAACAGTGAGTCTTTGTTTGACAGCATCTTTATCTGTCACTTGGCGTACAGTTCTTATTTCTCCATTCTGTAAGCCCACTTCAAACAGCGCCCTGTCTGTGGCTTTCTGCAGTTTATATGAGAGCCAGGCGTTCTGACCAGAGTCCACATCAACAGCCACCACTTTAGTCACCAGATAACCCACATCTGCCGAACGAGGCACTATTTCAGCCACCACAGAAACACCTGACTGGACCGGGTACAGAACCTGAGGCGCGTTGTCATTCTGGTCCTGAATGATTATTTTCACGCTCGCGTTGCTGCTGAGAGGAGGAGAGCCTCCGTCCTGCGCTTTTACGCGAATGTTAAATTCTTTTGTTTGCTCATAATCAAAAGAACGAACAGCAAGAATCTCTCCGCTCTCTGCATTCACTGAAATATAGGTCGAGGCAGAGACGCCATTCACAAGAACATCCTCTAGAAAATATGAAATACGCGCGTTATTGCCAGAGTCTTTGTCATGCGCTTTAACAGATAAAACAGAGACTCCGGGGGAATTATTTTCCATCACATATGCGGTGTATGACTGACGCTGAAACACAGGGGCGTTGTCATTGACATCAGAGATTTTCAGTGTCAGTGTTTTATTAGTAGAGAAAGATGGCGAGCCCTCATCAATAGCAGTTATTGTGATATTATACTCTGATATTTTTTCACGGTCTAAAAGCTGATCAGTGATCAAACTGTAAAAATTCTGGGCAGATGACTTCACTTTGAACGGTAAATCTGCAGCAATAGAACATTTAACCTGTCCGTTTCGTCCTGAATCTAAATCTTTGACATTCAGCATCGCTATCACAGTTTCTGGTGCTGCGTCCTCAGGTATTGGGTTAGAAAATGAAATCACACTTATTACAGGGGGGTTGTCATTTACATCTGTAATGTCGATTATAACTTTACTAGAGTCAGTTAAACCACCTTTGTCTGTAGCATCTATGTTTAACTCAAACTGCTTCGCCCTCTCGTAATCCAACCCCCCCTTTATGGTAATTTCACCTGTATTTGTGTCAATATGGAATAAATCAAGAGCTTTTCCTGAACTACGTGAAAAAGAATATGTAATCTCACCGTTTGCGCCTTGGTCATTATCAGTGGCGCTTACCTTGATTACTACAGCACCATTAGCTGAATTCTCAAATAAAGAGACACGGTAAACAGGTAGACTGAAAACAGGGGCGTTATCGTTTGCGTCTATGACAGAAACACTTATCCTAACAGTGCCAGTTCTCTGCGGATTGCCGCCATCAAAGGCTGTAAGGGTTAACTTGTGCTCCTCCTGAGTCTCTCTGTCTAAAGGTAATTTAAGAACCATTTCTACGTATTTTGAGCCATCGTTTCGTGCTAGAACCTTCAAATCAAAATTATCTGTTGGATTTAACGTGTATGACTTGAGCGCGTTGGTGCCAGTGTCAGGATCGTGGGCGCTGTCTAATGAAAATCGAGCCCCGGGAAGTGCAGATTCACTGATTTGAAAATCTATTTCCTTTCTGGCAAAAACAGGAGCATGGTCATTGATATCTAATATTTCTACATCAATTCTATGCAGTTCCATGGGGTTTTCTAGAATGATCTGAAAATGTAAGGAGCAGGGAGACACTTGCGCGCACAGCTCCTCTCTATCTATCCTCTCTTTCACTATCAGCGTCCCTTTATCCACATTCAGACCGATGTACTCACGACTGTCCTCCGTAAAGATCCGCGCTCGACCAGATTTCAGCCTCTTAACATCCAAACCGAGATCCTGAACGATATTTCCCACCAGCGAGCCCTTTGTCATCTCCTCTGGAATAGAATAACGGACCTGGCCGCGCGCAACGGCCATGACAAAGACGCAGAGCACGAGAGGCTGCATAAGCCATGATGAAATCCGCGTCGAAGATGCGCCTCTTTGGGCGTAAAAACAACAAAGAAACGACATCATTCAAATATTCTAATGCACGAGAAGACTATCCAAAGACTTAGAAAGGATGTAAATATCAGTTATATAAAAAAAAGATCCAGTCGATGGTCTAATGATCCAATGTTAGAAAGAGCCGTGAAATGAGAGAGATATTCTGCAGACTGTATGATGTCAGAAAGTGGAGGAGGATCTAAAATGAGTGTTTAAATCCTGAACATACTGACCAACAGCGGCACTTAGTGCATCAGAGAAATATTACACTGAAAAATAATGTTAGAGATAGTAAAAAAAAAGAAAAAAAAGAAATACAACCAAAGGAGTATACATTTCGCGTTAAGACAGATTTTTGATGAAATGTTAATTAAAAGATGTTTCCAACAGAACGCCTAAAATATGATGTAAGGAAAATAGTCAAAAGCAAAGCAGAAAATATAAAATAGCTTTTAAATAATGCAGGTGCGATTCAGTGTGACTAACCCATGCGCGCACACATACTCACAATTTCAACCTCTTATTTGACTGAGTGCAACTGGAAAATGTATTTAAAAAACTGTGCATTTAATTTACTATAAAATATTGAAATGTTATGGTTTTAATATGAAAAAGTGTGAAAGATACACAGTCACCAAAATTATATCAGTACAGTACATTTCAACTACAGCTGACAGTTTTTTTCTTCTATCAAAACTACAAAAAAAAACTTTAAAAAAATACAGTGAACATTAATAGAACGGAGAAAGTCGGAAAGAGACAAAAATGAATAATCAAATGGACACAAGAAAAGCTTATTCATAATTATTTACCCGAGCTCACCTGATCAAAAGAATCGTCATTATTCAGTTTTCCTCTTTGCGCATGCGTGAGAGTCTGTGTTCCACTGGTGTCCAGACTAATGATGCTCTCACTGCAAGGTCTGGCGTATTTCAGATCACTCTTTCTGGAGTCAGTGGTTCTGCAAACCTCATAATTGTACACGTGCTGTAAAGTTCCTGTGCCGCCTACGTCTGCGTAAAGAGGCGGATAATACGGAATAACTGGAAGATTCGCTCCAGATTTATAAAACATCCGCTCGCGTCTCCATCTGTAGCATTTGACTGACAGTATGGCAATGATAGACACGATAAAGAGAAATGAAACCACAGCCAAGGCCAAGACTAGATAGAAAGTCAGGTTGTCGTTGTATTCCTTGTCGTGCGTAAAGTCAGTGAACTCCGAGAGCACTTCAGGGAAGCTGTCCGCCACCGCCACGTTAACATTGACTGTAGCTGATCGAGAGGGCTGCCCGTTGTCCTCCACTACAACAGTGAGTCTTTGTTTGACAGCATCTTTATCTGTCACTTGGCGTACAGTTCTTATTTCTCCATTCTGTAAGCCCACTTCAAACAGCGCCCTGTCTGTGGCTTTCTGCAGTTTATATGAGAGCCAGGCGTTCTGACCAGAGTCCACATCAACAGCCACCACTTTAGTCACCAGATAACCCACATCTGCCGAACGAGGCACTATTTCAGCCACCACAGAAACACCTGACTGGACCGGGTACAGAACCTGAGGCGCGTTGTCATTCTGGTCCTGAATGATTATTTTCACGCTCGCGTTGCTGCTGAGAGGAGGAGAGCCTCCGTCCTGCGCTTTTACGCGAATGTTAAATTCTTTTGTTTGCTCATAATCAAAAGAACGGACAGCAAGAATCTCTCCGCTCTCTGCATTCACTGAAATATAGGTCGAGGCAGAGACGCCATTCACAAGAACATCCTCTAGAAAATATGAAATACGCGCGTTATTGCCAGAGTCTTTGTCATGCGCTTTAACAGATAAAACAGAGACTCCGGGGGAATTATTTTCCATCACATATGCGGTGTATGACTGACGCTGAAACACAGGGGCGTTGTCATTGACATCAGAGATTTTCAGTGTCAGTGTTTTGTTAGTAGAGAAGGATGGCGAGCCCTCATCAATAGCTGTTATTGTGATATTATATTCTGATATTCTCTCACGATCTAATAATTGATCGGTTGTCACACTATAGAAATTTGAAGCAGATGACCCTATTTTGAATGGCAAATTTGGACCAATTGAACATTTAACCTGTCCGTTTCTCCCCGAATCCAAATCTTTGACATTCAACATCGCTATCACAGTCTCCGGTGCTGCGTCCTCAGGTATTGGGTTAGAAAATGAAATTACGCTGATCATAGGTGCATTGTCATTAACGTCAATTAATTCAATAATAACTTTACAGGAATCTGTCAAGCCACCTTTATCTGTTGCTTCAACATGTAATTGAAAATGTTTTGATTTCTCGAAATCCAAGTCCCCGTTAACAGTGATGCCACCACTTTCAGCATCTATATTGAATAGCTCTAAAGCCTTTCCTGATGTTTGTGAGAAGGAATACGTCAGTTCAGAATTCGTTCCTTTGTCTTTATCAGTTGCAGTCACACTCACTATATCAGTGCCCTTTGGTGAATTCTCCAGTAAGGAAACTCTATACACAGGGAGACTAAATACAGGAGCATTGTCGTTCGCATCGATTACAAGAACAGTTATTTTAATAGTGCCTGATTTCTGGGGACTGCCGCCATCAAACGCCGTCAATGTTAATTTATGCTCCTCTTGATTTTCTCTATCTAGTGGTGTTTGTAGAATCATTTCAACATATTTCAATCCATCATTTCCCATCTGTTCTTTCAGAGAAAAATAATCAGTTGGACTGAGCGTGTATCTCTGAATGGTATTTAAACCTACATCAGAATCTTGTGCATTATCTAAAGAGAATTTTGCTCCAGGAATGGCTGATTCACTTATTTGAAAATCAATTTCCTTTCTATTGAATGTAGGAGCATTATCATTTATATCTAATATTTCTACATCGATTCTGTGCAGCTCCATGGGGTTTTCTAGAATGATCTGAAAATGTAAGGAGCAGGGAGACACTTGCGCGCACAGCTCCTCTCTATCTATCCTCTCTTTCACTATCAGCGTCCCTTTATCCACATTCAGACCGATGTACTCACGACTGTCCTCCGTAAAGATCCGCGCTCGACCAGATTTCAGCCTCTTAACATCCAAACCGAGATCCTGAACGATATTTCCCACCAGCGAGCCCTTTGTCATCTCCTCTGGAATAGAATAACGGACCTGGCCGCGCGCAACGGCCATGACAAAGACGCAGAGCACGAGAGGCTGCATTAGCCATGATGAAATCCGCGTCGAAGATGCGCCTCTTTGGGCGTAAAAACAACAAAGAACCGACATCATCCAAATCTTCTGTTCCATACAGAAGAAAAGACAAAGAACAAAAGATTTAAAAAGGTTGAAAAATCGAACTTCACCCGAAAACACTGGGCAGCGAATGTCTCGACGCTTCAGTGTTAAAAAGAGACCGTCTGAATGAAAGAGATATTCTGCAGACTGTATGATGTCAGAAAGTGGAGGAGGATCTAAAAATGAGTGTTTAAAACACGAACATACTGACCAACAGCGGCACTTAGAGCATCAGAGAAATATTACACTGAAAAATACTGTTGAAGAGAAATACAAAAACTATATGAACTGCGACCATTGTGGTATACATTTTGCGTTAAAACAGCTGAAATATAAAGAAAAGATTTTTTGAAACGAATATCTAAAATATGATAAGATGAAAATAGTCAAAAGCAAAACAGAAAATATAAAATAGCATTTAAATAATGCAGGAGCAATTCATAATAGGACTCAACCATGCGCGCGCAAATACGAAGAATAAAAACAGTTGCACTCAGTCAAGTATAAGAGGTTTTTATTCTTCTTATTTTCGCGTACATGGTTGAGTCATATAATGAATTGTTTAAAGACTATGCATGTATTTTCCTATTAAATATTGAAAAGTTAAGATTTTAATATGAAAAAGTGTGAAAAATGTAGTCACCAAAATGATATCAGTACAGTAAATTTCAACTATTGCTGCCAGTGTTTCTCTGTTAATCAAAAATAATAATAATACAGTGAACATCAATAAAACTGGTGAAGTCAGAAAAACAAAAAACAAAAATAGTTAAATGGGAAAATCATATGCATAACTATTCACTCGAGCTCACCTGATCAAAAGAATCGTCATTATTCAGTTTTCCTCTTTGCGCATGCGTGAGTGTCTGTGTTCCACTGGTGTCCAGACTAATGATGCTTTCACTGCAAGGTCTGACGTATTTCAGATCACTCTTTCTGGAGTCAGTGGTTCTGCAAACCTCATAATTGTACACGTGCTGTAAAGTTCCTGTGCCGCCTACGTCTGCGTAAAGAGGCGGATAATACGGAATAACTGGAAGATTCGCTCCAGATTTATAAAACATCCGCTCGCGTCTCCATCTGTAGCATTTGACTGACAGTATGGCAATGATAGACACGATAAAGAGAAACGAAACCACAGCCAAGGCCAAGACTAGATAGAAAGTCAGGTTGTCGTTGTATTCCTTGTCGTGCGTAAAGTCAGTGAACTCCGAGAGCACTTCAGGGAAGCTGTCCGCCACCGCCACGTTAACATTGACTGTAGCTGATCGAGAGGGCTGCCCGTTGTCCTCCACTACAACAGTGAGTCTTTGTTTGACAGCATCTTTATCTGTCACTTGGCGTACAGTTCTTATTTCTCCATTCTGTAAGCCCACTTCAAACAGCGCCCTGTCTGTGGCTTTCTGCAGTTTATATGAGAGCCAGGCGTTCTGACCAGAGTCCACATCAACAGCCACCACTTTAGTCACCAGATAACCCACATCTGCCGAACGAGGCACTATTTCAGCCACCACAGAAACACCTGACTGGACCGGGTACAGAACCTGAGGCGCGTTGTCATTCTGGTCCTGAATGATTATTTTCACGCTCGCGTTGCTGCTGAGAGGAGGAGAGCCTCCGTCCTGCGCTTTTACGCGAATGTTAAATTCTTTTGTTTGCTCATAATCAAAAGAACGAACAGCAAGAATCTCTCCGCTCTCTGCATTCACTGAAATATAGGTCGAGGCAGAGACGCCATTCACAAGAACATCCTCTAGAAAATATGAAATACGCGCGTTATTGCCAGAGTCTTTGTCATGCGCTTTAACAGATAAAACAGAGACTCCGGGGGAATTATTTTCCATCACATATGCGGTGTATGACTGACGCTGAAACACAGGGGCGTTGTCATTGACATCAGAGATTTTCAGTGTCAGTGTTTTATTAGTAGAGAAAGGTGGTGAGCCCTCATCAATAGCAGTTATTGTGATATTATATTCAGATATTGCTTCTCGATTTAATAACTGTTCAGTGACCAAACTATAGAAATTGCTGGTCGATGATTTGATTCTAAAGGGTAAGTCTGCAGCAATAGAACATTTAACGTGTCCATTTCTCCCTGAATCTAAATCTTTGACATTCAACATCGCTATCACTGTGTCCGGTGCTGCGTCCTCGGGTATTGTGTTAGAGAATGACATTACGCTTATGACAGGAGCGTTGTCGTTCACATCTGTAATTTCAATAAGTACTTTGCAAGTATCTGTTAAACCACCCTTATCTGTCGCTTCTATGTCTAACTCGTGGTATTTAGATATCTCGAAATCTAAATCACCTTTAACTATTATCTCCCCGTTTAAAGGACCGATGCTGAAAATATTTGAAACACTACGGCTGCTTTGAGACAAATAATATTCAATATCTCCGTATGCACCCTCGTCTGCATCTGTGGCGGAAACCGTAATGATAAAAGAGTCCACAGGGGTGTTTTCGGGCAAACTAACTCGATAAACAGATTGGGTGAATGACGGAGCGTTGTCGTTTGCATCAAGAACAACAATATGTATCTTAACAGCACCAGATTTTGCTGGACTGCCTCCATCGTATGCGGTTAAAATCAATTTATGTTCACTTTGTTTCTCTCGGTCTAAGTGAGCCTGCAGCACCATCTCTACGTATTTAGTCCCATCAGGGCGAGACAACGATTTTAGTGTGAAATAATCGCTGGGATTGAGTTTATACGTCTGAAGTGTATTAAGACCTACATCTGGATCTTTAGCGCTTTCCAATGAATATCGAGCTCCAGGAATGGCTGATTCACTTATTTGAAAATCAATTTCCTTTCTATTGAATGTAGGAGCATTATCATTAATATCTAATATTTCTACATCAATTCTATGCAGCTCCATGGGGTTTTCTAGAATGATCTGAAAATGTAAGGAGCAGGGAGACACTTGCGCGCACAGCTCCTCTCTATCTATCCTCTCTTTCACTATCAGCGTCCCTTTATCCACATTCAGACCGATGTACTCACGACTGTCCTCCGTAAAGATCCGCGCTCGACCAGATTTCAGCCTCTTAACATCCAAACCGAGATCCTGAACGATATTTCCCACCAGCGAGCCCTTTGTCATCTCCTCTGGAATAGAATAACGGACCTGGCCGCGCGCAACGGCCATGACAAAGACGCAGAGCACGAGAGGCTGCATTAGCCATGATGAAATCCGCGTCGAAGATGCGCCTCTTTGGGCGTAAAAACAACAAAGAACCGACATCATCCAAATCTTCTATTCCATACAGAAGAAAAGACAAAGAACAAAAGATTTAAAAAGGTTGAAAAATCGAATTTCACCCGAAAACACTGGGCAGCGAATGTCTCGACGCTTCAGTGTTAAAAAGAGACCGTCCGACTGAAAAGATATGAAAGATATTCTGCAGACTGTATGATGTCAGAAAGTGGAGGAGGATCTAAAAATGAGTGTTTAAAACACGAACATACTGACCAACAGCGGCACTTAGAGCATCAGAGAAATATTACACTGAAAAATACTGTTGAAGAGAAATACAAAAACTATATGAACTGTCACCATTGTAGAAACCTATATATTTTGCGTTAAAACAGCTGAAATAAAAATATGACAATATAGGAAAATAGTCAAAAGCAAAACATAAAACATAAAAAGCATTTAAATAATGCAGGAACAATTCATTATAAGACTCACCCATGCGCGCACATACGCACAATAAAAACCTCTTATCATTGACTGTGTGCAATTGAACACATATTTTTTTCAAAGACTATGCATGTAATTTCCTTTTAAATATTGAAAAGTTAAGATTTTAATATGAAAAAGTGTGAAAAAAAATGTATAGTCACCAAAAGTATATCAGTACAGTAAATATCAACTCTGCCAGTGTTTCTCTATTAATCGAAAAAAAATAATAATACAGTGAACATCAATAAAACTGATGAAGTCAGAAAAATAAAAAATAATAGTTAAATGGAAAACAGAAAATCATATGCATATCTATTCACTCGAGCTCACCTGATCAAAAGAATCGTCATTATTCAGTTTTCCTCTTTGCGCATGCGTGAGAGTCTGTGTTCCACTGGTGTCCAGACTAATGATGCTCTCACTGCAAGGTCTGACGTATTTCAGATCACTCTTTCTGGAGTCAGTGGTTCTGCAAACCTCATAATTGTACACGTGCTGTAAAGTTCCTGTGCCGCCTACGTCTGCGTAAAGAGGCGGATAATACGGAATAACTGGAAGATTCGCTCCAGATTTATAAAACATCCGCTCGCGCCTCCATCTGTAGCATTTGACTGACAGTATGGCAATGATAGACACGATAAAGAGAAATGAAACCACAGCCAAGGCCAAGACTAGATAGAAAGTCAGGTTGTCGTTGTATTCCTTGTCGTGCGTAAAGTCAGTGAACTCCGAGAGCACTTCAGGGAAGCTGTCCGCCACCGCCACGTTAACATTGACTGTAGCTGATCGAGAGGGCTGCCCGTTGTCCTCCACTACAACAGTGAGTCTTTGTTTGACAGCATCTTTATCTGTCACTTGGCGTACAGTTCTTATTTCTCCATTCTGTAAGCCCACTTCAAACAGCGCCCTGTCTGTGGCTTTCTGCAGTTTATATGAGAGCCAGGCGTTCTGACCAGAGTCCACATCAACAGCCACCACTTTAGTCACCAGATAACCCACATCTGCCGAACGAGGCACTATTTCAGCCACCACAGAAACACCTGACTGGACCGGGTACAGAACCTGAGGCGCGTTGTCATTCTGGTCCTGAATGATTATTTTCACGCTCGCGTTGCTGCTGAGAGGAGGAGAGCCTCCGTCCTGCGCTTTTACGCGAATGTTAAATTCTTTTGTTTGCTCATAATCAAAAGAACGAACAGCAATAATCTCTCCGCTCTCTGCATTCACTGAAATATAGGTCGAGGCAGAGACGCCATTCACAAGAACATCCTCTAGAAAATATGAAATACGCGCGTTATTGCCAGAGTCTTTGTCATGCGCTTTAACAGATAAAACAGAGACTCCGGGGGAATTATTTTCCATCACATATGCGGTGTATGACTGACGCTGAAACACAGGGGCGTTGTCATTGACATCAGAGATTTTCAGTGTCAGTGTTTTATTAGTAGAGAAAGATGGCGAGCCCTCATCAATAGCTGTTATTGTAATATTATATTCTGAGATCATTTCTCGATCCAAAAGCTCATCAGTGACTAAACTGTAGAAATTTGGGGTTGATGACTTTATTTTAAACGGTAAATTATGAGGAATGAAGCACTTAACTATTCCGTTTTTACCCGAATCTAAATCTTTGACATTCAACATTGCTATTACAGTCTCTGGCGCTGAATTCTCCGGCACTGGGCTTGAAAATGAAATTACGCTTATTATAGGAGCATTGTCATTTATATCAGTAATTTCAATATGCACTTTGCTTGTATCTCGTAATCCCCCTTTGTCTGTTGCTTCCACTGATAATTCATATTTTTTCGATTTCTCGAAATCTAATAGACCATTAACTGTAATATCTCCAGAACTGGAATCAATGGTAAAAAGGCCAGACGAGCTTTCACTGCTCTGAGAAAAAGAATATGTAACCTCTCCATTAGATCCCATGTCTCCATCAGTTGCACTAACTTTTAACACAGTGGATCCTTTAGAATAATTCTCTGGAATTGAAGCTCTATAGACTGACTGACTGAAAACAGGTGCATTGTCATTTGCATCTAAAACAATAACGTTTATCTTGATAGTGCCCGTTTTTTGAGGGTTTCCGCCGTCGAATGCAGTTAAGATCAATTTATGTTCCTCTGCCGTTTCTCTGTCTAAAGTTTTTTGCAAAATTATCTCTACGTACTTTGTTTCGTCGAGATGAGCAGGTATTTTAACTGTAAAATGATCAGACGAAGTTAATTTATATGTCTGAAGAGAATTTAGACCTACATCTGGATCATTAGCGCTATCGATTGAATATCGAGCCCCAGACAAAGCAAGTTCACTCATTTGAAAAGTAATCTCATTTTTCTTGAAAACTGGAGCATGATCATTAATATCTAATATCTCTACATCGATTCTGTGCAGCTCCATGGGGTTTTCTAGAATGATCTGAAAATGTAAGGAGCAGGGAGACACTTGCGCGCACAGCTCCTCTCTATCTATCCTCTCTTTCACTATCAGCGTCCCTTTATCCACATTCAGACCGATGTACTCACGACTGTCCTCCGTAAAGATCCGCGCTCGACCAGATTTCAGCCTCTTAACATCCAAACCGAGATCCTGAACGATATTTCCCACCAGCGAGCCCTTTGTCATCTCCTCTGGAATAGAATAACGGACCTGACCGCGCGCAACGGCCATGACAAAGACGCAGAGCACGAGAGGCTGCATTAGCCATGATGAAATCCGCGTCGAAGATGCGCCTCTTTGGGCGTAAAAACAACAAAGAACCGACATCATCCAAATCTTCTATTCCATACAGAAGAAAAGACAAAGAACAAAAGATTTAAAAAGGTTGAAAAATCGAACTTCACCCTAAAACACTGGGCAGCGAATGTCTCGACGCTTCAGTGTTAAAAAGAGACCGTCTGAATGAAAGAGATATTCTGCAGACTGATGTCATGATGTCAGAAAGTGGAGGAGGATCTAAAAATGAGTGTTTAAAACACGAACATACTGACCAACAGCGGCACTTAGAGCATCAGAGAAATATTACACTGAAAAATACTGTTGAAGAGAAATACAAAAACTATATGAACTTCGACCATTGCAGTAACCTATACATTATGCGTTAAAACAGCTAAAATATAAATACAAATTTGATAATAGAAAAATGGTCAAAAGCAAAACAGAAAATATAAAAAAGCGTTTAAATACAGGACCAATTCTTTACATGACTGACCCATGCGCGCATATACGCACAATAAAAACCTCTTATACTTGACTGAGTGCAACTGAACAAATATATTTTTTCAAAGACTATGCATGTAATTTCCTATTAAATATTAAAAAGTTAAGATTTTAATATGAAAAAGTGTGAAAAAAGGTATAGTCACCAAAATTATACCAGTACAGTAAATTTAAAATATAGATGCAAGTGTTTTTCTATTAATCGAAAAAAATTATAATAATACAGTGAACATCAATAAAACTGATGAAGTTAGAAAAATAAAAATAATAGTTAAATGGATAACAGAAAATCATATGCATATCTATTCACTCGAACTCACCTGATCAAAAGAATCGTCATTATTCAGTTTTCCTCTCTGCGCATGCGTGAGTGTCTGTGTTCCACTGGTGTCCAGACTAATGATGCTCTCACTGCAAGGTCTGACGTATTTCAGATCACTCTTTCTGGAGTCAGTGGTTCTGCAAACCTCATAATTGTACACGTGCTGTAAAGTTCCTGTGCCGCCTACGTCTGCGTAAAGAGGCGG
Organism: Abramis brama; assembly: GCF_963993115.1. Classification (NCBI taxonomy): domain Eukaryota; kingdom Metazoa; phylum Chordata; class Actinopteri; order Cypriniformes; family Leuciscidae; genus Abramis; species Abramis brama. The sequence continues at coordinate 4,946,720 of NC_139975.1, forward strand.
ATAATACGGAATAACTGGAAGATTCGCTCCAGATTTATAAAACATCCGCTCGCGTCTCCATCTGTAGCATTTGACTGACAGTATGGCAATGATAGACACGATAAAGAGAAATGAAACCACAGCCAAGGCCAAGACTAGATAGAAAGTCAGGTTGTCGTTGTATTCCTTGTCGTGCGTAAAGTCAGTGAACTCCGAGAGCACTTCAGGGAAGCTGTCCGCCACCGCCACGTTAACATTGACTGTAGCTGATCGAGAGGGCTGCCCGTTGTCCTCCACTACAACAGTGAGTCTTTGTTTGACAGCATCTTTATCTGTCACTTGGCGTACAGTTCTTATTTCTCCATTCTGTAAGCCCACTTCAAACAGCGCCCTGTCTGTGGCTTTCTGCAGTTTATATGAGAGCCAGGCGTTCTGACCAGAGTCCACATCAACAGCCACCACTTTAGTCACCAGATAACCCACATCTGCCGAACGAGGCACTATTTCAGCCACCACAGAAACACCTGACTGGACCGGGTACAGAACCTGAGGCGCGTTGTCATTCTGGTCCTGAATGATTATTTTCACGCTCGCGTTGCTGCTGAGAGGAGGAGAGCCTCCGTCCTGCGCTTTTACGCGAATGTTAAATTCTTTTGTTTGCTCATAATCAAAAGAACGAACAGCAAGAATCTCTCCGCTCTCTGCATTCACTGAAATATAGGTCGAGGCAGAGACGCCATTCACAAGAACATCCTCTAGAAAATATGAAATACGCGCGTTATTGCCAGAGTCTTTGTCATGCGCTTTAACAGATAAAACAGAGACTCCGGGGGAATTATTTTCCATCACATATGCGGTGTATGACTGACGCTGAAACACAGGGGCGTTGTCATTGACATCAGAGATTTTCAGTGTCAGTGTTTTGTTAGTAGAGAAAGATGGCGAGCCCTCATCAATAGCAGTTATTGTAATATTATATTCTGAGATCATTTCTCGATCCAAAAGCTCATCAGTGACTAAACTGTAGAAATTTGGGGTTGATGACTTTATTTTAAACGGTAAATTATGAGGGATGAAGCACTTAACTATTCCGTTTTTACCCGAATCTAAATCTTTGACATTCAACATTGCTATTACAGTCTCTGGCGCTGAATTCTCCGGCACTGGGCTTGAAAATGAAATTACGCTTATTATAGGAGCATTGTCGTTTATATCAGTAATTTCAATATGAACTTTGCTGGTATCACTTAATCCGCCTTTGTCTGTTGCTTCCACATATAATTCATACTTTTTTGATTTTTCGAAATCTAACGGACCATTAACTGTAATTTCCCCATTACTGGAATCAATTTGGAAAAAGTTAGATAAACGTTCACTGCTCTGAGAAAAAGAATATGTAACCTCTCCATTAGATCCCATGTCTCCATCAGTTGCACTAACCTTTAACACAGTGGATCCTTTAGAATAATTCTCTGGAATTGAAGCTCTATAGACTGACTGACTGAAAACAGGTGCATTGTCATTTGCATCTAAAACAATAACGTTTATCTTGATAGTGCCCGTTTTTTGAGGGTTTCCGCCGTCGAATGCAGTTAAGATCAATTTATGTTCCTCTGCCGTTTCTCTGTCTAAAGTTTTTTGCAAAATCATCTCTATGTATTTTGTTTCGTCGAGATGAGAAGGTATTTTAACTGTAAAATGATCAGATGGAGTTAATTTATATGTCTGAAGAGAATTTAGACCTACATCAGGATCATTAGCGCTGTCGATTGAATACCGAGCCCCAGACAAAGCAAGTTCACTTATTTGAAAAGTAATCTCTTTGTTCATGAAAGAAGGAGCATGATCATTGATGTCTAATATTTCTACATCAATTCTGTGCAGCTCCATGGGGTTTTCTAGAATGATCTGAAAATGTAAGGAGCAGGGAGACACTTGCGCGCACAGCTCCTCTCTATCTATCCTCTCTTTCACTATCAGCGTCCCTTTATCCACATTCAGACCGATGTACTCACGACTGTCCTCCGTAAAGATCCGCGCTCGACCAGATTTCAGCCTCTTAACATCCAAACCGAGATCCTGAACGATATTTCCCACCAGCGAGCCCTTTGTCATCTCCTCTGGAATAGAATAACGGACCTGACCGCGCGCAACGGCCATGACAAAGACGCAGAGCACGAGAGGCTGCATTAGCCATGATGAAATCCGCGTCGAAGATGCGCCTCTTTGGGCGTAAAAACAACAAAGAACCGACATCATCCAAATCTTCTATTCCATACAGAAGAAAAGACAAAGAACAAAAGATTTAAAAAGGTTGAAAAATCGAATTTCACCCGAAAACACTGGGCAGCGAATGTCTCGACGCTTCAGTGTTAAAAAGAGACCGTCTGAATGAAAGAGATATTCTGCAGACTGTATGATGTCAGAAAGTGGAGGAGGATCTAAAAACGAGTGTTTAAAACACGAACATACTGACCAACAGCGGCACTTAGAGCATCAGAGAAATATTACACTGAAAAATACTGTTGAAGAGAAATACAAAAACTATATGAACTGCGACCCATTATAGTAAACTATACATTTTGCGTTAAAACAGCTAAAATATAAATACGAATTTGATAATAGAAAAATGGTCAAAAGCAAAACAGAAAATATAAAAAGCGTTTAAATACAGGACCAATTCTTTACATGACTGACCCATGCGCGCACATACACACAATAAAAATCTCTTATACTTGACTGAGTGCAACTGAACAAATATATTTTTTCAAAGAATATGCATTTAATTTCCTATTAAATATTAAAAAGTTAAGATTTTAATATGAAAAAGTGTGAAAAAATGTAGTCACCAAAATTATACCAGTACAGTAAATTTAAAATATAGATGCCAGTGTTTTTCTATTAATCGAAAAAAAATATAATAATACAGTGAACATCAATAAAACTGATGAAGTTGGAAAAAGAAAAAGAATAGTTAAATGGAAAACAGAAAATCATATGCATATCTATTCACTCGAGCTCACCTGATCAAAAGAATCGTCATTATTCAGTTTTCCTCTTTGCGCATGCGTGAGTGTCTGTGTTCCACTGGTGTCCAGACTAATGATGCTCTCACTGCAAGGTCTGGCGTATTTCAGATCACTCTTTCTGGAGTCAGTGGTTCTGCAAACCTCATAATTGTACACGTGCTGTAAAGTTCCTGTGCCGCCTACGTCTGCGTAAAGAGGCGGATAATACGGAATAACTGGAAGATTCGCTCCAGATTTATAAAACATCCGCTCGCGTCTCCATCTGTAGCATTTGACTGACAGTATGGCAATGATAGACACGATAAAGAGAAATGAAACCACAGCCAAGGCCAAGACTAGATAGAAAGTCAGGTTGTCGTTGTATTCCTTGTCGTGCGTAAAGTCAGTGAACTCCGAGAGCACTTCAGGGAAGCTGTCCGCCACCGCCACGTTAACATTGACTGTAGCTGATCGAGAGGGCTGCCCGTTGTCCTCCACTACAACAGTGAGTCTTTGTTTGACAGCATCTTTATCTGTCACTTGGCGTACAGTTCTTATTTCTCCATTCTGTAAGCCCACTTCAAACAGCGCCCTGTCTGTGGCTTTCTGCAGTTTATATGAGAGCCAGGCGTTCTGACCAGAGTCCACATCAACAGCCACCACTTTAGTCACCAGATAACCCACATCTGCCGAACGAGGCACTATTTCAGCCACCACAGAAACACCTGACTGGACCGGGTACAGAACCTGAGGCGCGTTGTCATTCTGGTCCTGAATGATTATTTTCACGCTCGCGTTGCTGCTGAGAGGAGGAGAGCCTCCGTCCTGCGCTTTTACGCGAATGTTAAATTCTTTTGTTTGCTCATAATCAAAAGAACGAACAGCAAGAATCTCTCCGCTCTCTGCATTCACTGAAATATAGGTCGAGGCAGAGACGCCATTCACAAGAACATCCTCTAGAAAATATGAAATACGCGCGTTATTGCCAGAGTCTTTGTCATGCGCTTTAACAGATAAAACAGAGACTCCGGGGGAATTATTTTCCATCACATATGCGGTGTATGACTGACGCTGAAACACAGGGGCGTTGTCATTGACATCAGAGATTTTCAGTGTCAGTGTTTTATTAGTAGAGAAAGATGGCGAGCCCTCATCAATAGCAGTTATTGTGATATTATATTCAGACATTTTTTCACGGTCTAAAGGCTGATCAGTGATCAAACTATAGAAATTTGAGGATGATTGTCTGATTTGAAATGGTAAACTAGGATTAATTAAGCATCTCACCTGTCCATTTTTCCCTGAATCCAAATCTTTGACATTTAGCATTGCTATCACAGTTTCAGGAGCTGAGTTTTCTGGTAAAGGGTTTGTCAACGATATTACATTAATTACAGGGGCATTGTCATTAATATCTGTAATTTCCACCATTACTTTAGCAGTATCTGTTAACCCCCCATTGTCTGTTGCCACCACATTCAATTCGTATTTCTTGGATTTTTCAAAGTCTAGACGGGCAACAACAATAATGTCACCATTATTGGGGTCAATACTGAAAATATTCAAGATGTTTTTGCTGATTTGTGAAAATGAATAGGACACTTGTTTATTTGTTCCTTGATCCGCGTCAGTTGCACTAACCTTTACGACCAATGAACCCTTTTGCGCATTTTCAGCGACAAGTGCAGTATATACAGATTGACTAAAAACAGGCGCGTTGTCATTTGCATCCAAGACATTGACGTTTATTTTTACCGTACCGGTTTTTTGGGGGGTTCCACCATCAAACGCCGTCAAAATCAGATTATGCACCTCATGTTTTTCTCTGTCTAATGATGTCTGCAAGACCATTTCCACATATTTCGTACCATCAGTGTGAGACAACGTTTTGAGCATAAAATGGTCGTTTGGATTTAATTTATATGTCTGAAGAGAATTTAGACCTACATCAGGATCATTAGCGCTGTCGATTGAATATCGAGCCCCTGACAAAGCAGATTCGCTTATTTGAAAAGTAATCTCTTTGTTCATGAAAGAAGGAGCATGATCATTGATATCTAATATTTCTACATCAATTCTGTGCAGCTCCATGGGGTTTTCTAGAATGATCTGAAAATGTAAGGAGCAGGGAGACACTTGCGCGCACAGCTCCTCTCTATCTATCCTCTCTTTCACTATCAGCGTCCCTTTATCCACATTCAGACCGATGTACTCACGACTGTCCTCCGTAAAGATCCGCGCTCGACCAGATTTCAGCCTCTTAACATCCAAACCGAGATCCTGAACGATATTTCCCACCAGCGAGCCCTTTGTCATCTCCTCTGGAATAGAATAACGGACCTGGCCGCGCGCAACGGCCATGACAAAGACGCAGAGCACGAGAGGCTGCATTAGCCATGATGAAATCCGCGTCGAAGATGCGCCTCTTTGGGCGTAAAAACAACAAAGAAACGACATCGTCCAAATCTTCTATTCCATACAGAAGAAAAGACAAAGAACAAAAGATTTAAAAAGGTTGAAAAATCGAACTTCACCCGAAAACACTGGGCAGCGAATGTCTCGACGCTTCAGTGTTAAAAAGAGACCGTCCGACTGAAAGATATTCTGCAGACTGTATGATGTCAGAAAGTGGAGGAGGATCTAAAAATGAGTGTTTAAAACACGAACATACTGACCAACAGCGGCACTTAGTGCATCAGAGAAATATTACACTGAAAAAGTATGTGTTGAAGAGCAACACAATAATCTGCACCAGCTGCGAAATAAGTAGAAAACTCTTTTCGTCAACACATTACTTTTGAAATATCCATAAAAAAATGATCTGAACCAAAAACCTTAAAATATGATAAAAGGAAAACAGTCAAAAGCAAAGTAGAAAATATTAAGCAGTCTATAAGTAGGCTACGATTAATTGCATACGCGTTTATTGTAAAAAATGTTATTAAATGTATTATATCAATTCTACAATAAAAACATCTTACTTGACTGAGTACAACTGAAATCAGTTTATATATGAAAAAGACTATGCGTCTAATTCTCTATAAAATATATAAAAAAGTTATAGTTTTAAGAAGAAAACCTTTGGGGAAATGTATAGCAGTGCAGAAAATTTCAACCGTAGCTGTCTGTTTTTTTTTTTTTTTAATTTTTTTTTTACAATAGCTCTAAAAAATAAAAAAGCACAGTAATAAAACTGAGAAAATCAGATATAGAAAAAATATATATTAAATGGACACCAGAACAGTATTTACATAATCATTCACTCGAGCTCACCTGATCAAAAGAATCGTCATTATTCAGTTTTCCTCTTTGCGCATGCGTGAGTGTCTGTGTTCCACTGGTGTCCAGACTAATGATGCTCTCACTGCAAGGTCTGACGTATTTCAGATCACTCTTTCTGGAGTCAGTGGTTCTGCAAACCTCATAATTGTACACGTGCTGTAAAGTTCCTGTGCCGCCTACGTCTGCGTAAAGAGGCGGATAATACGGAATAACTGGAAGATTCGCTCCAGATTTATAAAACATCCGCTCGCGTCTCCATCTGTAGCATTTGACTGACAGTATGGCAATGATAGACACGATAAAGAGAAATGAAACCACAGCCAAGGCCAAGACTAGATAGAAAGTCAGGTTGTCGTTGTATTCCTTGTCGTGCGTAAAGTCAGTGAACTCCGAGAGCACTTCAGGGAAGCTGTCCGCCACCGCCACGTTAACATTGACTGTAGCTGATCGAGAGGGCTGCCCGTTGTCCTCCACTACAACAGTGAGTCTTTGTTTTACAGCATCTTTATCTGTCACTTGGCGTACAGTTCTTATTTCTCCATTCTGCAAGCCCACTTCAAACAGCGCCCTGTCTGTGGCTTTCTGCAGTTTATATGAGAGCCAGGCGTTCTGACCAGAGTCCACATCAACAGCCACCACTTTAGTCACCAGATAACCCACATCTGCCGAACGAGGCACTATTTCAGCCACCACAGAAACACCTGACTGGACCGGGTACAGAACCTGAGGCGCGTTGTCATTCTGGTCCTGAATGATTATTTTCACGCTCGCGTTGCTGCTGAGAGGAGGAGAGCCTCCGTCCTGCGCTTTTACGCGGAACTGGAAATCTTTGATCTGCTCGTAATCGAAAGATCGCACTGCATGTATGACTCCACTATCAGCACTAACGGACACTAACGAGGAGACGGGCACTCCGTTAACCGACGAGTCCTCCAGCATGTAAGACACAAGGGCGTTCTGGTTAAAATCTGCGTCTCTGGCTCTGACTGTGAATATGGAAAGACCCGGTGTGTTGTTTTCTTGAACAGAAGCCTCATATGAGCTCTTCTCAAAGACGGGCGCGTTATCATTGACATCTGATATCTGTAAGGAGAGAGTGACGCTGCTGGAGAGAGAGGGCACGCCCTCATCAGCGCACGTCACACTGATGTTATATTCAGACTCTCGCTCTCGATCCAAATCATTATCAGTCACAATACTATAAAATCCATTAGAAGTTGTTTTGATTGTAAAAGGAATGTTTGCATTTACACTGCACTTAACCTGTCCATTACTGTCAGAATCCGGATCATTAACACTGATGATGGCAATAACAGTACTCTGTGGCGAATCCTCCGGTATCGCATTAGATTTCGACATCACAGTGATGACTGGCGCGTTATCATTTACATCAATCACATCGACCATTATTTTACTAGAATCAGACAGCCCACCTTTATCTACAGCTTCTATATCAATTTGGTAATGCTTAAATGTTTCAAAGTCAATTTTTCCGATTAACGTCATCAATCCATTTTCATCGATATGAAAAATATCAGATACGCCGTCACTGTTTGCAATAAAATAACTGACTTCTCCATTTGTCCCTTTATCTGAATCAGAAGCGCTAACAGTGATGAGTGGCGTGCCGCTCTGTGCATTTTCTGTAATAATCGCCCTATATATAGGCTTAGTAAAAACTGGAGCATTATCGTTAACATCAAGCACTGTAATATGAATCTGAACCGTGCCTGATTTAGGTGGTTCCCCACCATCTATTGCGGTTAATATCAGAGACATGTTTTCCTGTTTTTCTCTGTCTAAAGGCTTTTGAAGAATCATTTCAACCTTTTTACTCCCATCACTCTGACCATGAATTTTTAAATTAAAATGATCAGTAGGTTGCAGAAAATAACTCTGTAGGTCATTATCGCCGATGTCTGCATCTATCGCTTTCTCCAGCATAAATTTTGATCCTACCACTGCTGATTCGCTTATCTCAAATCTTCTCTCATCTCTTTTGAAAATGGGAGAATTGTCATTTATGTCTGTAATTTCAACAGTTACCCTAAACAGTTCCATAGGATTATCGAGTATAATCTGTAAATGCAGCGCGCAAGGCGTTGTCTGTCCGCATAGCGCCTCTCGGTCTATTCTCTCTTTGATAAGGAGGACTCCTCTTTCTTTATTCAGCTCGATGTATTCAGCGCTGTCTCCTGTATAAATACGCGCTTTACCAGATTTCAGTCTCTTTAAATCTAAACCCAAATCCTGCGCTATGTTCCCGACTACAGAGCCTTTCGCCATTTCTTCAGGAATGGAGTAACTGACCTGCCCGAGAGCTGAACTGAGAGAGAGAAACCAAATAAACAGCAGTACTTGCCGCGCCATTGTTCTGTCCGACATTTTGCAGAAGACCAAATAAACGAAGTCACGGTGTATCCAAATCAGAGTCTTAAAGTGTTCAGGTCCAAAATAGAATAGGTCCAATACTAGTGGGGAATTTCTGAGACAACGTCTAAACATAAATCCATAGCCGACTGTTCATAGCCGCGACGGTGTCCTCAGTGTTATGCCCGTGTGCGCTATGTACTCGCCTCAGTCTCTTTCTTCTTAATACGTGCATTTAGAGAGGGCGGTATTGCTGGAATTATGCGCTCTCAGACGTTTCCCCCTGACAAACAGCGGCACACTGAGATCATTCTGAGTTACTGCAAAATGCATCTAAATTATTTTAAAAATGCATACACTCAAAATATATATGCAGAGAGAAATAGAAATAAAACACAAAATTAAAACCTGAATTTCTATTTGTGTAAAATAATGAAAATAATCTAAATTAGCCAAATTATTGTATTGTAACGAAATCTGTCCAGCAATCCCGAAGTATTTGTTTGGTAATAGGTAGGCTACTAGACCGTTTGATTGAATACAGGGCTATTTAATCTCAATCTCTCAAACACAAACAAAACGAATTCAACAATACGGTACAAATTATACAGTAAAAAAATATCAACATATCATTTATAAATAGTTTTTGATATGTCACTGCACATCTGCTTTGAGACAAGAGCCTGAATGCAGACAAAAGACATCGATTCAGCACCTTGGATAGCGAAACGAAAGCGACATAGTCATTCAGAACCCTGATAGCTCCCCGACTACTCGGTGGATTCTGGAAGCTGTTGAATAATAATAACAACAATAATAATATAATAATAAAACATAAAAAGCTAATTTCGTCATAAATATGGGAATCAAATTTCAGAAAAATAAAAGTCTCCACAGTGTTAACTGTTTAGGCACTTTCTCTGATTTCTCTGAACGAAAAAAGTACATATAAAAAAATAAAAATAAAAAAAAGACAAAAAATTTAACAACCCCTACACAGAAAAAGTAAACCTCACCTTTTCAGAATCCTCAATGTTTAGTCTCTCCCTTTGCGCATGCGTGAGAGTCTGTGTTCCACTGGTGTCCAGACTAATGATGCTCTCACTGCAAGGTCTGACGTATTTCAGATCACTCTTTCTGGAGTCAGTGGTTCTGCAAACCTCATAATTGTACACGTGCTGTAAAGTTCCTGTGCCGCCTACGTCTGCGTAAAGAGGCGGATAATACGGAATAACTGGAAGATTCGCTCCAGATTTATATAACATCCGCTCGCGTCTCCATCTGTAGCATTTGACTGACAATATGGCAATGATAGACACGATAAAGAGAAATGAAACCACAGCCAAGGCCAAGACTAGATAAAAAGTCAGGTTGTCGTTGTATTCCTTGTCGTGCGTAAAGTCAGTGAACTCCGAGAGCACTTCAGGGAAGCTGTCCGCCACCGCCACGTTAACATTGACTGTAGCTGATCGAGAGGGCTGCCCGTTGTCCTCCACTACAACAGTGAGTCTTTGTTTGACAGCATCTTTATCTGTCACTTGGCGTACAGTTCTTATTTCTCCATTCTGTAAGCCCACTTCAAACAGCGCCCTGTCTGTGGCTTTCTGCAGTTTATATGAGAGCCAGGCGTTCTGACCAGAGTCCACATCAACAGCCACCACTTTAGTCACCAGATAACCCACATCTGCCGAACGAGGCACTATTTCAGCCACCACAGAAACACCTGACTGGACCGGGTACAGAACCTGAGGCGCGTTGTCATTCTGGTCCTGAATGATTATTTTCACGCTCGCGTTGCTGCTGAGAGGAGGAGAGCCTCCGTCCTGCGCTTTTACGCGGAACTGGAAATCTTTGATCTGCTCGTAATCGAAAGATCGCACTGCATGTATGACTCCACTATCAGCACTAACGGACACTAACGAGGAGACGGGCACTCCGTTAACCGACGAGTCCTCCAGTATGTAAGACACACGGGCATTCTGGTTAAAATCTGCGTCTCTGGCTCTGACTGTGAATATGGAAAGACCCGGTGTGTTGTTTTCTTGAACAGAAGCCTCATATGAGCTCTTCTCAAAGACGGGCGCGTTATCATTTACATCTGATATCTGTAAGGAGAGAGTGACGCTGCTGGAGAGAGAGGGCACGCCCTCATCAGCGCACGTCACACTGATGTTATACTCAGACTCTCGCTCTCGGTCTAAATCGCCTTCAGTAACGAGGCTGTAAAAACCATCTGATGAAGAATGGATGATAAAAGGAATGTTTTCATTTAATTCACATTTTACGATACCATTTTCATTTGTATCAGCGTCTTGAATATTCATCATCGCTAGAACTGTCCCTGGAGGGGCATTTTCAGAAATGTCATTTGATTTGGATATTATACTGATTACTGGCTTGTTGTCGTTCGTATCTGTGACGTCAATAATTACTTTACAAGAATCGGTATGTCCTCCTTGATCACTGGCTTGAACTGCTATCTGATAGTGTTTGTTTTTTTCGTAGTCAGCATTACCAATTAACTTGAGAATACCGTCATACTGGCCTATGTCAAATAGATTTGCGGACGCAGCAGAGGATAACGAATATGTAACGACGCCATTAGAGCCCTGGTCTGCGTCGGACGCGCTGACTGTGGTCAACACGGTGCCCTTTGCTGAATTCTCGGCTATACTGGCTTTGTAAACTGACTGACTGCAAACAGGCGCATTATCATTCGCATCTAAAACTGTGATGTGTATTAGCATTGTGCCTGACATTTGCACCTCGCCGCCATCGACTGCTGTTAACAATAAAGAAATACGGTCTTGGTTTTCACGATCTAGTGGTTTCTGTAATACCATTTCGACCGTTTTACTACCATCTGGTAAACTTTGAGTTTTCACAATAAAATTGTCACTTGGTTTCAGTGTGTATCTTTGAAGACCATTCACACCCACATCGGTGTCAACTGCAGTCTCCAAATCAAATTTGGCTCCAGCCAGAGCCATTTCGCTTATTTCAAATTTCATCTCATTGAGGCTAAACATAGGGGCGTTATCATTAATGTCTTGTATCTCAACTGTTACTCTGTATAGTTGCATCGGATTTTCTAGAATAATCTGTAAATGCAGCGCGCAAGGCGTTGTCTGTCCGCATAGCGCCTCTCGGTCTATTCTCTCTTTGATAAGGAGGACTCCTCTTTCTTTATTCAGCTCGATGTATTCAGCGCTGTCTCCTGTATAAATACGCGCTTTACCCGATCTCAGTCTCTTTAAATCTAAACCCAAATCCTGCGCTATGTTCCCGACTAAAGAGCCTTTCGCCATTTCTTCAGGAATGGAGTAACTGACCTGCCCGAGAGCTGAACTGAGAGAGAGAAACCAAATAAACAGCAGTACTTGCCGCGCCATTGTTCTGTCCGACATTTTGCAGAAGACCACGGGATGAAGATTTAGGATGAAAGCAAAGAAATCGGTCCAAACAACTGGATGAAATCATGTATATCCAAAGTGAAAAGAACAAGAAAAGTCTGCAAATCCAAAAGAAGGATATTAAATACAGTATCTCCGTGATTCGCCTTCTCTCTCCTCTTCAGACTGCGCTCTCAGCTTCTGTCTCTCTCTCTCTAATTATATGGAGATGATGGGGGTGGAACTGCAGCAGATCTGCTCTATAAACTGACATATTGACCAACAGCGGCACTATGAGTCCAGTCTGATGAACTACAGAAAAAACTAAATGGATGCAGTTTTTTTTAACAGTAGGGCATTTGAGACGTGTTTTAGAAGCATTCCCATTATATTATATAAATATATATATATCCATATATATAAAACAATAATAAAATAAAACAGCCGTTTCGGATGTCAGTCAAAATACATTTATCTTGCAATGAGAAATGACTGCATGATTTCGAGGGGAATTTTTTCTTTAAAAGCAACAAAAAATGAACAGAGCTTGATATTGCATTTTCATTAATGTGCATGCTTGAAATGTAAAATGAATCAACGTGAAATATGTTAATATGAACATTATCCTTTTAAATTCTCAATAGGATGAGAGACTGGAAGGGTTTAAAAGTTCTACAAGAAATGATCTAAGGTACGGAGGTAAGGTGGAAAAGTTAGTAGAGGCAGAAGAACGCAAGAGCGCATTTCAGCACCACGGCCAGTTACGATGACTGAAGTTGCCCTTTAGCTGATGCCTTCCCAAGCACAGATTAAAGATCCTCAAGCATGTCTAGTAAAAAGAAAAACATATCAAAACAACTGTGACTCTCAAAACTGTAAAATGTGTTTTTAGCTGATAACACCACTTAACATTATAACAGAGAGTTCGTTTAAGGTGCTTTTGGTGATCTTAAAGAAGCACTATAACGAGATTCTATAGATTGTTTAAAAAACCGATAAAAAAGGTTGTTTTACAATCCCTTAACTTTTATACATATCACACACTACAATATAGCAACAACAATAACAAGAATAAAAAATCAAAAAAAATCAAATATAAAATCACTCTGAACACTTGATATATCATAAGTTGTAAAAAGATTAAAGAAGGTGATTGAAACAAAATAAAGGAGGCTAAAGTAGGCATACCTGATCTCAGTCAATTTGAAACTGAAACAATTAATAGCATGGACATACTTCAATTCAATCGTTATTCTGTCCGAAACGGCACAGATGCCACCATGCCAACAACAGCCTAATTGTGAGAGCGACAACTTTCTTGTAATTGCATGAAAAACTAAAAATATGTTCGGTATGTATGAACTGAAATTAATTTCTGAATAAACAATTAATGTGCCCTTCTATCTGTTCAAAATAGAACAGGTAGATCAGAACACACACACACACACACACACACACACACATATATATATATATATATATATATATATATATATAAAAAATGGAAGGAAACAGTTGTTAACTTCTACAAAAATTAACTGTAAATAAAGACTCTCACCTGACCATCACAATCATCAAAGTTCAGTCTCTCCCTTTGCGCATGCGTGAGTGTCTGTGTTCCACTGGTGTCCAGACTAATGATGCTCTCACTGCAAGGTCTGACGTATTTCAGATCACTCTTTCTGGAGTCAGTGGTTCTGCAAACCTCATAATTGTACACGTGCTGTAAAGTTCCTGTGCCGCCTACGTCTGCGTAAAGAGGCGGATAATACGGAATAACTGGAAGATTCGCTCCAGATTTATAAAACATCCGCTCGCGTCTCCATCTGTAGCATTTGACTGACAGTATGGCAATGATAGACACGATAAAGAGAAATGAAACCACAGCCAAGGCCAAGACTAGATAGAAAGTCAGGTTGTCGTTGTATTCCTTGTCGTGCGTAAAGTCAGTGAACTCCGAGAGCACTTCAAGGAAGCTGTCCGCCACCGCCACGTTAACATTGACTGTAGCTGATCGAGAGGGCTGCCCGTTGTCCTCCACTACAACAGTGAGTCTTTGTTTGACAGCATCTTTATCTGTCACTTGGCGTACAGTTCTTATTTCTCCATTCTGTAAGCCCACTTCAAACAGCGCCCTGTCTGTGGCTTTCTGCAGTTTATATGAGAGCCAGGCGTTCTGACCAGAGTCCACATCAACAGCCACCACTTTAGTCACCAGATAACCCACATCTGCCGAACGAGGCACTATTTCAGCCACCACAGAAACACCTGACTGGACCGGGTACAGAACCTGAGGCGCGTTGTCATTCTGGTCCTGAATGATTATTTTCACGCTCGCGTTGCTGCTGAGAGGAGGAGAGCCTCCGTCCTGCGCTTTTACGCGGAACTGGAAATCTTTGATCTGCTCGTAATCGAAAGATCGCACTGCATGTATGACTCCACTATCAGCACTAACGGACACTAACGAGGAGACGGGCACTCCGTTAACCGACGAGTCCTCCAGTATGTAAGACACACGGGCGTTCTGGTTAAAATCTGCGTCTCTGGCTCTGACTGTGAATATGGAAAGACCCGGTGTGTTGTTTTCTTGAACAGAAGCCTCATATGAGCTCTTCTCAAAGACGGGCGCGTTATCATTGACATCTGATATCTGTAAGGAGAGAGTGACGCTGCTGGAGAGAGAGGGCACGCCCTCATCAGCGCACGTCACACTGATGTTATACTCAGACTCTCGCTCTCGATCTAAATCACCATCTGTGACTAAACTAAAGAAATTAGTAGTGGTCATCCTTAAGGTGAATGGATAATTCTCATTAATAAAGCATTGCACTTTGCCATTTTCATTAGAATCGACGTCTTGCGTGTTGATAACAGTAACAACAGTGTCAGGCTTAGAATCCTCTGATAACATAGCTGACTTTGACATTATATTGATGACCGGCTTGTTATCATTGACATCTAAAACGTCGATAATTACTTTACTTGAATCTGTTAGACCACCACGATCACTCGCTCTAACATTTATCTGAAAATGTCTGGCTTTTTCATAATCGATGTCACCAATTATTCTCAATTCGCCAGTTTGTCTGTTTATTTCAAACATTTCAGGCACACCGTCGTGAGTATTGGTAACTGAATAAATAATTTCACCGTTTGTGCTCTGATCCTCATCAGAGGCTTCAACTCTTATGACAACTGTCCCTTTTGGCGAATTCTCTACGACAGTGGCTTTGTATGCAGAATGGGTGAAAACAGGCGCATTGTCATTAACATCAAGTACTTTTATACGAATCTGTGTTGTTCCAGACAGATGTGGATCGCCTCCATCTACCGCTGTCAAAACTAAAGCAATATCTTCCTGTTTCTCTCGATCTAGAGGTTTTTGTAAGACCATCTCAACTATTTTTCTACCATCTGCCTGACTGTGCAGCTTTAATGAAAAATGATCGCTCAATGAAAGCATGTAGCTTTGAATGGCATTGGTCCCGACATCTTGGTCGACGGCTTGCTCTATATCAAATTTAGCCCCATTTACAGCAGATTCACTTATTTCAAAATAGGTATCTGGCTTGTTGAAATATGGAGCATTGTCATTTATATCGGTTACCTCGACAGTGACATGGTAAAATTCTATTGGATTTTCCAAAATAATCTGAAAATGCAGCGCGCAAGGCGTTGTCTGTCCGCATAGCGCCTCTCGGTCTATTCTCTCTTTGATAAGGAGGACTCCTCTTTCTTTATTCAGCTCGATGTATTCAGCGCTGTCTCCTGTATAAATACGCGCTTTACCCGATCTCAGTCTCTTTAAATCTAAACCCAAATCCTGCGCTATGTTCCCGACTAAAGAGCCTTTCGCCATTTCTTCAGGAATGGAGTAACTGACCTGCCCGAGAGCTGAACTGAGAGAGAGAAACCAAATAAACAGCAGTACTTGCCGCGCCATTGTTCTGTCCGACATTTTGCAGAAGACCACGGGATGAAGATTAAGACAGAAAGCAAATAAATCAGTCCAAAATGCTGGAGTAAATCATGTATATGTCCAAAGTGAAAAGAACAAGAAAAGTCTATAAATCCAGGAAAGGGATTTTAAATACAGAATCTCCGTGTTGTGCCTTCTCTCTCCTCTTCAGACTGCGCTCTCAGCTTCTGTCTCTCTCTCTCTCTAATAATATGGAGATGATGGGGGTGGAACTGCTGCAGATCTGCTCTATAAACTGACATATTGACCAACAGCGGCACTATGAGTCCAGTCTGATGAACTACAGAACATGTAAAATTACTAAACCTTTATCTCAGCGTCAGACATGTTTGAGAAAAGTTCTTAAGTATAAAACCAAAAAATGTCAATAACAACAAATATCTATAATACAAGGACTTTATGAGTTTGTGTTAATAGAGATAGAAGTGGAAAAAATACATTTCGTGTTTTCATGAGGCCATATCAGTATGAACACTTATCAAGCCAGAGAGGGAGAAATACCTCAAATAAATTATACACATTAGAAATATCTAATCAGAAATGAAATGGTATATAGATAAACTTTTGAACAGGAGGACAGACCAAAAAATATGTTGAAAATCTCAAAAAGATTGTGTGCTGTAAAAGAGATGCAGATGAAGTAAATGACCGCGCCTCCGCGATTCAGGACCATGGCCAGGGAAGCAAGTGCAAACGCAGAATAGAGTTTCTCACTTCTTCACAAAAACAAGTGAAAATCAGGCAAGGATTTAAAAAAAAAAAAATGCAAATAACGAACTGTAGATGCAAGAGGTTAATAATGTTAACATTTGTAAACTGACATTTCAGTGGCAACGTGCAAAATCCTGCATGACAACTGAAGATAAATAAAAACGGAATAAAAAGCAACCCTCCACTTAACGCATCAAAGAAAGAAATAAAAGAAAAGAAAACGTTCGGAAGTTGAAAAATAAGCAGTCATTTTTTTTTATTTCATGGCTGTAAAGGCCAATGAACTACATACGTACAACACGTCGAAAAACACCAGACGAGAATACATATTTTAATTACACCCCTGCACTAAAAGCTAAACTAAAAAGTGATCAGACTATAATAAAAACGGATGAAAATAAATAGCAGATGATTCGTGTAATTTCTTACTAAAATTACTTAAACACTTCTTAAAATTACAGAGACACTTCATTTCAGAAAACCAGTCAGCAACCATGTCAACAGTTCAAGCAAATTTTTTTAATCTTAAGAAATGTTTTAAAATATCACAAATTAATCATAAAAATAAATCTCACCTGATCACCACAATCATTAAAGGTCAGTCTCTCCCTTTGCGCATGCGTGAGTGTCTGTGTTCCACTGGTGTCCAGACTAATGATGCTCTCACTGCAAGGTCTGGCGTATTTCAGATCACTCTTTCTGGAGTCAGTGGTTCTGCAAACCTCATAATTGTACACGTGCTGTAAAGTTCCTGTGCCGCCTACGTCTGCGTAAAGAGGCGGATAATACGGAATAACTGGAAGATTCGCTCCAGATTTATAAAACATCCGCTCGCGTCTCCATCTGTAGCATTTGACTGACAGTATGGCAATGATAGACACGATAAAGAGAAATGAAACCACAGCCAAGGCCAAGACTAGATAGAAAGTCAGGTTGTCGTTGTATTCCTTGTCGTGCGTAAAGTCAGTGAACTCCGAGAGCACTTCAGGGAAGCTGTCCGCCACCGCCACGTTAACATTGACTGTAGCTGATCGAGAGGGCTGCCCGTTGTCCTCCACTACAACAGTGAGTCTTTGTTTGACAGCATCTTTATCTGTCACTTGGCGTACAGTTCTTATTTCTCCATTCTGTAAGCCCACTTCAAACAGCGCCCTGTCTGTGGCTTTCTGCAGTTTATATGAGAGCCAGGCGTTCTGACCAGAGTCCACATCAACAGCCACCACTTTAGTCACCAGATAACCCACATCTGCCGAACGAGGCACTATTTCAGCCACCACAGAAACACCTGACTGGACCGGGTACAGAACCTGAGGCGCGTTGTCATTCTGGTCCTGAATGATTATTTTCACGCTCGCGTTGCTGCTGAGAGGAGGAGAGCCTCCGTCCTGCGCTTTTACGCGGAACTGGAAATCTTTGATCTGCTCGTAATCGAAAGATCGCACTGCATGTATGACTCCACTATCAGCACTAACGGACACTAACGAGGAGACGGGCACTCCGTTAACCGACGAGTCCTCCAGTATGTAAGACACACGGGCGTTCTGGTTAAAATCTGCGTCTCTGGCTCTGACTGTGAATATGGAAAGACCCGGTGTGTTGTTTTCTTGAACAGAAGCCTCATATGAGCTCTTCTCAAAGACGGGCGCGTTATCATTGACATCTGATATCTGTAAGGAGAGAGTGACGCTGCTGGAGAGAGAGGGCACGCCCTCATCAGCGCACGTCACACTGATGTTATACTCAGACTCTCGCTCTCGATCTAAATCACTGTCTGTCACTAAACTGAAGAAATTATTCCCTGTTGATTTTAGCATAAAAGGAATGTCTTTATCAATTGTGCAAGTAATCTTTCCATTTTCGCCGGTGTCGAGGTCTTGGACAGTTAGTATTGCCACAACAGTTCCATGTTCAGAATCTTCAGATACACTATTTGTTCTCGACATTATGTTTATTGCAGGTGTGTTATCATTAACGTCAGTGACGTCGAGAATTACTTTGCAAGAATCTGAATGTCCACCTTGGTCTTTTGCTTGAACATCAATTTGATAAACTTTGTTTTTTTCATAATCCACTTCACCAACTAATACCACGACTCCAGTGGTTTCGTCTACCTTAAATAAATCATATGCACCGTCAGAAGATATATAAAATGTAACTATTCCATTAGAGCCCAGATCTGCATCAGAAGCACTGACTGTGGTTAAAACAGTGCCTGTTGGTGCATTCTCTGCTATACTCGCTCTATATGCTGCCTGACTGCAAACGGGTTCATTATCGTTGGCGTCAAGAACTGTAATTTGTATCTGCATTGTTCCTGTCAAATGAGGATCTCCACCATCCTTTGCTGTCAGTAAAAGTGTGATATGATCTTGCTTCTCTCTGTCTAGTGGCTTCTGTAATATCATTTCGACCGCTTTTCCACCATCAGGTTGATTGTTCAGTTTTAAAGTAAAAAAATCGTTCGTACTAAGAGTGTAATCTTGAAGATTATTACGGCCAACATCTTGATCATTCGCTCTCTCCAAGACAAACCGAGCCCCTGTTTTTGCCATTTCATTTATGTCAAACTTAATTTCGTTGTTTTTAAAGACTGGCGCATTATCGTTAATATCTGTAATCTCTACTGTGATCGAATAAAACTCCATCGGGTTTTCCAGAATAATCTGTAAATGCAGCGCGCAAGGCGTTGTCTGTCCGCATAGCGCCTCTCGGTCTATTCTCTCTTTGATAAGGAGGACTCCTCTTTCTTTATTCAGCTCGATGTATTCAGCGCTGTCTCCTGTATAAATACGCGCTTTACCAGATTTCAGTCTCTTTAAATCTAAACCCAAATCCTGCGCTATGTTCCCGACTAAAGAGCCTTTCGCCATTTCTTCAGGAATGGAGTAACTGACCTGCCCGAGAGCTGAACTGAGAGAGAGAAACCAAATAAACAGCAGTACTTGCCGCGCCATTGTTCTGTCCGACATTTTGCAGAAGACCACGGTATGAAGATTAAGACAGAAAGCAAATAAATCAGTCCAAAATACTGGGTGAAAACATGTATATGTCCAAAGTGAAAAGAACAAGAAAAGTCTGTAAATCCAAGAGAAGGATATTAAATACAGTATCTCCGTGATTCGCCTTCTCTCTCCTCTTCAGACTGCGCTCTCAGCTTCTGTCTCTCTCTCTCTAATAATATGGAGATGATGGGGGTGGAACTGCAGCAGATCTGCTCTATAAACTGACATATTGACCAACAGCGGCACTATGAGTCCAGTCTGATGAACTACAGAAAATTTAAAATTACTAAACATTTATCCTCAATGTCAGACATGTCTGAGAAAAGCAATGTACTGAACAAAGATCTGAAATATAAAACCAGCAAATGTCTATCACAATACAAATATCTATAAAACACAATACAAATATCTATAAAACACAAGGATTGTAGTAGTTTTTAAAAATAAAAATGAAAAGAAAAGAATGAAACAAATTAAAAAATATATATTTTTCAATCAGTGTTTTGATCAGGCCAGTGTCCACTGATCAGAGAGACAGAGATAAATATCTAATACGCATAAAACATATCTGAAAATAAATGAGTTTATAGTTTAACATTAAAGAAGAGGACAGAAAGAAAAGCTGCTGAAAAAAAATCTAAAAAATATGGTCTGTGGTAAAAGAGATGCATCAGAATAAATGAGGTAAATGATCGCCTCAATGCATTTCAGGACCATGGCCAGAGAAGCTGAATAGTGTTTCTCACTTCATGTCAAAGACAAGCAAAAAGACAAGCAAAGCTGTGCAAGGAAAATGTTACAATGCTAAATAACAAATTGAATATGTCACCGTTTGTTAATTAGGTTAAAGTGGACATTGAATCAATAGACTAGCAGCGATAGTGTCTCATATTTTAATTTAAATTAAAATGCACTTCTATTTAAGGTATCTAAAGAAATAACAACAACAACAACAACAACAACAATAATAATAATAATAATAATAAAGCCTTTATTTATTGGCTATAAAAACAGGTGATATAAGTATGGCGAGACTACTTTGGCAATATAACAGCAGAAAATATAAATCTGCAAAATTTGATCAAAATACAACATTATGTAATTATCAATCTCTTAGATTAGCACAAACAATTAAATTCGCAAAACTAAGCAGCGACTCTGTCTGCAGTTCAAACAAAATGAAGACATAAATTATGAAAAAATAACGACCAATTTACAATAATTCTCACCTGATCATCACAATCATCAAAGGTCAGTCTCTCCCCTTGCGCATGCGTGAGAGTCTGTGTTCCACTGGTGTCCAGACTAATGATGCTCTCACTGCAAGGTCTGACGTATTTCAGATCACTCTTTCTGGAGTCAGTGGTTCTGCAAACCTCATAATTGTACACGTGCTGTAAAGTTCCTGTGCCGCCTACGTCTGCGTAAAGAGGCGGATAATACGGAATAACTGGAAGATTCGCTCCAGATTTATAAAACATCCGCTCGCGTCTCCATCTGTAGCATTTGACTGACAGTATGGCAATGATAGACACGATAAAGAGAAATGAAACCACAGCCAAGGCCAAGACTAGATAGAAAGTCAGGTTGTCGTTGTATTCCTTGTCGTGCGTAAAGTCAGTGAACTCCGAGAGCACTTCAGGGAAGCTGTCCGCCACCGCCACGTTAACATTGACTGTAGCTGATCGAGAGGGCTGCCCGTTGTCCTCCACTACAACAGTGAGTCTTTGTTTGACAGCATCTTTATCTGTCACTTGGCGTACAGTTCTTATTTCTCCATTCTGTAAGCCCACTTCAAACAGCGCCCTGTCTGTGGCTTTCTGCAGTTTATATGAGAGCCAGGCGTTCTGACCAGAGTCCACATCAACAGCCACCACTTTAGTCACCAGATAACCCACATCTGCCGAACGAGGCACTATTTCAGCCACCACAGAAACACCTGACTGGACCGGGTACAGAACCTGAGGCGCGTTGTCATTCTGGTCCTGAATGATTATTTTCACGCTCGCGTTGCTGCTGAGAGGAGGAGAGCCTCCGTCCTGCGCTTTTACGCGGAACTGGAAATCTTTGATCTGCTCGTAATCGAAAGATCGCACTGCATGTATGACTCCACTATCAGCACTAACGGACACTAACGAGGAGACGGGCACTCCGTTAACCGACGAGTCCTCCAGTATGTAAGACACACGGGAGTTCTGGTTAAAATCTGCGTCTCTGGCTCTGACTGTGAATATGGAAAGACCCGGTGTGTTGTTTTCTTGAACAGAAGCCTCATATGAGCTCTTCTCAAAGACGGGCGCGTTATCATTGACATCTGATATCTGTAAGGAGAGAGTGACGCTGCTGGAGAGAGAGGGCACGCCCTCATCAGCGCACGTCACACTGATGTTATACTCAGACTCTCGCTCTCGATCTAAATCACCATCTGTGACTAAACTGAAGAAGTTATTATTTGTTGATTTTAGCGTAAAAGGGATATTATCGTTAATGGAGCATTGAACCTTTCCATTCTCACCAGAATCGGAGTCTTGGACATTCAGCATTGTCACAACAGTTCCTGATTTTGAATTCTCGGAAAGAGTACTTGCCTTTGACATTATATTAATTACTGGTTTGTTGTCATTTACATCGATTATATCAACAATTACTTTGCAAGTATCAGAGTGGCGTCCGGGGTCTCGCGCTTGGACGTCAATTTGATAATGTTTAACTCTTTCATAATCAGTGTCGCCAGATAACCTCAACACTCCATCATTTCTGTCAATTTCAAAGTGGTTAGTGGTACCACCAGAAGATTTCGCAATATGATACTCTATTTTACCATTTTGTCCCTGGTCAGCATCCGATGCTTTAACTGTAGTTAAAATGGTACCTTTTGGAGAGTTTTCTGCAATGCTGGTCTTATAAACAGACAGAAAACAAACTGGAGCGTTATCATTTGCGTCCTCAACTGTGATTATAATCGGAATTGTTCCAGACAACTGTGGGTCTCCTCCGTCCATGGCAGTAAGTAAGAGCGAAATATGTTCCTGTTTTTCTCGATCTAGAGGTTTTTGTAAAATCATTTCAACATTTTTGGTGCCATCTGGCATATCTTGAATCTTTAAGATAAAATGTTCAGCGGGATGTAAGAAATAACTCTGCACGCCATTAAACCCAACGTCATCATCCACTGCTGTCTCTAAAACAAATTTAGCTCCTGTCGGAGATGATTCGCTAATGTCAAATTTAATCTCTTTACCTGCAAAAACCGGAGCATTATCATTTACGTCTAAAATCTCAACTGTAACGCTATAAAACTCCATAGGATTTTCCAAGGTAATCTGTAAATGCAGCGCGCAAGGCGTTGTCTGTCCGCATAGCGCCTCTCGGTCTATTCTCTCTTTGATAAGGAGGACTCCTCTTTCTTTATTCAGCTCGATGTATTCAGCGCTGTCTCCTGTATAAATACGCGCTTTACCCGATTTCAGTCTCTTTAAATCTAAACCCAAATCCTGCGCTATGTTCCCGACTAAAGAGCCTTTCGCCATTTCTTCAGGAATGGAGTAACTGACCTGCCCGAGAGCTGAACTGAGAGAGAGAAACCAAATAAACAGCAGTACTTGCCGCGCCATTGTTCTGTCCGACATTTTGCAGAAGATCACGGGATGAAGATTAAGACAGAAGGCAAATAAATCAGTCCAAAATGCTGGAGGAAATCATGTATATGTCCAAAGTGAAAAGAACAAGAAAAGTATATAAATCCAGAAAAGGGATTTTAAATACAGTATCTCCGCGTTGTGCCTTCTCTCTCCTCTTCAGACTGCGCTCTCAGCTTCTGTCTCTCTCTCTCTAATAATATGGAGATGATGGGGGTGGAACTGCAGCAGATCTGCTCTATAAACTGACATATTGACCAACAGCGGCACTATGAGTCCAGTCTGATGAACTACAGACAGACTGAGAAAAGCAGTTTACTAAACAAAGTTATAAACTATAAAAACGTCCATATCAATAAATGTCAATGAGATAAAAAATATTGTATGAGTTTGTGTAAATAAAGATTGAAGGGAGAAAAAATAAATAAATACATTTCGAGTTTGCTCAAAGTTTTGCTGAGGCCATATCAGTAGATGAGCACTGTAGAGAAAGATGGCGAGCCCTCATCAATAGCAGTTATTGTGATATTATATTCTGATATTCTCTCACGATCTAATAACTGATCGGTTGTCACACTATAGAAATTTGAAGCAGATGACCCTATTTTGAATGGCAAATTTGGACCAATTGAACATTTAACCTGTCCGTTTCTCCCCGAATCCAAATCTTTGACATTCAGCATCGCTATCACAGTCTCCGGTGCTGCGTCCTCAGGTATTGGGTTAGAAAATGAAATTACGCTGATCATAGGTGCATTGTCATTAACGTCAATTAATTCAATAATAACTTTACAGGAATCTGTCAAGCCACCTTTATCTGTTGCTTCAACATGTAATTGAAAATGTTTTGGGTAACACTTTATAATAACGTTCAGTTGTAAGTCATTTATAAGTGGTTAGTTAATGATGAACTAGTCATTTACAGAACATTCATAAATGAGTAGCAAGTGATATACTAACATTTTATGTATGTTTTGTAAATTCCGTTACAAGTCATTTACATGTGATTAGTTAATGATTAACTAATTATTTACGAAACATGTCTATGCGTTCATAAATTATTAATAAGTGATATGTTAATTATTGGATGTATGTTTTGTAGATTCAGTTATAAGTAATTTACAATTGATTAGTTAATGATTAACTAGTCATATACAAAACATGAACATGCGTTTCATAAATGTTTAATAAATGTTTGTTTTTTTGTATATATGTAGCAATTAGAGGGTGCAAAAAGTGTTGTAAATGCCTTGAATACACATACAGATCATTTGTAGGAATATGTAACACATTTACAAGTGATGAATAGTTTACAACACTTTCTGCATCCCCTAATCTAAAGTGTAAACTATTCATCACTTGTAAATGTGTTACATATACATTCGTAGATAACATTCGCAGACCTTATGCCTTTTTGATTCTTGAAGTGGTAATCTACAAATGAAGTGTAAGACATTTACAAGTGATGAATAGTTTACACTTTAGATTAGGGGATGCAGAAAGTGTTGTAAATCATTTACAACACTTTCTGCATCCCCTAATCTAAAGTGTAAACTATTCATCACTTGTAAATGATTTATTCATGCGTTTACACATCTATAACAGGTGTTGAACACTGTAGTGTGCACTGCAGTGTAAGTGCTGACTGGTGAGGGTATAGACAGCTGTCTTCTCTGAAACACATGGAGTCTTTAACCACTGTGCACCTGATGTGAGCAAAACATGCAAAAAAAATGTAACATCATTTATTAAACATTTATGAAACGCATAGTCATGTTTAGTAAATGATTAGTTAATCATTAACTAATCAATTGTAAATGACTTATAACTGAATCTACAAAACATATAATGAACATATCACTAATTAATCATTTATGAATGATTAGTCATGTTTTTAAATGATTAGTTAATCATTAACTAATTAATTGTAAATGACTTGTAACACAATTTACAAAACATACATAAAATGTTAGTATGTCACTTGCTACTCATTTATGAATGTTTTGTAAATGATTAGTTCATCATTAACTAATCACTTATAAATGACTTACAACTGAACATTATTATAAAGTGTTACCATGTTTTGATTTCTCGAAATCCAAGTCCCCGTTAACAGTGATGCCACCACTTTCAGCATCTATATTGAATAGCTCTAAAGCCTTTCCTGATGTTTGTGAGAAGGAATACGTCAGTTCAGAATTCGTTCCTTTGTCTTTATCAGTTGCAGTCACACTCACTATCAGGGCCGTGCACAGACCTTTTGAGGGGCATGTGCTGAAACTGAAAAAGGGCACACCCCTCCCATTTTCAATAACACAAAATAATAGTCTCAAAAGCTTTAGATTTATTCACGATTAATAACAACCATAATAATAATAATAATAATATAGATAATCTATAATCTAGATAGCTTCTTTAACCCTAATTACAACAGCAACCTTCTGTGGGATGTTGGTCTCTTGAAGGTCTCTTTATTCATTACACTTTCCCTAAAATAAGCCAGCAATGAAAAAAATAAATAAAATAGTTTGAAAAGTACAGTTGCAGTGAAAAGCATTTCTGAAGGATCACGTGACACTGAAGAGTAACTGGAGTAATGATGCTGAAAATGCAGCTTTGATCACAGAAAAAAAAAAAAAAAAAAAAAAAAATATATATATATATATATATATATATATTATATATATATATATATATATTTTTTTTTTTATATATATATTCAAATAGAAAACAGTTATTTTATATTGTAAAAATATTTCACAATATTACTGTTTTTGCTGTATTTTGGATCAAATAAATGAAGCCTTGGAATGAATTAGCCTAAATCATGAATTACATTCTGCATGATAAAATATAAAGATTTCACAGTGATCTTCTGTAATGTTTTTTTTTTAGTTACTACTACAACATTACTGTAGTAAAACCATGTTTTACTACATTTTATACATGTGAGGACGAGCGGAGAGTATAATACTTGCTACGTCCTGTGACGTAGTTTTGTTTATATTGTGCTGGTGATTTTGTTTTCTCTTTTTTTCTATCTCTATCTTTCTCATGCAGCACTCCAAATCATCCGCAGCTGATGCCAATTAGCAGGAGCGTGGCTTATCTGTTGGCAGCCTGTATAAAACCACAAAGAGACTGTGATCGACAGAATCCCTCTCCAGCTATCCCAGACATTATTGTGTGTGAATTGCTGTTAAAAAGAGAACTTATATTCTTTGGTGAAACCTGTTGTCTGAGTCCAACGACCATTTAGACTGTGTGAGTTTAAATAGTTAAACCGTTTAGGGAGATGGGCGCCAATTTATTTGGATGATCCATCCCTAAAACTTTTCTCCTGTTTATTTCTAGTCAGGGAGAGAGGTAAGACAACTGTCTTTAATTTCTCATTTATTTTTGTTAGGCAAGTTATCTGGGTTTAAACTTTAGGAAGTCCTTGTTTTGTTTGTTATTTTGGCCTGGCCCTCTCCTGACGATATGGTTAAGTTTGTTTGTCTGTTTATTGATCTTTGTTTGCTTTATAAATATATTGATTAAACCTTTATTAAAAAGAAACTCAAAGAGCATACTCTCTCTGTTTCCTTTTGTTGCTAGTTGTAAATCAATGGGTGTTGTGTAGTCTTTTTGTGATATAGGTGAAAAGGAATTAGAGCTGGGATAGACGGAAAGGAGATTTCTCACGTTTATTTATTTACTTTTTGTTACATCATTTGTTACTCCCTCTTTGAAACCCCTAGACTAAAGTGGGAACGTAACATACTAGATAAAAAAAT
The DNA here is from genome assembly GCF_963993115.1 of Abramis brama. Classification (NCBI taxonomy): domain Eukaryota; kingdom Metazoa; phylum Chordata; class Actinopteri; order Cypriniformes; family Leuciscidae; genus Abramis; species Abramis brama. The sequence continues at coordinate 4,973,857 of NC_139975.1, forward strand.
TAGCTAGATAGCGAAAACGTGCATATCAACAACATTGAATTAACCATAATTTAATATTATTACCATAACATGATTAGCCTAAATGTTAATAAATTAAGTGTATCAGCAATCATAAATCAAAGAAATATATGTTACCTAGGTGACGAGGATCACTCGTCGCTTTGTGTAAGTTCCAGTACGAAACAGCACGGGGGCGCACCTATTATGATTTTCCGATGGTAAAAAAAAAAAATGTATGTTGTTGTATTACTTATCAATATATAGTTTTTGACCAGCGAATGTGTGCAAATGTGCATTTTTTGTCCGTCATTAAAACGGCGCCGGCGGCATCACATTACATTTTCATCAACAGGTTACAAACTAGTTTGTTGTAGGCGGGGCGCTCAGTTTTTCCTGTTGTAAAATACATTTGGCCAAAATCGCATTTTATAAAAGATGAAATGCTACTGTATGCACAGGCTATTTACGTGTAGGCTATGACTAGATGGCAAATGCTAGACTAGACCCTCTTTCAGTCTCAGGAGACGTCCCACATGTCTCAGTCAGTGAGTCAGACATCAAATAAATAAAATATGAGCCTTTATAGACATAGTGTTTAGTAGTACTTATTCAAACAAGATATTTATTTACCCTTCGCAAAACTTCGTTCAGCTGCTGTCTACTGTGCGCCTGCTGTGGAACTTCAGTTGATTCAGGGAATATAGAGGGGGCGGAGTTATCAGCTTACTGACAGCTTGAGGGTCGAATAAGATTCACACAAACTCGTTTTAATAAGAACTTTCATTGGCTAAATATTTGTAAAACAGACAGACAGACGTAAAGGGTGACCAATAGCATTGATAAAAAAAAAAAAAAAACACCACCAAAAAAAGGGCACTTCGGAGTGTAAGGGCAAAAAGGGCATGTGCTCTGCACAGGTTGAGCCCTACCTGTGCACGTGCCTGTCTCAGTGTCAGATATATCTGAGAAAAGAAGTTTACTAAACAAAGTTATAAAGTATAAAAACGTCCATATCAATAAATGTCAATGAGATAAAAATATTGTATGAGTTTGTGTAAATAAAGATTGAAGGGAGAAAAAATAAATACATTTCGAGTTTGCTCAAAGTTTTGCTGAGGCCATATCAGTAGATGAGCACTGAATAGACAGACATGGAGAAATACCTTAAATACAATTATACACATAATAAATTTCTAATCAGTGATAAATAGTATACCGTTTAACTTTTGACAGGAGGACAGAACAATAAGATGCTAAAAATCTCAAAAAAAAAAAAAAAAGGTCTACTGTAAAGAGATGCAGAATAATATATGATGTAAATGACCGCGACTTCGCGATTCAGGACCATGGCCAGGGAAAGAAGCGAGTGCAAACGCTGAATACAGTTTCTCACTTCTTGACAAAAACAAATGAAAAAGGAAAATTTTAAAAATGACAAACGACGAACTATGAATGCCACAGTATAATAATGTTAACAATTGTTAACTGACATTTCAGTGGCAGCGTGCCATATACCGCAGTACAACTGAAAATAAAATGTAAAATTAAACGAATAAAAAAGGAATAAAAAGCAAGTTCCACTTAACATAAAGAAAAAAAGACAGAAAATAATTTATAAGCTGAAAAATTAAGCACTTATTGTGTTCCATGGCTGTACAGAAAATATGAACTACATAACTATAACAAAAAAAAGAAAAAGATGAAGATGAAGATTTTAAACTGATTAAAATACAACACCCGATATTCGTGCCATTTTCTGCAAACATTATTTAAGCATTGCTTAAAATTGCAGAGACACTTCATTTAAAAAAAGTCAGCGACCGTATCAGCAGTTCAAGCAAAAATGTTCAGTCATGATAAATGTTTTAAAATATCACATAAATGAGTTATAAAAATAATTCTCACCTGATCATCACAATCATCAAAGGTCAGTCTCTCCCTTTGCGCATGTGTGAGTGTATGTGTTCCACTGGTGTCCAGACTAATGATGCTCTCACTGCAAGGTCTGACGTATTTCAGATCACTCTTTCTGGAGTCAGTGGTTCTGCAAACCTCATAATTGTACACGTGCTGTAAAGTTCCTGTGCCGCCTACGTCTGCGTAAAGAGGCGGATAATACGGAATAACTGGAAGATTCGCTCCAGATTTATAAAACATCCGCTCGCGTCTCCATCTGTAGCATTTGACTGACAGTATGGCAATGATAGACACGATAAAGAGAAATGAAACCACAGCCAAGGCCAAGACTAGATAGAAAGTCAGGTTGTCGTTGTATTCCTTGTCGTGCGTAAAGTCAGTGAACTCCGAGAGCACTTCAGGGAAGCTGTCCGCCACCGCCACGTTAACATTGACTGTAGCTGATCGAGAGGGCTGCCCGTTGTCCTCCACTACAACAGTGAGTCTTTGTTTGGCAGCATCTTTATCTGTCACTTGGCGTACAGTTCTTATTTCTCCATTCTGTAAGCCCACTTCAAACAGCGCCCTGTCTGTGGCTTTCTGCAGTTTATATGAGAGCCAGGCGTTCTGACCAGAGTCCACATCAACAGCCACCACTTTAGTCACCAGATAACCCACATCTGCCGAACGAGGCACTATTTCAGCCACCACAGAAACACCTGACTGGACCGGGTACAGAACCTGAGGCGCGTTGTCATTCTGGTCCTGAATGATTATTTTCACGCTCGCGTTGCTGCTGAGAGGAGGAGAGCCTCCGTCCTGCGCTTTTACGCGGAACTGGAAATCTTTGATCTGCTCGTAATCGAAAGATCGCACTGCATGTATGACTCCACTATCAGCACTAACGGACACTAACGAGGAGACGGGCACTCCGTTAACCGACGAGTCCTCCAGTATGTAAGACACACGGGAGTTCTGGTTAAAATCTGCGTCTCTGGCTCTGACTGTGAATATGGAAAGACCCGGTGTGTTGTTTTCTTGAACAGAAGCCTCATATGAGCTCTTCTCAAAGACGGGCGCGTTATCATTGACATCTGATATCTGTAAGGAGAGAGTGACGCTGCTGGAGAGAGAGGGCACGCCCTCATCAGCGCACGTCACACTGATGTTATACTCAGACTCTCGCTCTCGATCTAAATCACTGTCTGTCACTAAACTGAAGAAATTATTATTAGTGGATTTTAGAGAAAATGGGATGTTTTCACTAATAGAACACTGAACTTTCCCGTTTTCTCCCGAATCAAGATCCTGAATATTTATCATTGTAACTACGGTCTCAGGCGGTGAATTTTCAGCAATCACGTTTGTTTTGGACATAATATTGATCACTGGTTTATTATCATTGATATCAATGACATCAACTATGATCTCACAAGAATCACTAAAACCACCGAGATCACTCGCTTGTACACGGATCTCAAAGTGTTGAGCTTGTTCATAGTCAGCTAGACCTATCAGTCTTACTTTACCATCAGTCTCGTTTATTTCAAATATGTCCCGTACTTTATCTAGAGTGTTTGTTATAGTATAGCTTATTTCACCATTTATTCCTTGATCTAGATCCGATGCACTAACTGTCGCTACAATTGTTCCTTTTGGTGAATTTTCAGTTACAGTGGCTTTATAAACTGATTGTGTGAAAACAGGAGAGTTATCGTTCGCATCTAAAACAATAATATTTATTTGTATATTACCAGACATTTGTGGATCTCCCCCATCAATGGCTGTTAACGTTAAAGTAATAAGCTCCTGATTTTCACGGTCTAAGGGCTTTTGTAAAATCATTTCTATATTTTGTCCAGCCCCTGGCTGGCTCTTGAACTTCAGGACAAAATTATCTGTTGGTTTTAACGAGTAGGTCTGAAGACCATTAATCCCAACGTCAAAATCTCTGGCACGCTCTATCGTGAATTTTGTACCAATCGACGCAGATTCACTAATTCTAAAAGTCATCTCAGCTTTTTCAAAAAATGGTGCATTGTCATTTATATCAAGCAACTCAACATTAACACTGTAAAATTCCATCGGGTTTTCCAGAATAATCTGTAAATGTAGCGCGCAAGGCGTTGTCTGTCCGCATAGCGCCTCTCGGTCTATTCTCTCTTTGATAAGGAGGACTCCTCTTTCTTTATTCAGCTCGATGTATTCAGTGCTGTCTCCTGTATAAATACGCGCTTTACCCGATCTCAGTCTCTTTAAATCTAAACCCAAATCCTGCGCTATGTTCCCGACTAAAGAGCCTTTCGCCATTTCTTCAGGAATGGAGTAACTGACCTGCCCGAGAGCTGAACTGAGAGAGAGAAACCAAATAAACAGCAGTACTTGCCGCGCCATTGTTCTGTCCGACATTTTGCAGAAGACCACGGTATGAAGATTAAGACAGAAAGCAAATAAATCAGTCCAAAACGCTGGAGGAAATCATGAATATATCCAAAGTGAAAACAACTGAATAAAAAGTCTGTAATCCAAATCAAATTGTTTTAAATTCAGTATCTCCGCGTTGCGCCTTCTCTCTCCTCTTCAGACTGCGCTCTCAGCTTCTGTCTCTCTCTCTCTAATAATATGGAGATGATGGGGGTGGAACTGCAGCAGATCTGCTCTATAAACTGACATATTGACCAACAGCGGCACTATGAGTCCAGTCTGATGAACTACAGAAAATGTAAAATGAATAAACCTTTATCTCAGTGTCAGACATGTTTGAGAAAAGTTATTTAGTATAAAAGTTATTTAGTATAACAACAAAAAATGTCCATAACAACAAATATCTATAATACAAAGATTGTATGTGTTAATAATGATAAAAGGGGAAAAAAATAAATACATTTCGTGTTTTCATAAAGCCATTTCAGTATGAACACTGATCAAGTCAGAGAGGGAGAAATTCCTAAAAAACAATTATACACATAAGAAATTTCTATTCAGAAATAAAATAGTATAGTTCAACTTTTGAACAGGAGGACACAAAAAGATGTTGAAAATCTCAAAAAGAATGTGTGCTGTAAAGAGATGCAGAAGAATATATGCAGAAGAATATATGAAGTAAATGACCGCGCCGCCGCGATTCAGGACCATGGCCAGGGACGAAAGTGCAAACGCAGAATAGAGTTTCTCACTTCTTCACAAAAACAAGCACAAGGATTTTTCTAATGGCATATAACAAACTGTTCAAGCAACAGGTTAATAATGTTAACATTTGTAAAATGACAGTTCAGTGGCAACGTGCCATATAATACAGGACTTCAACTGAAAATAAATAAAAACGGAATTAAAAGCAACTTCCACATCAAAAAAATAATTAAATAAAATAAAAAAAATCATTCGGAAGCTGAAAAATAAGCAGTGATTTTTGTTCTTTCGTGGCTGTACAGGCAAATACACTATATAATTACAACACGTCGAAAAACACTAGACCTCTAACAAGAGAAATCATATTTGAATTACACAACTGCACTAAATGCTAAAATAAAAAGTCGATCAGACTATAATAAACAGATGAAAATAAATAGCAGATGATTCATGTCTTACTAAAATTATTTAAAATTGCAGAGACACTTAATTTCAGAAAACCAGTCAGTGAGCGTGTCAAAAACTCAAGCAAAATTGTTCAATCACGAACAACGTTTTAAAATATCACATAAATGAGTTATACAAATAATTCTCACCTGGTCAACACAATCATCAAAGGTCAGTCTCTCCCTTTGCGCATGCGTGAGTGTCTGTGTTCCACTGGTGTCCAGACTAATGATGCTCTCACTGCAAGGTCTGGCGTATTTCAGATCACTCTTTCTGGAGTCAGTGGTTCTGCAAACCTCATAATTGTACACGTGCTGTAAAGTTCCTGTGCCGCCTACGTCTGCGTAAAGAGGCGGATAATACGGAATAACTGGAAGATTCGCTCCAGATTTATAAAACATCCGCTCGCGTCTCCATCTGTAGCATTTGACTGACAGTATGGCAATGATAGACACGATAAAGAGAAATGAAACCACAGCCAAGGCCAAGACTAGATAGAAAGTCAGGTTGTCGTTGTATTCCTTGTCGTGCGTAAAGTCAGTGAACTCCGAGAGCACTTCAGGGAAGCTGTCCGCCACCGCCACGTTAACATTGACTGTAGCTGATCGAGAGGGCTGCCCGTTGTCCTCCACTACAACAGTGAGTCTTTGTTTGACAGCATCTTTATCTGTCACTTGGCGTACAGTTCTTATTTCTCCATTCTGTAAGCCCACTTCAAACAGCGCCCTGTCTGTGGCTTTCTGCAGTTTATATGAGAGCCAGGCGTTCTGACCAGAGTCCACATCAACAGCCACCACTTTAGTCACCAGATAACCCACATCTGCCGAACGAGGCACTATTTCAGCCACCACAGAAACACCTGACTGGACCGGGTACAGAACCTGAGGCGCGTTGTCATTCTGGTCCTGAATGATTATTTTCACGCTCGCGTTGCTGCTGAGAGGAGGAGAGCCTCCGTCCTGCGCTTTTACGCGGAACTGGAAATCTTTGATCTGCTCGTAATCGAAAGATCGCACTGCATGTATGACTCCACTATCAGCACTAACGGACACTAACGAGGAGACGGGCACTCCGTTAACCGACGAGTCCTCCAGTATGTAAGACACACGGGCGTTCTGGTTAAAATCTGCGTCTCTGGCTCTGACTGTGAATATGGAAAGACCCGGTGTGTTGTTTTCTTGAACAAAAGCCTCATATGAGCTCTTCTCAAAGACGGGCGCGTTATCATTGACATCTGATATCTGTAAGGAGAGAGTGACGCTGCTGGAGAGAGAGGGCACGCCCTCATCAGCGCACGTCACACTGATGTTATACTCAGACTCTCGCTCTCGATCTAAATCACCATCTGTGACTAAACTGAAGAAATTATTATTTGTTGATTTTAGCGTAAAAGGGATATTATCAGTTATTGAACAATAAATTTTACCGTTTTCACCAGCATCGGAGTCTTGCACGTTTATCATTGTTACAACAGTTCCAGAATTAGAGTTTTCTGATATGGTGGTTAATTTAGACATGATGTTGAGGAGCGGTTTATTGTCATTTATATCAATCACATCTACATCGATTTTACAAGAATCAGTCAGACCCCCGTCATCGCTCGCCTGTACATGAATTTGATAATGCCGAGCTTTTTCATAATCTATATTCCCTGTTACTCTCACCTCACCGTTTGTTTCGTTAATTTCAAACAATTCTGGAACATTGTCGAGGGTATTTGTAATAGCATATTTTACTTTGCCGTAGGAGCCCTCGTCCAAATCTGAAGCGCTCACCGTCGTTACAACTGTGCCTTTGAGGGCGTTTTCAGTGATACTCCCTTTATATATTTTATGCGTAAAAACAGGCGCGTTGTCGTTGGCATCTAAAACCGTAATATCTATCTGCGCAGTGCCAGACAATTGTGGATCACCTCCATCTATCGCTGTCAGAACCAGAGACAAATGCTCCTGCTTTTCACGATCGAGGGGTTTTTGAAGAACCATTTCTACAAGCTTACTACCATCTGCCTGATTTTGTAATTTCAATAAAAAATTATCCGTAGGCTTTAGTACATAAGTCTGCAAGCCGTTTGTTTCGACATCTAAATCCATTGCTCTCTCTAAAACAAAAACTGCCCCAGTTACAGCTGACTCGCTGATTCTGAATCTCATCTCAGATCGTTTAAAGAAAGGCGAATGGTCATTTATATCTGTAACTTCGACTGTAACCGAGTAAAATTCCATCGGGTTTTCAAGAATAATCTGTAAATGCAGCGCGCAAGGCGTTGTCTGTCCGCATAGCGCCTCTCGGTCTATTCTCTCTTTGATAAGGAGGACTCCTCTTTCTTTATTCAGCTCGATGTATTCAGCGCTGTCTCCTGTATAAATACGCGCTTTACCCGATTTCAGTCTCTTTAAATCTAAACCCAAATCCTGCGCTATGTTCCCGACTAAAGAGCCTTTCGCCATTTCTTCAGGAATGGAGTAACTGACCTGCCCGAGAGCTGAACTGAGAGAGAGAAACCAAATAAACAGCAGTACTTGCCGCGCCATTGTTCTGTCCGACATTTTGCATAAGACCACGGGATGAAGATTAAGACAGAAAGCAAATAAATCAGTCCAAACAACTGGAGGAAAACATGTATATGTCCAAAGTGAAAAGAACAAGAAAAGTCTGTAAATCCAAGAGAAGGATATTAAATACAGTATCTCCGCGTTGCGCCTTCTCTCTCCTCTTCAGACTGCGCTCTCAGCTTCTGTCTCTCTCTCTAATAATATGGAGATGATGGGGGTGGAACTGCAGCAGATCTGCTCTATAAACTGACATATTGACCAACAGCGGCACTATGAGTCCAGTCTGATGAACTACAGAAAATGTAAAATTAATAAACCTTTATCTCAGTGTCAGACATGTCTGAGAAAAGTTATTTAGTATAAAAGTTATTTAGTATAACAACAAAAAATGTCCATAACAACAAATATCTATAATACAAAGATTGTATGTGTTAATAATGATAAAAGGGGAAAAAAATAAATACATTTCGTGTTTTCATAAAGCCATTTCAGTATGAACACTGATCAAGTCAGAGAGGGAGAAATTCCTAAAAAAACAATTATACACATAAGAAATTTCTATTCAGAAATAAAATAGTATAGTTCAACTTTTGAACAGGAGGACACAAAAAGATGTTGAAAATCTCACAAAGATTGTGTGCTGTAAAGAGATGCAGAAGAATATATGAAGTAAATGACCGCGCCGCCGCGATTCAGGACCATGGCCAGGGACGAAAGTGCAAACGCAGAATAGAGTTTCTCACTTCTTCACAAAAACAAGTAAAAATCACGCAAGGATTTTTTAAAGGGCAAATAACCAAGTGTGCATTTAACAGGTTAATAATGTTAACATTTGTAAAATGACAGTTCAGTGGCAACGTGTCATATACTACAGGACTTCAGATTTTTAATACGTTTTTATTTATTTTTAGTTGAAAATCATTCATTAAATCAGTTATTTTAATGAAAATCATTCGGAAGCTGAAAAATAAGCAGTCATTTTCTTTCTTTCATGGCTGTACAGGCGAATGAACTACATAATTACAACACGTCGAAAAACACTAGACCTCTAACAAGAGAATAAATATTTGAATTACACAACTGCACTAAATGCTAAACTAAAAAGTCGATCAGACTATAATAAACAGATGAAAATAAATGGCAGATGATTTGTATCATTTCTTACTAAAATTATTTAAACACTTCTTAAAATTGCAGAGACACTTCATTTCAGAAAACCAGTCAGTGATTGTGTCAAAAACTCAAGCAAAATGTTCAATCACGAGAAACGTTTTAAAATATCACATACATTTGTTATAAAAATAATTCTCACCTGGTCACCACAATCACCAAAGGTCAGTTTCTCCCTTTGCGCATGCGTGAGTGTCTGTGTTCCACTGGTGTCCAGACTAATGATGCTCTCACTGCAAGGTCTGGCGTATTTCAGATCACTCTTTCTGGAGTCAGTGGTTCTGCAAACCTCATAATTGTACACGTGCTGTAAAGTTCCTGTGCCGCCTACGTCTGCGTAAAGAGGCGGATAATACGGAATAACTGGAAGATTCGCTCCAGATTTATAAAACATCCGCTCGCGTCTCCATCTGTAGCATTTGACTGACAGTATGGCAATGATAGACACGATAAAGAGAAATGAAACCACAGCCAAGGCCAAGACTAGATAGAAAGTCAGGTTGTCGTTGTATTCCTTGTCGTGCGTAAAGTCAGTGAACTCCGAGAGCACTTCAGGGAAGCTGTCCGCCACCGCCACGTTAACATTGACTGTAGCTGATCGAGAGGGCTGCCCGTTGTCCTCCACTACAACAGTGAGTCTTTGTTTGACAGCATCTTTATCTGTCACTTGGCGTACAGTTCTTATTTCTCCATTCTGTAAGCCCACTTCAAACAGCGCCCTGTCTGTGGCTTTCTGCAGTTTATATGAGAGCCAGGCGTTCTGACCAGAGTCCACATCAACAGCCACCACTTTAGTCACCAGATAACCCACATCTGCCGAACGAGGCACTATTTCAGCCACCACAGAAACACCTGACTGGACCGGGTAGAGAACCTGAGGCGCGTTGTCATTCTGGTCCTGAATGATTATTTTCACGCTCGCGTTGCTGCTGAGAGGAGGAGAGCCTCCGTCCTGCGCTTTTACGCGGAACTGGAAATCTTTGATCTGCTCGTAATCGAAAGATCGCACTGCATGTATGACTCCACTATCAGCACTAACGGACACTAACGAGGAGACGGGCACTCCGTTAACCGACGAGTCCTCCAGTATGTAAGACACACGGGCGTTCTGGTTAAAATCTGCGTCTCTGGCTCTGACTGTGAATATGGAAAGACCCGGTGTGTTGTTTTCTTGAACAGAAGCCTCATATGAGCTCTTCTCAAAGACGGGCGCGTTATCATTGACATCTGATATCTGTAAGGAGAGAGTGACGCTGCTGGAGAGAGAGGGCACGCCCTCATCAGCGCACGTCACACTGATGTTATACTCAGACTCTCGCTCTCGATCTAAATCACTGTCTGTCACTAAACTGAAGAAATTATTATTAGTGGATTTCAGTGAAAATGGAATATTTTCATTTACAGAACACTGAACTTTCCCATTTTCTCCTGAATCAGGATCCTGAACATTTATCATTATAACCACCGTGTCAGAAATAGAATTTTCTGCTATTACGTTTGTTTTAGACATTATATTGATAACTGGCTTATTATCATTGATATCAATGACATCAACTATGATTTTACAGGAATCAGTCAGACCGCCGTGATCACTGGCCTGAACGCGTATCTCATAATTACGAGCTTTTTCAAAGTCTATTATTCCGACCACGGTAACTTGGCCATTATCTTTATTTATGTCAAATATCTGCTGAGCATCATCTTCCATGTTTGCAATGGAATACTCTATCTTACTATTTATGCTCTCATCGGCGTCAGTTGCGCTCACTGTTGACACAGTAGTGTCTTTTGGCGCATTCTCGGTTACAGACGCTTTATACACTGACTGCGAGAAAACAGGAGCATTGTCGTTTGCGTCTAAAACAGTAATGTGAATCTCTATACTGCCAGACAACTGAGGATCTCCTCCATCAACAGCTGTGAGCACTAATTTTATATCATGCTGTTTTTCACGGTCTAAAGGCTTTTGCAGAACCATTTCGACATTTTTCCCATCTCCTTGTTGATTTTTAAATTTAAGGTTAAAATTATCAGTTGGTTTTAGCATATAGCTTTGAAGGCCGTTAATTCCCACATCGAGATCTATAGCAGGCTCTAACATAAATTTTGACCCCAAAATAGCTGATTCACTGATTCTGAAAATAATCCTACTCTTTTTAAAACTGGGAGTGTTGTCATTAATATCTACTATTTCAATGGTAACGCTAAAAAATTCCATCGGATTTTCCAGAATAATCTGTAAATGCAGCGCGCAAGGCGTTGTCTGTCCGCATAGCGCCTCTCGGTCTATTCTCTCTTTGATAAGGAGGACTCCTCTTTCTTTATTCAGCTCGATGTATTCAGCGCTGTCTCCTGTATAAATACGCGCTTTACCCGATTTCAGTCTCTTTAAATCTAAACCCAAATCCTGCGCTATGTTCCCGACTAAAGAGCCTTTCGCCATTTCTTCAGGAATGGAGTAACTGACCTGCCCGAGAGCTGAACTGAGAGAGAGAAACCAAATAAACAGCAGTACTTGCCGCGCCATTGTTCTGCCCGACATTTTGCAGAAGACCACGGGATGAAGAATGAGACAGAAAGCAAATAAATCAGTCCAAAACGCTGGAGGAAATAATGAATATATCCAAAGTGAAAACAACTGAATAAAAAGTCTGTAATCCAATCAAATTGTTTTAAATTCAGTATCTCCGCGTTGTGCCTTCTCTCTCCTCTTCAGACTGCGCTCTCAGCTTCTGTCTCTCTCTCTCTAATAATATGGAGATGATGGGGGTGGAACTGCAGCAGATCTGCTCTATAAACTGACATATTGACCAACAGCGGCACTATGAGTCCAGTCTGATGAACTACAGAACATGTACAATTAGTAAACCTTTATCCTCAATGTCAGACATGTTTGAAAAAAGTTATTTAGTATAAAAGTTCTTAAGTATAAAACCAAACAAATGGCCATGACAATACAAATATCTGTAAAATAAAATTATTGTATAAGTTTGTGTAAATAAATAAGAAAAACACTTAGCAAACAAGAATTGATTCATTGCAATATTTGGATCAGAGGCACAGGGATAAATATCTTAAATAGAACTATATGCATAATACATATCTAGATACGACTGAAATAGTGTAGTTAACTTTCAAAAGGAGGACAGACCGATAACTAGATGAAAATCTAAAACGGACGATCTGCTGTAAAGAAATGCAAAAGAATACATGAGGTGACCGCGCCTCGCTGGATTTCAGGACCATGGTCAGGGAAACTGACTGGAGATTTCACTTCATGACAAAGACAAGCAAAAGTTGTTTTCGTGCAAAGCAAAAGCAGTGGTAGGTATAGTATAGTGTGTTATATATATTCGGACTAAAAGGGAAAATAAAACTTAATTTAAAGATGGCAAGGAAACATATAAAGTAACTATACCACTTAACGGATTAAAGTATAAATGAATAAATACATGAATGAGTAAATAAATAAAAACGTATTTTGTTTTTGTCTGTACAAAAAGTGATGACATGAGTACATGTCGAATTACACAAGGCCCATAAGAAGATATGATTTGAGCAATGTAACTGTAGAAAATATAAAACTACAAAAGCTGACCAAAATATACTATAAGATAAAAATATAATAAAATGTACATTACAATAGCAGAATCGATTATTCTCAGAGAACTATTTAGCAACTGCATTAACAATTCAAACAATAATGAAGTCATCAAAATATCGCATTAATTAGTTATTAAATAATTCTCACCTGATCATCACAATCATCAAAGGTCAGTCTCTCCCTTTGCGCATGCGTGAGTGTCTGTGTTCCACTGGTGTCCAGACTAATGATGCTCTCACTGCAAGGTCTGACGTATTTCAGATCACTCTTTCTGGAGTCAGTGGTTCTGCAAACCTCATAATTGTACACGTGCTGTAAAGTTCCTGTGCCGCCTACGTCTGCGTAAAGAGGCGGATAATACGGAATAACTGGAAGATTCGCTCCAGATTTATAAAACATCCGCTCGCGTCTCCATCTGTAGCATTTGACTGACAGTATGGCAATGATAGACACGATAAAGAGAAATGAAACCACAGCCAAGGCCAAGACTAGATAGAAAGTCAGGTTGTCGTTGTATTCCTTGTCGTGCGTAAAGTCAGTGAACTCCGAGAGCACTTCAGGGAAGCTGTCCGCCACCGCCACGTTAACATTGACTGTAGCTGATCGAGAGGGCTGCCCGTTGTCCTCCACTACAACAGTGAGTCTTTGTTTGACAGCATCTTTATCTGTCACTTGGCGTACAGTTCTTATTTCTCCATTCTGTAAGCCCACTTCAAACAGCGCCCTGTCTGTGGCTTTCTGCAGTTTATATGAGAGCCAGGCGTTCTGACCAGAGTCCACATCAACAGCCACCACTTTAGTCACCAGATAACCCACATCTGCCGAACGAGGCACTATTTCAGCCACCACAGAAACACCTGACTGGACCGGGTAGAGAACCTGAGGCGCGTTGTCATTCTGGTCCTGAATGATTATTTTCACGCTCGCGTTGCTGCTGAGAGGAGGAGAGCCTCCGTCCTGCGCTTTTACGCGGAAATGGAAATCTTTGATCTGCTCGTAATCGAAAGATCGCACTGCATGTATGACTCCACTATCAGCACTAACGGACACTAACGAGGAGACGGGCACTCCGTTAACCGACGAGTCCTCCAGTATGTAAGACACACGGGAGTTCTGGTTAAAATCTGCGTCTCTGGCTCTGACTGTGAATATGGAAAGACCCGGTGTGTTGTTTTCTTGAACAGAAGCCTCATATGAGCTCTTCTCAAAGACGGGCGCGTTATCATTGACATCTGATATCTGTAAGGAGAGAGTGACGCTGCTGGAGAGAGAGGGCACGCCCTCATCAGCGCACGTCACACTGATGTTATACTCAGACTCTCGCTCTCGGTCTAAATCACTGTCTGTCACTAGACTATAAAAACCATCGGGCGATGACTGAATGACAAATGGAACATTGTCATTTAAGAGACAATTAACTTTACCTCCTTCATTCGAGTCTACGTCTTGAATGTTTAATATTGCAAGAACAGTGCCAGATTTGGAATCCTCTGATATCTGGCTTGATTTTGAAATAATATTAATAGTGGGATTGTTATCGTTTATATCAATAACGTCAACAATTATCTTACATGAATCCGTATGACCACCATCATCTCGTGCTTGAACATCAATTTGATAATACTTACTCATTTCATAATCTATACCCCCAGTGAGCTTTACAACACCAACATCGGGGTCTATTTCAAAAATATCTGCCGCTTTGTCGGCCGTACTTGAAATAGAGAACGATATTCTACCATTCGAACCCTGATCAGCATCAGAAGCACTAACTGTTGTTAAAACTGTGCCTCTTGGTGAGTTTTCAGCTATGCTGGTTTTGTATACGGATTGTGAACACACAGGGGCGTTATCATTAGCATCTAAAACAGTAATGAGTATCTTCATTGTACCGGACATCTGGGGCTCGCCTCCATCAAATGCTGTTAAAAGTAACGAGATATGGTCTTGTTTCTCTCGGTCTAAGGGTGTTTGAAGAACCATTTCTACGGCTTTATTTCCATCAGGGAGATTCTGAAATTTCAAAACAAAATTATCAGTTGGTTCTAAAGAATAACTCTGCAGACCATTTCGACCAACGTCATGATCAATAGCCCTGTCCAATAGAAATCTGGCTCCTGCTGAAGACAGTTCGTTTATTTCAAATCTCACCTCACTCTTACTAAAACTTGGCGCATTGTCATTTATATCTGTGACCTCAACTGTAACGCGGTACAACTGCATTGGGTTTTCCAGAATAATCTGTAAATGCAGCGCGCAAGGCGTTGTCTGTCCGCATAGCGCCTCTCGGTCTATTCTCTCTTTGATAAGGAGGACTCCTCTTTCTTTATTCAGCTCGATGTATTCAGCGCTGTCTCCTGTATAAATACGCGCTTTACCCGATCTCAGTCTCTTTAAATCTAAACCCAAATCCTGCGCTATGTTCCCGACTAAAGAGCCTTTCGCCATTTCTTCAGGAATGGAGTAACTGACCTGCCCGAGAGCTGAACTGAGAGAGAGAAACCAAATAAACAGCAGTACTTGCCGCGCCATTGTTCTGTCCGACATTTTGCAGAAGATCACGGGATGAAGATTAAGACAGAAAGCAAATAAATCAGTCCAAAATACTGGAGGAAAACATGTATATGTCCAAAGTGAAAAGAACAAGAAAAGTCTGTAAATCCAAGAGAAGGATATTAAATACAGTATCTCCGTGATTCGCCTTCTCTCTCCTCTTCAGACTGCGCTCTCAGCTTCTGTCTCTCTCTCTCTAATAATATGGAGATGATGGGGGTGGAACTGCAGCAGATCTGCTCTATAAACTGACATATTGACCAACAGCGGCACTATGAGTCCAGTATGATGAACTACAGAAACAAGTGAATACACGTATGCTTTTCCTATTTCCTATTTTTCTTCCAAACGTCTACTGCTCAAAAGGCCTAAAATTAAAACATTACATAATAGAATATAAATATTTCAAGAATAAATGCTACATTAATTATTATAAATTTGAACCGCAATAAACATCACAGAGAAAAAAAAAGAAAAAAAATCTGTCCTTGATTTGTCTTTAAATTGTCATGTATCCGCAATGATAAAATCAATTTAAAATAGAAGAAAACAACGAAAACACACACATACACACACAAAATTAAAAAAATAATTTACAACAGAATTTGTTTAAATACAAAATAATAATAATAATAATAATAATAATAATTTATAATATTCTAAAGGGAAAAACGGAAAGTCACAAGGATGAACTGAACATTTCCGACTAACAGTATTTCAGCACCATGGCCAGTGAATCGAAGGCACATTTTCTACACCAGGGTTTTATAAAAAGTATATATGACAATCACATGATAATTATCTAACATTGTACTAAAAAAGTGTGTGTTTTACCTAAAATATCTACAGACGACGGTCAAATTTACAATAGTCACCCATATAAACAAAAACGTTCAACTCTATCAGAGACAAATATATACAGCAAACCTCACCTGATCGTTGAAATCTTGGTTGGTCAGATTTTCTCTTTGCGCATGCGTGAGTGTCTGTGTTCCACTGGTGTCCAGACTAATGATGCTCTCACTGCAAGGTCTGGCGTATTTCAGATCACTCTTTCTGGAGTCAGTGGTTCTGCAAACCTCATAATTGTACACGTGCTGTAAAGTTCCTGTGCCGCCTACGTCTGCGTAAAGAGGCGGATAATACGGAATAACTGGAAGATTCGCTCCAGATTTATAAAACATCCGCTCGCGTCTCCATCTGTAGCATTTGACTGACAGTATGGCAATGATAGACACGATAAAGAGAAATGAAACCACAGCCAAGGCCAAGACTAGATAGAAAGTCAGGTTGTCGTTGTATTCCTTGTCGTGCGTAAAGTCAGTGAACTCCGAGAGCACTTCAGGGAAGCTGTCCGCCACCGCCACGTTAACATTGACTGTAGCTGATCGAGAGGGCTGCCCGTTGTCCTCCACTACAACAGTGAGTCTTTGTTTGACAGCATCTTTATCTGTCACTTGGCGTACAGTTCTTATTTCTCCATTCTGTAAGCCCACTTCAAACAGCGCCCTGTCTGTGGCTTTCTGCAGTTTATATGAGAGCCAGGCGTTCTGACCAGAGTCCACATCAACAGCCACCACTTTAGTCACCAGATAACCCACATCTGCCGAACGAGGCACTATTTCAGCCACCACAGAAACACCTGACTGGACCGGGTACAGAACCTGAGGCGCGTTGTCATTCTGGTCCTGAATGATTATTTTCACGCTCGCGTTGCTGCTGAGAGGAGGAGAACCTCCGTCCTGCGCTTTTACAACGAAACTAAGCTGTTTAATTTGCTCATAATCAAACGAACGAACTGCATGTATCACACCATTCTCAGAGTTTATAGACACGTACGAGGAAATCGGCGCTCCACCAATATGAGTGTCTTCTAAAAAATATGACACTCTGGCGTTTTGATTCCAATCTAAATCTCTCGCCGTCACACTACATATGGAAAACCCTGCAGCGTTATTTTCAGGAAGGTTTGCTGAATAGCTACTTCGTTCAAAAACTGGCGCGTTGTCATTGATGTCAGAAATCTTAAGTCGAAGTGTCGTTGAGCTCGAGAGTGCAGGTGAACCTGAATCAGTCGCAGTCACTGTTATATTATATTCTGACTGAGTTTCACGATCAAGAAAGGCATCTGTGATCAAATTATAATAATTAGAGAGGGATGATTTGATATTGAACAGGAGGTTTTTGCCAATAGAACACGTAACCTGCCCATTTCTTCCTGAGTCCGCGTCTTTCACATGAATTATAGCAATAGTAGTACTTGGGGGCGAATCTTCTGCTATAGTGCTCGAGAGAGACATCACGTTTATCGCAGGCGCATTATCATTTATGTCAGTTACATCAATTATAAGTTTACTAGTGCTCGTCAACCCCCCTTGGTCTTTGGCCTTAACTCTTATTTCAAACCGCTTTTCTTTTTCAAAATCAACATCACCTATAACAGTTATCTGACCTGAAACGCCGTCAATGTTAAACATGTCTTTAAATTGTTCTTTTATATCAGAAAACGAATAAAGTATTTGTCCGTTTGTACCACTGTCTGCATCTGTCGCATTTACAGTGATTAGATAAGTACCTTTCTGTGCATTCTCCATCACAGATGCCCTATAAACAGTCTGGTTAAACACCGGTGCATTGTCATTCACATCTAAAACAGTAACATCTATATTAACAGAGCCAGACCTCTGCGGGTTTCCGCCATCTACAGCGATCAGCTTCAGAGATAGATGAGGATGCTCCTCCCGGTCTAAAGCTTTATCGAGAACCATCTCAACGTATTTACTGCCGTCTGGATTTGAGTTTTGTTTAAGAACAAAATAATCATTTCGTGTGAGAATATAATTTTGCAACGAGTTCAGTTCTACGTCAGGGTCATACGCCCTTTCTAAAGCAAACCCCGAACCAAGAGCTGCCGACTCACTTATTTCAAAACTAATTTTATTATTTTCAAATACTGGAGAATTATCATTAACATCAGTTATTTCGACAGTAACCTGGTGCAGCTCCATTGGATTCTCTAGAATGATCTCGAAGCTGAAGCTGCACGGTGTGATGTCGCCGCATAGCTGTTCTCGGTCTATTCTCTCACTCACGACTAGAACTCCTTTGTCTGTTCTAAGCTCTGCGTATTGAGTGCTTTCTCCGGTCACGATACGCGCTCGACCCGCTCGAAGCCTTTTCAAATCCAGCCCCAGATCCTGTGCTACATTACCAATAAGCGAGCCTTTACTCATTTCTTCAGGGATGGAGTACCGGATTTGAGAGATGGCAAAAGGAATGTAGCACGAGATGAAAAACAATACTTGCCACTGCGGTCGGAAGAAAACAGGCCATCGAGCACATCCATTTCGATAAAAATCCTTAACAGCCATACTGATTAGAAAGCAAGTTCACCATTAATATTTCCAGTATTCAATGGAATAAAAGAACATTCCAAGGTAGGACTACAAAACCGTTTTATATTCGTTAGGAAGAGGAAAGGAAAGAGATAGTCACCCTCTCACCATCCCGTAAGGAATGAAACAGAGGGAGAGCTGCGTCACAGCGCGCATTGATTGGGTGGGGCCAAGGTTTACTGTTAGACAAGCTTATTGCACACAAAGTATTTCACTGACCAACAGCGGCCCTTAGAGTCGAAAATAAGCATTAACAGAATGCATACATTTCAAAAGAAAAGTTAGACAAATAAAAACAAAAATACATTTAAATCGACATCAGCGCTGCCCAACCTCAATACAAACAAGTAAGATAAATGAGTAAAATGTCACAGTTTCTCCTAACATGAGATGCAAATTAAACGTGCTTGATATGGAATCATCTTCAGTGCAGACTTTTTACAGTTTATTACATTATCATATTACGTTAATTGAGTGAATGATAATAGGCTAATAATATTCCCAGGGACTGCAGATGGAAATTAGGTGCAAGCATCTCTTCTCTTGTGAGTTTGTGTGTGTGTGCATGTTTCCTGACAAATAGATCGATATAATAATAATAATAATAATAATAATAATAACAATACTACTACTACTACTACTACTAATAATAATAATAATAATTTCTCACCTCTACTGGCGAATCTAATTCATCCAGCACGTTTTTCTCGTTGGGAACGCGCTGCAGTGTTCCTGTAGAATTTGGATCCACTATCATCACGTTCTGACTTGCAGGTCTAACAAACTTACAGTCACTTCTTCTGGAATCGGTCGTTCTGTAAACCTCATAATTATACGCGTGATGTAGAGTTCCTGTGCCAACAGTGTCCGCGTAACGCGGCGGATAATACGGAATAACTGGAAGACTGGACTTGTAATACATACGTGATTGTCTCCACCTGTAGATCTTAACAGATATTATGACGACTAAACATGTTATGAAAAGAAATGAAACCACAGCCAAGGCCAAAACTAGGTAAAAAGTCAGGTTATTGTTGTATTCCTTGTCGTGCGTAAAGTCAGTGAACTCCGAGAGCACTTCAGGGAAGCTGTCCGCCACCGCCACGTTAACATTGACTGTAGCTGATCGAGAGGGCTGCCCGTTGTCCTCCACTACAACAGTGAGTCTTTGTTTGACAGCATCTTTATCTGTCACTTGGCGTACAGTTCTTATTTCTCCATTCTGTAAGCCCACTTCAAACAGCGCCCTGTCTGTGGCTTTCTGCAGTTTATATGAGAGCCAGGCGTTCTGACCAGAGTCCACATCAACAGCCACCACTTTAGTCACCAGATAACCCACATCTGCCGAACGAGGCACTATTTCAGCCACCACAGAAACACCTGACTGGACCGGGTACAGAACCTGAGGCGCGTTGTCATTCTGATCTTGGATGAAAATGTTCACGGTTACGTTGCTACAAAGCGGAGGAGAGCCGCCATCCTGCGCTTTAATAGTTATCTTAATGTTTTTGATCTGTTCATAATCGAAAGAGCGCACTGCGTGTACAACCCCACTCTCCGCGTTAACAGAAACATACGTTCCTACGGGAGACCCGCCCAAGTCACTTTCTTCTAGAATGTAAGATATACGAGCATTCTGATTTTCATCCGGGTCATAAGCTCTGATTCTGAGGATAGAAACGCCGGGTGAATTATTCTCCAGCAAGTATGAATTATAAACACTGTCCTTAAAAACTGGGGCATTATCATTAACATCCGTTACTTTCAGATGAAACGTTTTTCTGCTTGTTAAAGGCGGCTTTCCGGAATCAGTGGCGATAACAGTGATGTTGTACTCTGACAACTTCTCACGATCTAAAATAGCATTTGTGACTAAAGAATAATAATTTCTTAAAGTCGATTTTATAGCAAAATCTTCAGATCCTTCGATAAAACAATTGATTTTGCCATTATCATCAGTGTCTGAGTCCTTAACATTAATTATTGCAATTGTAGTATCAGAGGGAGCGTTTTCAGATACTGAGCTCGAGAAAGACATTATATTAATGACAGGTGCATTGTCGTTTACATCAATGACCTCTAATGCAATTTTACTCGAATCAGTTAATCCACCCTGATCCCTAGCCTCGACTGTAAGTTCAAATTTAGTATCTTTTTCATGATCAATTTCTCCAACAACAGAAATAATGCCAGTGTTGCTGTCAATGTTGAATAACTGCGCAGCGGTTCCTTTTTGTTTATAGAAATTGTATGTTATTCGCCCATTTGAACCAGCGTCTGCATCTGTGGCGTTAACGGTAGTAATGTACGTGCCTTTCTGTGCATTCTCCATCACAGATGCCCTATAAACAGTCTGATTAAACACAGGTGCATTGTCATTCGCATCTAAAACAGTAACATCTATGTTAACAGAGCCAGACCTCTGCGGGTTTCCGCCATCTACAGCGATCAGCTTCAGAGATAGATGAGGATGCTCCTCCCGGTCTAAGGCTTTCTGTAAAACCATTTCCGCGTATTTACTGCCGTCTGGACTTGAGTGTTGCTTTATAACAAAATGGCTATTTGGTGATAAAATGTAATTCTGCAGTGAGTTCACGCCTACATCGTGATCATCTGCGCTTTCCAACAAAAAACGTGAACCCAGCGTTGCAGACTCACTAATTTCGAATTTTAATTCTTTGTTCTGGAACGACGGTGCGTGATCATTTTCATCCAATATCTCAATAGTAACTGGGTGCAGCTCCATTGGGTTCTCCAGAATCATCTCGAAGCTGAAGCTGCACGGTGTGATGTCACCGCATAGCTGTTCTCGGTCTATTCTCTCACTCACGACTAGCATCCCTTTGTCTGCTTTAAGCTCTGCGTATTGAGTGCTTTCTCCGGTCACTATACGCGCTCGACCCGCTCGAAGCCTTTTCAAATCCAGCCCCAGATCCTGTGCTACATTACCTATGAGTGAACCTTTCTTCATCTCCTCCGGAATCGAATATCGTATCTGTCCGCTTGCAGTGTAAACATAACAAGAAAAAAACACTGATAACAGCCACAGCATTTTCCATAGCCAAGAGCGATGACTGCATTCTGTCATCCAACAGCTCCGTTGCACCATAATCAAAGGGTTACAAAGAGCAAATCCAGTTAAAATATTGAGATGTAGTCCAAGATGGTGTGAGCAAAAATAATGCAACAAAACTGTACTGAAAACCTTAATATCTCCCGCACACAAACCCTGAATAAAAATGTCGAGGCAGCCTTGCCCTCATCTGCCAAAACGCAAGAAATGGGGAGGGGTAAAGATTGCTGGATGACAAAGCACAGCATAAAATGTTTCACTGATCAACAGCGGCCCTTGCTGTTCAAAGTGAGCGTTAACAAGCCTACGTCATTCTACAAAATATGTATAAGTATATAAGTGAATTCGTTATTCTGTATACTGTGTGTGTGTGTGTGTATATATATATATATATATATATATATAGTCAGGTTATTATAAACTTAATTTAAATCTAAATAATTTCCATCATGTCCATTGTCGCAATCATTACCACGTGGAATTCATTTACCAAAGAAATAAAATTCATTTTAGAAAACAGTTTGGGTGCTTAAAGCTTCAGCACAGAGAGACGGTATTATTCCAGAAACACAAACGAATAATTATTCATTACAAATATTTAAAAAGACTACATTAAGCGATTTATGAGCATATCATAATCTACAGAGGATAAGAAAGATTGAACCGAGAACATGCTTTTCAGCACCACGGACAGCGCCACATCACGGGCTGTTTATAGATCTCCTTTAGCCATAATAACAAAATTGCAGATTACCAGTAACAAATTAGTATTTTTTTAAAAAAGATACAAAAATAATAATAATAAAAATTAAAAATTAAATAAAAAATAAAAAATAAAAATCCAATAAAAAAAAATAACATTTTACTGAGCAACGTTTTGGTCAATCGGGCTTACAAAACATGCAAATGTGCAAAAGAGAACACATAATTTAGAGGGACAATCAGCTGTTAGTAATAATAAAATCTATTTGGAAAATAGAACAATCACATTTGTGCAAACTTACCAGTGTGCTGTGCGCATCGGTAAAATCAGCGGCTCGTGTCTCCTTTGGAATTGTTTCTGTTCCACTCACGTCAACACTCATCAGACTTTGACTGACGGGTCCGAAATACTTAACATCACTTTTCCTGGAGTCTGTGGTTCTGTAAATTTCATAATTATGCACGTGCTGCAGAGTTCCTGTGCCAACGGTGTCTGCGTAACGCGGCGGATAGTACGGAATAACAGGGAGACTTGATTGATAATACAAACGTGATTGTCTCCATCTGTAGATTTTAACAGATATTATGACGACTAAACATGTTATGAAAAGAAATGAGACTGCAGCCAAGGCCAAGACTAGATAGAAAGTCAGGTTGTCGTTGTATTCCTTGTCGTGCGTAAAGTCAGTGAACTCCGAGAGCACTTCAGGGAAGCTGTCCGCCACCGCCACGTTAACATTGACTGTAGCTGATCGAGAGGGCTGCCCGTTGTCCTCCACTACAACAGTGAGTCTTTGTTTGACAGCATCTTTATCTGTCACTTGGCGTACAGTTCTTATTTCTCCATTCTGTAAGCCCACTTCAAACAGCGCCCTGTCTGTGGCTTTCTGCAGTTTATATGAGAGCCAGGCGTTCTGACCAGAGTCCACATCAACAGCCACCACTTTAGTCACCAGATAACCCACATCTGCCGAACGAGGCACTATTTCAGCCACCACAGAAACACCTGACTGGACCGGGTACAGAACCTGAGGCGCGTTGTCATTCTGGTCCTGAACGTTAATGAGAACTGTAGCATTTGAACCGAGAGGTGGAGACCCTCCATCCTGCGCTCTCACGTGTATCTTAAACTCTTTCATCTGTTCATAATCAAATGATCGCACCGCATGAATAATTCCATTGTCTGCGTTAACAGAGAAGTACGTTGAGACAGGAGAACCATTTACATCGGTATCTATGATATAATACGCGATACGCGCGTTTTGCCCTGCGTCAGGGTCTGTTGCTTGAAGAGTCAGCAAAGAAACGCCGGGAGAGTTATTCTCTAATATATACGCTTTATATTCACGCTCACTAAAGGCTGGAGCATTGTCGTTGATATCAGTGATATCTAGTGAAATCGTTTTTTTACTGAATAATGAAGGGCTGCCTTCGTCTGATGCAACTAACGTTAGGTTAAAACTGGAAACTTTTTCACGGTCTAGTGGCGCGTCGGTTACTAAAGTGTAGTACTTGCGCGGTGATGGTTTAATTGTAAAGGGTGAATTTTGCTCTAAATTTAAGCGGACCTGTCCATTTTTACCGGAGTCTACATCCTGGACGCTTATCAAAGCTACAATGGTGCCAGGAGGAGAATCCTCTTGTATCTTACCTGAAAAAGATGTCATGGTTATAATCGGGCTGTTGTCATTAACATCTACAACATCTATGACTAATTTACTTGCACCGGTTAGGCCCCATGGGTCTTTCGCCTGCAAATTAAGTTCATATTGCTGAACAGCTTCATAGTCTAAATTGCCAGTGAGTGTTATATCACCAGTGGCTGCACTGATTTGGAAGAGGTGCGCTGCGTCCTCTACCATATGAGTAAATGAATACGTGACATTGCCATTGAAACCTTGATCTGCATCAGATGCACTTACTTTAGTTATCAACGTCCCTTTTACTGCGTTCTCAGCTACACTTGCTTTATACATTGTTTCAGTAAAAATGGGTGCATTATCATTGGCATCAAGAACAGTAACGAGTATTTTAACAGTTCCAGAGCGCGGCGGGTCTCCACCATCAATAGCCGTTAATATAAGTGAATGCTCGCTCTGTTTCTCTCTGTCCAGCACTGACTGCAACACCATCTCTGCATACTTGCTGCCGTCTGAGCGACTGTGCTGCTTTAAAGCAAAATTATCAGTAGGTTTCAGATTATAGCTCTGAAGAGAATTCAATCCAACATCAGGGTCAGTCGCGGTGTCTAACAAGAAAATGGTGCCTATAGGCGTGGACTCGCTAATCTCTAAAACGATTTCTCTCTGGGAAAAAACTGGTGCATGATCATTGATGTCTTGAATCTCGATTGTAATCGAGAAAAATTCGAGAGGATTTTCAAGCAAAATCTCAAGACCGAAACTACACGGTGATTTTTGTCCGCAGAGCTGCTCTCTGTCTATTCTCTCTTTCACCACCAAATGTCCTTTGTTACGGTTCAGTTCGACATATTGTCTACTGTCATCAATAACGAGACGCGCACGGCCAGACACCAACCTTTTCACATCCAAACCGAGATCCTTCGCCACATCTCCGACAAACAATCCAGGTCTCATTTCCTCTGGAATAGAGTAACGAATCTGCCCAGACGCCGAGTTCAGCACGAATAAAAGAAAAATGGAGAATCCTGCTTGCCATTTTACACACCGCCGCAAATGGACTCCTTTGTTATCCCCCATCCTGCAAATGTAGTAATCCGAGAAAATACAATCATACACCACGTGTTTTCAAATATCCAACCATTTAAAAATCTCCTCTGTATTATTCAGAATGTTCCAAAAAGAGCTATGTACAAACAAACCGCTTCGTCTGTTTTCTCTGTCCTGTCTGACGCAATGCCTTCTTTACACTGCTCTTTTGAGCACTATCCTCTCCCTGGGCAACAGCACCTCTCACAGTCAATAAGAAGCACAACAGCAGTGCGGGACTGTCCAGCATCAGGGCCCAAAGAGCAAGGTCTGATTTATGAGAGTGCAATATGAGGTTCTTGCACACAGAAGTTACATTTCTGAATCTAATGATCGTCATTACTGGACAGAACCTCGACAGTGAGCACCTAGTGCTTAAAAAAGTAAAATTCATCATTGGGATGAGCTCAGAACAGGAACAATGCAGAATTAAATAAAGTCAACCCAACCAGATTTGAGCAATTACAGTTTACCATGAATCAATAACCTATGTATTCCATGACAGGTGTTTAACAAGAGGGCCAAACATGATTTTAGGTGCATTCTTGTTTGGCCACCCTCTTATTTAATCAAAAATTATGAAGAAAGTGTGTAATAGTGAGCCAGTCAGATGTGATCTATACTGTCTAAGCTAGCCGATGATGACCTACCTTTGAGAGGATGAAAGTGAGTGGAGTGTTCTCCAAATAAACAGACACAATCCTCAGTCTGGTCCAGGAAAAGCAGAATGTGTGTGTGTGTGTGTGTGATTGTTCATATGATGTAAGAGGACACAAATTTGTATAATGACATGGGTATCACACTGGTATTACAGCATAAATGTGGTTTATGAGGACATTTCTAGAGTCCTCGTAATTATAATGGCTTAAAAACATACTACACAATGTTTTATTAAAAATAGAAAGTTTTGTGTGATGAGTAGAATTAGGGAAAGTATAGGAGGAGAGAATATACAGTTTGTACAATATGAAATGCATTACACTTATGGAATTTCCAAAACAAAACCCAAAACGAACAAAACCCAGTCATTTGTAAATGAACAAAACCCAGATTCATAAATGGTTTTAAAATGTTATTCTTAGTTTATGATGAATTTAACTTATGTCAAATTATAAATTGTTACCAGAATGTATCCGCTACAAGGTTTTGCAGTGTGACAATGATAATTTTACAATGTTTGCACACTGTAAAAAAAAAAAATATTTTCATGATTTGTTATCACAGCTTTTAATCTTTTGTCAAATCAACTTAGATAATTAATGTGGGTCAGATAACATAATATTTTGAGTTTCTATTTATTAAATCAATCTCTTTGTTGTATTATTATTAACTCAAAATTTTAAGGCAACCAGGTAACTTACTTTTTTAAGTTAAACCAACAATAATTTTTTACAGTGCAGCTATATAAATACAGAAGCAGGGTATGTGTTATTGTTTTGTATATTTTTATTGTACAGTAGTAGTTTTGGGTTCTGCAGATGATTCAAACACGTACGCTGACTACACATCTATGTGGATGCATGAAACATGAGCAGCTCTGAAGATGCCGCATAGTCACACATACTTAGTGCGGTGAGATTGCATTATTCAGACTGTGTCCGATATAGCCTGATGCACTTTTAATGCTGTAAAAGTGGGCCAGTGTCCAGCCTTAAAGCATAGTGACACACTGCTGCAGCAGGGGTGGGGGGTGGGGGAGACCTAAATAATGCACACACACACACACACACACACACACACACTCTCTCTCTCGGTCTGGTTCGCTATCTTTGTGGGGACTCTCCATAGACGTAATGGTTTTTATACAGGACAAATTGTATATTCTTTCTCCTTACACTAACCCACCCTAAACCTACCCATCACACAAACCTTTCTGCATTTTTACATTTTCAAAAATATATAATTTAGTATGTTTATTAACCCATTTCCCTCATGGCGAACCGCTGGCTACTCCCTCAATGTAGGTGATCTCAGGTTTTACTATCCTTGTGGGGACATTTGATGATGATTCAGTCGCTCTGGCAGTGTTTTAGTGAACCACCACAAGATGGAGCACTGCACATACTGTATGCTTACATTCACATACTGAACTGAACATGAGCAAACAGCCCATCATGAGGTCTTTCTCTAAAAGTAAAAACATGTAGTGGAGGTTTTAAGGAGAGTATGAAAATTTAAATGAGACTGAAAGAGAGAGAGAGATAGAGAGATAGAAAGTGCAGTGGAAAAAAGCTTTCTGTGGATTAACAATAATATTTTATATAATAAAATAGCAGTGTATCAAATATGTGTTTCTTACCTATAAGAGGAGATTGATTCATTTCCATTAATCAGGACGAAGCGCAGGTGCAAGTCATGGAGGGGAGAAAAGAGAAAGAAAATAATTAACAAAAATAGATTTACAATTTTTTTCCTGAAGAAAATGTGTTGATTTGTTCGTAGCACTTACACTTGTGCACTTAAGCAATAATGGTGTTTGCCAAGGCAAGCATTTGTATTATTGATTAAACAAAATAAAAAAAACACACCCAAAGTGCACTCAGAAAAGCCATAAAACACTGAGTATGGCTTTCACAGAAACACTGTAACATAATGACATACTAGCATACACAATGGCATCATCATGATATCCAGCGTGATTGGAAAGTGTACACTGAGAAACACAAGAGTGTGTGGGACATGAGGAAACATTTCTGCCTCTGTCACCCTCCAGTAGCTCTTCATGAAGGCATCTCTGCATGTGTGCACTAAAATAATCAGATTGGATTACAAGTCTGTGTTTTAAAATTTTGCTGTCCATTTTCTCTTTTACACACAGACACAGACAGACAGACAGACAGACAGACAGAGAGAGAGAGAGAGAGAGAGAGAGAGAGAGAGAGAGAGAGATTCTCACATGTACAGAAGTGTTCAGCAGAAGTAGGCCTGCCTAAAGCAACAGTTTAATCACACATGAGTGAACATTTTAAATAGCACACAGTCACTGACTGGAATATGTACAGCATTCTGTGGATACGGATCTGCAGTACATCACAGTCCCAATACTGTACACTCTCAGAATAAGAGGTACAAAAGCTAGCTCTGTAGTGATATCATTTTTAAATAGTACTAATATGTATCATTTAGGTACTAACATGTACCTTTAAGATACTTATATGCACCCTTTAGGGGTAAATAAGGTACAAGGGTGTACCTTTTGAAAGGGTAACCGTCCAAGTGACCACTTTTGTACCTTTTTCTGAGAGTGATACCAAGCATTTAACTACATGTATATTCCATGCATTCATAACTGGCACTCAGAACAACTATTGTTAAGTCAACAACTATGATTCAGTTAATAAAACACTTTTTATGTTTTTTTTTTTTTTTTTTTTTTAAGTGGTATATTAACCATCCAAAGATCTAATGCTAATTAAATTTGCCCCTAATGTCAATTGAAAATCCCTAAATTAAGCTCAGAATGACATTTGATTGAAATTTATTTGCAAATTCACCCCAGTCTCTCTGTTGTAGCATTATTGTGGCATTATTTATGCTCACGTGTATGCATCAGGCGTTCATGGCCCGATTAAAGGCATGTCAGAACATATTATACACTGCAGATGAGCTCAGTGCACAGTCACAGTTATAAAACACACAAACATCTGCTCAGAGAAAACAGTTCTCTCCATCTAGACTCTACATTTAATCAAGCAGACCAACAGTTTACATGTGGCCTTATAGTCACGAGACTAAAGCATCCTTTATCCTAGATAAGAAGCTCAAATGTCTGGACAGTTGTTAAATGATGGTTAGATATGTCATAAAACTACTCATTTTTAGACTCATCTTCATGGCAAAGTATCTTGGTAAATGTAATAAAAATGTTAAATGAAGATAATCACATTACACTTTTCACACATTGTAGTATAGCAACATTTCTTACCAGTAATTTTAAACCCTGCAATAGAAATATCTGCTTTAGAGCAAACGTGAAGCTAACAATAGCACTGCCAAAGATATACGGTATGAATTACTAACCGAAAGTATGACCAGTAAGATAACTATATCTAGTTAAAGATAGCTTTCAAGCAACAATTTAACTATGAACAACTTTAAGGTGAAAGGCCATTACAATTGTATCTTATGCTACCTGGATTGAAAGACAAGCATATGCACAAACATATTCTGTCATTGCACTGGTTACTGCAAGTACATTTACTGTTAACAGAAAAAAATAAATAAAAAATAAATAAACAAACAAACAAACAAATAAATAAATAAATACATACATACATACATACATATCTTTGATTTAACACAGGACAGCCATACTGGGACACTACGAAGACTGCTGAAGGGTATGACCATGTTGAATATTTCTACTGAATAATCAACAAAATCATTCATAAATGTGTCAAATGTTGCATGCAGTATTTCATAATTTCCCACTTAAAAGAGATGCTCAGATTGTGCCTCTTTTGATAAATCTTTTTATTAATATAGCTCCTAAAGCTGAAAGTCACTTTACAAAGCACATAATGCACACACACACACGCACAGCACTATGCAGAGTAAGGGTTAAAATATCTAAAGTATAAATGTAGACACCTCCAGTGACAGTGATTCTGGTTCAAATCAATAACTAAATGCATACAGATTAACATCCTCTGGTAAAAATGTGTGTTTGTGTAAATTAATTATACATTCACAGTTTGTGTATTGTAAAGGTTCAAAGGAAAAATGTATTATTTGAACTTTAAGGTAAAATCACCAGTAACAAATTGCACATAGATGACATTGCACATTTATGAGAAAGGATAAGAAAAGAGTTTTCATAACATGTCAGCTTAATATGTATAAAATCACATAGTAAAGAGTACGGAAAGACAGATGAAGATATATTTGTGATAAATCTGGTTCACAGAAGCAGAAGAGGGTTTATGTGAAATGTAACTTCTTTCAACCATTTAATCTTTCAGTCTGAGAGAGAGATTGAGAGAGAGAGAGAGAGAGAGAGAGATTGAGAGAGAGAGAGAGAGAGAGAGAGAGAGAGAGAGAGAGAGAGAGAGTGTGTGTGTGTGTGTGTATGATCAGGCAGAAAATATCTGCAGTCAAAGAATGAAAAGATGGATCCTCATCAAATACAAACTCAGTGATTATTAAGGTTATTATAGTTTTGCATTTTTACATTATTTTGAATTTAATTTAATTTTCCTGTAAATTTCAGTTTTAGTTTTAGTTAGTTTCATTAATGGTTTTCTTAGTTTTAGTTTAGTTTTTATTTGAACACATTTCTATTTATTTTTTATATATTTAGTTTCAGTTTTAGTTTTAGTAATTATAGTTTAGCAGTTTTGTTATAGTATAGTTTAGTTTATTTTGTTAAAATTATTCACATTTTCACAGATTCTGCAATGGTTGTGTAAACTTTTGAGCAGCACTGTATATATATATATATATATATATATATATATATATATATATATATATATATATATATATATATATATATATATATAATTATTATATTATATTCAACATATTTTCTTATTACATTTTAAAATAATACATTAAAGCAGATCCGTATAAAATATTAAAGAGCACACACAAGTCTTTAAAGTGCAATTATAAAACATTGTGTAAAAAAAAAAAAAAAAAAAACACGATTATGGATGTCAAGATTTAATTTTCTTGTAAATTTCAGTTTTAGTTTTAGTTAGTTTCATTAATGGTTTTCTTAGTTTTAGTTTAGTTTTTATTTTGTGAACACATTTCTATTTAGTTGTTATATATTTAGTTTCAGTTTTAGTTTTAGTAATTATAGTTTTAGTAATTATAGTTTAGCAGAGTTAACAGAACACTTTGAAGACATTTAATTTCAAGTTTAAAGTTTGCAGTTTACTGTTAACTCTTGTGCAAACCTCTTAAATAATAAAAATAAAATAACTGACTGACATTCATGGCTTCCAAAGGAAAAAAGTAAAGTCTCTGCTCATTGTGACATCATATACAGTGCTGCTCAAAGGTTTACACATCCCTTGCAGAATCTGTGAAAATATGAATAATTTTAACAAAATAAGAGAGATCATACAAAATGCATGTTATTATTTTATTTATTTATTTAGTACTGTCCTGAATAAGATATTTTACATAAAAGATGTTTACATACAGTCCACAAAACAAAACAAAAAGAGCTGAATTTAACAATTATGGATCATCCAGGTAACGACACACAGTATTAAACATTAAGGAGACATAAACTTTTGAATGGGGTCGTTTGAACATTATTTTTTTTTTTGTCTTATGTAAACATCTTTTATGTAAAAAATCTTATTCAGGACAGCACTAAATAAAAAATAACATGCATTTTGAAATATCCCTCTTATTTTGTTTTGTTTTGCACAGATTCTGCAATGGTTGTGTAAACTTTTGAGCAGCACTGTATATATATATATATATATATATATATATATATATATATATATATATATATAATAATTATATTATATTCAACATATTTTCTTATTATATTTTAAAATAATACATTAAAGCAGATCCGCATAAAATATTAAAGAGCACACAAATATTAAAGTCTTTAAAGTGCAATTATAAAACGTGTAAAAAAAAAAAAAAACATGATTATGGATGTCAAGATCTTGTCACATGCAGAATCAAAGCAGAAAAGGACATAAAACAAAAGTGAAGGATTCACTGTAATGTGTTTTCATGAAACAGGTTAATGCATATAATGAGGAACATTTGTCATTTGCTTGAATAAAGCCTTCAGTCCGATCTGTTGATAAGGATTTTCTGTATGATTGTCAGGGTCAAACCATCTGGGTTAGAATTTATGTGGCACTAAGAGCGTTGCACGTGCAGTGCTGCGGCCACCCACATGCCCTGACGTCCCACTCTTATTCCGCATGTCAAAATCAACAAAGTCAGAGCCGAATCTGAAGTCCCCTCTCCACGAGCCTGTGGTTAAGAATGAATTATATTGATCATCCTTCTGCAAAGTATTGAAGCGGCTCACATCGGAGTAGCCAGGTGGTCCATAGGTGGGAGGAAAAACGGGTAAGTTTGCAGTTGAGCGATACATGTATCTGTGTCTACATAATCTCATATAGACCATAGCAATGATGAGCACAAAGAAAAGACTGGACACGCCTGCCAGAGCCAGTATTAAATACAGAATAAGGTCCTTGTGAGCATGAGACTCTTCCAAGCCACGTGCAAAGAGCTCATCGATGACTGGCAAGCCATCTTCAATCATAATATTGACAGTTGCAGTGGCAGACAAAAACTCAGGCCCGTTATCACTCACAGAGACTAGCAAGGTTTGTTTGATCTCATCATCTTCTGCAAATGGTCTTAGTGTCCGAATTTCCCCACAGTGCAGTCCAACAGAGAACAAATTAGACTGCGTGGCTTTCAAGATTCGATAGGACAGCCATGCATTGTGCCCTGCGTCTGCATCAACAGCAACCACTTTAGTGACCAAATAACCTGCAGGAGCATCTCTGGGCACAATGTCATCTGCAAGGTATCCATCAAACTGAACTGGGTACAGAACAACCGGAGCATTGTCGTTCTGATCTGCAATAAAGACCCGGACAGTGCATGTGCTAGTGAACTGAGGGCTGCCTCCATCTCGCGCCATCACTGGAACATGGAAGTGAGTGGACGCTTCGTAATCAAAGGGCCGTCGAGTAAATATCTCACCGGTCTCTGCGTTAATGGAGAAAAGAGAAGCTGCATCTTCTGAAAGAGAATACAGGATTCTAGCATTCTGCCCCTCATCTGCATCGTCAGCTCTGACTTTAATGACTGGGGTTCCCTGAGGCTGATTCTCTGCAAACTGGATGCTGTAGTCACCGTGTCTAAAAATAGGAGGATTATCATTAACGTCTGTGACTGTTATGGCTACAGTTTTGCTGCTGAATAAAGGGGGTGTTCCAGCATCCACAGCAGTCACGGTTATGTTATAGTGAGGACTCTTTTCCCGGTCTAAAACTCCATCAATCACAAGCATAAAGTAATTCTTCACTTCTGAAACAAGCTTAAATGGCACATCGTCAGATATCTCACACGTGACCCGGCCACTGGTGCCGGTATCAAGGTCGTAAACATTTAGCAAAGCCACCATGGTTCCAGGTGAAGCGTCTTCTGGCACAGTAGCAGAATTTGATTTAACTGCAATAACAGGTGCATTGTCATTCACATCTATCACATCTATGATGAGTTTACAGTGAGATGACTGTCCTCCTCCATCTTTGGCTTGAACATCCAGCTCATGAGAACTGGCCTCCTCGTAATCCAATGCGCCCATGACCCTCACCTCTCCCGTCACAGGGTCAACCTCTAAAATCCCTCTTGTCTTATCAGGCACGTGACTGAAAGAGTAACTTACTTCCCCGTAAATCCCGCTGTCTAAATCGGTTGCATTTAATTTAACCAACACAGAACCTTGAGCTGAATTTTCTTGTGCGCTGACTTTATACACCCTTTGACTAAACACAGGAACATTATCATTAGCGTCTAACACGTGAATGTGAATTGAAGCCGCTCCAGAACGAGAAGGCCGGCCACCATCCACTCCACTTAGGGTCAGAAAGTGATCAGCCTGGTTTTCTCGATCCAAAGGCTTTTTGAGCACCAATTCAGGATATGCATTTCTGTCCACCTGAGTATTCATCTCTAAAGCAAAATATTCACTCCCACTGAGTTGATAATGCTGAACAGAATTAGCTCCTATGTCAGGATCGTGAGCACTTTCAAGTGGAAAACGCCTCCCTAGGACCGTTGACTCCAGTAGCTCAAGCTCAATCTGACCGTTATCAAACGCTGGGCTGTTATCGTTGATGTCCTGGATGTCCAAGAGGAGACTGTACACTTTGAGCGGATTCTCCAGTAGCAGTTGAAATTGCAGGACGCAGGGTGCAGACTGTGAGCAAAGCTCCTCGCGGTCCATTCTCTCGCTCACCAACAGAGAGCCTGTTTCTGGACTCAGCTCGCAAAACTGTCGGCTCCCCTCAGCAACAACTCGAGCATTACGTCTCTTGAGCTCCGTCACATCTATTCCCAAATCCCTCGCCACATTACCGATGATGAAGCCTTGCTGCATCTCCTCTGGAACCGAATAACGCACTTCAGCAAGAGAACCACACATGCAAATGAAGCAGAAGCAAAGCTGAAGCCAGAAATGAGCCAGTACGCATCTTGACAAACAAATCATGTTGTAAATATTAATGGTTACATTTAAATAATAAAGAACAAAAATAATGAGGATGAAAGCGCATTCTGAAGAGATCCTCGATGGGGCAGACACTGTGCTCTGATGCCTGCTCCTGTCGGATTAGATTTTTATTTTCTCTCTCTTTCTCTACAACACGCCTACATCACTACCCTCCCCATCCATCCCTCATCTCTCCCTCCTCTCCTCTCCCTCTTCGCTGTGCAACACAGATTAAACTGGGGCATCAGGGCACAGAGCACAGATGAGATCACTTCTTCCTGAGCTGTTCATAACATGAGAGCGTCACCCAGAGACCAAATGTAAGAGTTACAGACCCACAAACTCTTTCCACACACACACACACACAATATATATATATATATATATAAAAAATGTAGCAAATAAATATTGATATCAATTTTATATAATCTCTCAGTATATGTCATTACTACTATGTTCTTTATATATATATATATAAAATATTATTATTATTATTATTATTATTATTATTATTATTATGAAGAACATAGATATCAATATGTATTTGCTAAATATTATTTCAGGGGCCAAAAACAGATTTGAAAACTTTTTTTACATTTATTTTTAACAATAGTTTTTTTTTTTTTTTTTTTGAAGGACTGATCTTAACTTAAATCTGTATCATACGAAACTCTCAAATTCATAGAATAAATAATTAATAATAATTATACACACTAGGTTATGATGGTTACCTAATTAAAATTCCCTTCTGGAAATGTATTTAAAAAGTCACTTTTTTTAATTATATGTAAACTTTTAATACCGGACAAATGGATAGTTATAAGCCAATGCACTGATGTTATAACTGGTAAAGCCAGTTTCTTGGGTTGTAACCTCAACACAGAACAATAAGAAAAAGAAAACGAGAAGAATTCCATATGAATGGTTGCAAAGGTAAGAAAAGTTGCAATTTATAGATCTTTCTGATTAGCAAGATTTGATGAGACTACTACTCCAAAATCTACTTTTGCAAGGCCATTAACAAACAAATACTTTAAATTAAGTGTTTTATATTAAATTTCACAGTGATGATACAGCGCACATTAAGAAAATGCAGAATCAGTTTCATACCTTATTTTCAGAGGTGCTTTCTTGCATAGCCTCTGCATCAAGTCCTTCAAGATCATCCAAAGCTGTCTTTTTCAGAGTCATGTCAGGAGTCAGTGTGCCCTCATTATAAGATCTGATGAACTTGAAGTCACTAGTGCGCGAGCCCGTGGTCAGGTACGCGTCATAATTGTAAGTGCTGCGGAGAGTTCCCGCGCCCTCCACCTCTGCGTAATTTGGAGGGAGATAGGCGCTGGGAATGGCCACAGCTCCATCAAACAACAGTCTGGGATTTCTCCTGCGACAAAACCTCACGGCCAGGATGATGATGATGAAGGTCAGGAAGAAAGTGGAAACGGACACCAGCGCGATGATCAAATAAAACGTCAGTTTGGAGCTGCTCTCGTCATGAGACATGTCTTTCAGTTCTGGAACTTCAGCCAAGTTATCTGATATGAGTAAATACAACGCGCACGTGGCTGAGAGAGAGGGCTGTCCGTTATCTCTCACGGACACAATAAGGTTCTGTTTCATGCTGTCAGATTCAGAAATGTCCCGCTGCGTCCTGATCTCCCCGCTGCGGACACCGATAGTGAAAAGTCCCGGATCAGTCGCTTTAATAATGTGATACGAGAGCCACGCGTTCTGTCCAGAATCCGCGTCCACGGCGATCACCTTGGAGACCAGGGAGCGCGCCTGCGCAGCTTTGGGAACCATCTCGGTCATGAAGGAGTTTCCTTCCGGAGAAGGGTATAATATCTGAGGAGAGTTGTCATTCTCATCCGATATGAAGACACTCACGGTCACGTTACTGCTCAGAGGAGGAGAACCGTTGTCTCTGGCTAACACGAGCACTTTAAAACTCTTCAGCTGTTCGTAATCAAACGACCTCACGGCATGAATGACCCCGGTGTCTCCGTTAATGGATAGAAAGGAGGACACCGGTGCGCCATTGACATCAGAGGACAACAGAGAATAAACTACAGTGCCATTCTGTCTCCAGTCCGGGTCTGTAGCTGATACTGAACAAATAGAGGAGCCCGGTTTGTTATTTTCTTGCACATGAGCTCTGTAATTCTGCTCCTCAAATACAGGTGGATTATCATTCACGTCAGCTACAGTCAAGTGAATATTCTTAGTGGAAGATAAAGGCGGAGAGCCCTCATCAGTAGCAGTGATTGTAATATTATAATCAGAGAGCAGCTCGCGGTCTAATTCACCTGTGGTCACCAGAGAATAGTAATTTTTGATTGAAGGAACGAGTTTAAATGGGACGTTTTGCTGAATGGAGCAGCGCACCTGTCCGTTATTCTCAGAGTCTCTGTCCTGAACATTAATGATGCCAACCTCTGTACCGGGTAACGCGTTCTCGGGAACGGGGCTGTTTAGAGATTTAAGTGTTACTCTAGGGGCGTTATCATTGGCATCAATAACATCTATTATTACTGTACCATGACTCGCTAACCCTTGACCATCTTTGGCTTGAATTGGCAGCTCAGTTAAATTCTCCTCCTCATAATCAATGAGTCCTGTTAGTTTTATCTCTCCA
The DNA here is from genome assembly GCF_963993115.1 of Abramis brama. NCBI lineage: Eukaryota > Metazoa > Chordata > Actinopteri > Cypriniformes > Leuciscidae > Abramis > Abramis brama. The sequence goes on from NC_139975.1 coordinate 5,010,962, forward strand.
GACAACGAATTAAGGGAAAATATTTCCATAAGGCGTTCGGATAAATGACAAAATTCATAGGTCACTTCTCCATTTTGTCCCTCGTCAGCATCAGTAGCGCTCACTGTCACCACTACAGTATCTACAGGAGAATTTTCAGGCAGACTGACTTTATAGACGGCCTGACTAAAGACTGGAGCATTATCATTAGCATCCAGCACAGTGACGTGTATGGCTACAGTCCCTGATCTCGGTGGAGTCCCGCCGTCTACCGCAGTGAGAATTAAAGTCACCTCTTTCTGCTGCTCACGATCCAACTCTTTATTAAGAACGAGCTCGCCATATTTTTTCCCATTTGCCCTGGTAAGTACATTAAGAACAAAATGTTCATTATTTTGAAGTGTATATGACTGCACTGAATTCATGCCAATATCCGCATCGTAAGCCTCTTCTAATAAATAACGCGATCCTTTGACCGCTGATTCCTGTATTTCGAATTTTATAACACTTTCCTTGACCTGTGGTGAATTATCATTTATGTCCTCAATATTGAGAATAATACGATTTAGTTCTAAAGGATTTTCCAGCACGAGCTCTTGCTTAAGAACACACGAAGCTTTCTTTCCACAAATCTCTTCTCTGTCGATTCTCTCCGCTACGGTCAGTTCTCCAGTATTCAGATTAATGTCACAGTATCGTTTTCTATTACCTTCAGTATCAATGCGAGCCTTACGAGATGACAGTCTGTTCACATCGAGCCCGAGATCCTTTGCTATATTTCCAATCACAGATCCGCGTTTCATCTCCTCCGGGAAAGAATAGCTCACGTCTCCATAAGCGGTGTGCGCCATCAGCACGAAGAACAAAAGGCCAAACATCTGAGCAGCACCGCAGAATCTTTAAAATGTTTCAGAAATTGTTCAGAAAATAAATCCAGATATACAAGTAACAGTAACGTGCGGTGAAATCTTGTCATGGGTAGGCTGTGACCCTTCAATGTGGCATATGTTCATATTCATTCAGTTAATGAAGCAACCCAAGTTCATATCAGGCATCATCACATCGCTGCCTGCATACAGCAAAGTCATATGTGAGGCTAATGCACAATCAAATCTAATAATCAAATTAATGGACACATCTATCTTATGATAGATATATATTATACAACAAACAAATGTTTTGTGCGGGACACAGTAAGAGGGAGGCGGCCCGGTGTCAGCGAACCTACAAGCAGCCTAGTCACTATTGTGTAGTTTGTATTAATGCCATGGTTCAAAAAATAATGTAAAGGTTAAATAATAATTCACTTAGACTTTATAAGAAGCAATTGCGACTTTATTTCAAACAATTCTGACTTTATATCTTGCAATTCTGACTTTATAACACGCAATTGCGACTTTATTTCACGCAATTCTGAGAAATAATGACAGAATTGCGAGATGTAAACTCGCAATTGTGAGATAAAAAGTCGCAATTATCTTTTAAAATGTTTTATTCTGTGGCGGAAACAAGCTTCCATACCTCCTGGCCTCTTCCTCCCATCCATCCTCCCTGACGCATAGCTACCGGGCCGGCCCAGCTATCGGTAGGCGCCGGCGGTGCCGCGGTAGTTACCCGAGAAAACGTTTTGGAAAAGACGGGCTATGGACCCAACCAACTCTATAGGAGGGGAGGGGATAACTCCCTCACATGGTACAACCTATGCAGAGGCTGCGCGCTGCGGTGTCAGAATGCGGAACGTGTGTAGCCTAATGTAACTAACGTGACAAATGTGAAAAAACAAAAATCCTCGACCGGCCCAAAAGTGAAGCGGCCCACCGGGAATTCTCCCGATTACCCACCCCGGGCCTGTTGACAGCCAACGCTAGGCGCCGCTAGATCGGGAAGTGCGGATTGAGTGAGAGCGAGTGGATCACGTGACATGAAGCAAGCTCGGTCTCTGCCTCAATGTTGATAATTCAAGACAGCATGAGAACTGACTGCGCATGCGCAAACCTACGTAAACTACGTTCTATGGACCAAAGAGGCACTGCTAACCTCTGCCTCAATGGCCATGGCCTTGAATTTCCTGCATGAAACAATGGTTTTAGGAGCAAACAATGGCAAAATGAGTATATTATATGTGTATTCCTGAAAAATTTTGTTACAAAAATTAATATTTGGAATAAAATAAATGCAATTAATAATGTGGTGAATTAATAAAGTTCTTGGAATTAATAAATGTAATGTCAACATTTCCTTTGGTGAGGCACTGCCTACCCTGCCTACCCTGACCGCACGTCCCTGACAAGTAACATGTAAAAGAAGCATAAGTGTACAAATAAATCCAATGTCTGAAATAGTCCTTCGATCACCGTCGACGATTTTCTATAACATGACGAGCTTGAAACTGTGTATGACATCAGAATAGGGGTGGAACGGTACACAGAAGTCACGGTTCGGTTCATACCTCGGTTCAGACATCACGGTTCGGTACGAGTTCGGTACAATGGAGTGAAAATCAAAACAAGGTAACACTTTAGAATACTGTTCCTTCATTAATGAAGAATTACACAGGAACAAACGAGTAACGCATTATTAACATTCTAGTAACTACTATTAACTAACAAGAAACTCTGATTAACAAATTAGTAAGTAATAGCGCTCAGATGAATGCAGTAGTTCATTATTAGCTAATCAATAACTACTATTTTTTTCATACCTCCCAGAGAACTACTATCTACAGGTTCATAATTAACATGAATAATGCATAATTTATAATAAAAGGTAATGGTAACCCACTATTAATGACTCAAGTATTACTACATCATTCTAAAGGAACTACTAATTATTTGGATCAGTATTCTAAAGTGAAAAACATGATAACTACCTAATATTGACTGAAGTCATTGTAAGCTTTTGAGATTTTTGTAAGATTTTGAATAGTAATTCCTTCCAATGGATTTGGTAACACTTTAGTCATTACTAGTGTGTTCCCATGATCTTCACTTTATAATGCTGATCCAAATAATTAATAGTTCCTTTAGAAATATGTAGTAACACTTGAGTCATTACTATCAAAAACCTTACAAAAGCCTTAAAAGCTTACAATGACTTCAGTCAATATTAGGTATTTATCATGTTTTTCACTTTATAATACTGATCCAAATTATTAGTAGTTCCTTTAGAAGGATGTAGTAACACTTGATTAATTACTAATGAGTTACCATTACCTTATTATATATTATGCATTATTAATATTAATTATGAACCTGTATATAGTAGTTCTTAGTAGTCTTCAGTGAGGTATGAAAAATTGTAGTTACTGATTAGCTAATAGTGAACTACCATATTCGACTGAACGCTATGACTTACTAATTCGTTAATCTGAGTTTCTTGTTAGTTAATAGTAGTTACTACAATGTTATTAGTGCATTACTCATTTGTTCCTGTGTAGTTATTCATTAATGAAGGAACAGTATTCTAAAGTGTTACCCAAAACAAAAATGCAGAAGGCTTGTGCATGTCTCAGGCTGTACCACCAAAGGAAAATAAATGTCTTAAGCCTTGTATTTTTTAAATAAGATTTATTAATAAAGTAAAGGCATATAACCAGTTTATTTGTAGTGCACTGACAATAGTTTTATATAATTAGTTTATTAATTCATTTACTAAAAAGACAAAAATACCTTGAGATATGTTTGGTAATTGTACCTGAATGAATTGAAAATTAATTTGCTACATTTCAGATTAATATATTTGTTTTCCTTAATATTTTAATTAACAGTAACTTAAACACTTTGCAGTTTGAATGATGTCCTGCATAAACAAAATGACGGAGTATGTTTTTATGTTTACACACACACAGACTTTTCGATCGCGACCGCGCCTCTCTCTCTCTTTATCTCTCTCTCACACACACACACACACACACACACACACACACACACACACACACACACACACACACACACACACACACACAACATAGCCTATTCCAGAATTGCAAATTGCAATCTTTACTTTGCAGCCTGCTTCAGAGCTAAGGCGTGGCTACAGATTAGGTGTCCCTAAAGAACCCGCGTATCTAACAGTAGTTCCGCATTACATTAATTAATTTGCACGCGAGTTTTATTTATTTTTATACCGTGTATTCTCCGTGTAAATTTATGTACCGAACCGTGACGCCCGTACCGTTTCGGTTCAATACGAATATATGTACCGTTCCACCCCTACAGCAGAAACAATGTGGAGAGATGTGTACTGAACACATACATGGTTTTGCAGGTAAACAGTGACACTGTGAGTTAAGAAGAAGAAACTAGATGAAAAAAAAGTATATATATATATATATAGAACTCTGGTTATACTTAAAATTGTTTAGCAAAACAAAAGCCAGCAGCAACATTTTCTGAAGAGTGTGAGAGAAGTACGACCACAGTATGTGTAGTATTAAAAAAGAAAAGAAAAGACACAGCAGGATAGAGCTGTGTGAGGTATAGCATAGGAGAGGAAAGAGCAACACGCTCAAACACCAAGAGTAAACGCCTGTGCAGCACCACGGACAGCGACAGGGAAAACCAGCTCTATGCTATTTCCAAACAGAATACAAAGACATTTACAAAATTACACGTAATGGCATATTTCTGTCATCCGACTTTAATTCCATCTACCATAAATACACAAAGGAGACATCGATGAGAGAAAACGCAAAAACTACTTAAAATATTAACATTCATAGATCATATTACAAAGCAGAATCCAAGGACACACATAGACTACTAATGATCCAAAAATATTTAAAACTAATACTAAAACAAAAAGCTAGAAAGAAGGATTATTCAACAGAGTGAAGCAGAAATTAGATTTCTTACCTCTAAAGATCACCAACAATCAACTTTTAACCTATTTAAATCCAAAACAGTGGCTAGTGGGGAGAAAAATACAAGTACCTAAATAAGTAAAAAAAAAAAAACACATCTATTTGTGAATCATGCCTCATGACTTAAAACTGCCCACATGACCAAAAAAATAAAAACATATATATTTTTAAAGACAACTCATGGTACATCTCTCATGTCAAAATGTCACTCGCTACAATAAAATTACATGAAAGAGACAAAAGGTCTGTCAAGAACAGAGTCTGCTGCCAAAGAAAGCACTCAGTTTAGAACACAAATACATATAAAATCTGTAAATCAAACCATTCTTAAAAGAAAGACTGTGTTAATACTACCTAAAAAACAGATACACTGTCCTGCACTCCAATAACTGTATTTCATAGGCAAGTTAACGCCTCAGAGGTCTTTTAAAAGTTTGTGTAATTAAGTATACGTAAATGAAGCTGCTAAAAATAAGTCATATAAGGACACCATGATGAAAGTAGCCTAATGTAAAAGTTACAGAGTAATTTCTTATTAAGTTACAGAGAAGGCAGAAAGAATTATAGAATTTAAAAGGAAATTAACATGAAAAAACTTCAAACAAGTTCCATTATTTATTTATTTTGAACTTTCTAAATAATTTGCAAATGTTGTTATCCTTTCGATATCAAGGCCTCAGTCACCAATAAAAAAACGGTAATGAAACATGGTGATGATAATACACAGAGACAAGCCATATGGCATGACTTAAAACCGAGAATCAAGGAAAAAAGCATCTTTATCAGAGAGCATGCTGACTCAGATAACAAAAAAAAAAAAAAAAAACCTTCCAAAAGGACGAAGCAAGTTATTTGACTTTAGAAAGTTTAGAAGCAGGGAAAGAGAAAGGACAACTACAATAAAAATAAAAACGCCAATATGTAAAACATAGATTTGTGAATTAATTCGTGAATTATCTTGACTTACAATTGATAACTCATGACCAGAAAATCTAAAAATTATTTATAAACATCTCAATTAATGTAGTTACTTTTCTGACATAAACTTCGCCCTCAGAAACTCTCCACGTGATATGTTTAAGAGCCTGTTGAACTTTGAACGCAATTACACATTTAATATGGAAGCCCAGACCATTAAAACATAAATACTTTGTTAGTCCTACCTGAAACGAGTCGCTCATTTCTGCATCAAGTCCTTCAAGATCATCCACAGCGGACTGAGTCTTTTTCAGAGTCAGGTCAGCAGTCAGTGTGCCCTCATTATAAGATCTGATGAACTTGAAGTCACTAGTGCGCGAGCCCGTGGTCAGGTACGCGTCATAATTGTAAGTGCTGCGGAGAGTTCCCGCGCCCTCCACCTCTGCGTAATTTGGAGGGAGATAGGCGCTGGGAATGGCTACAGCTCCATCAAACAACAGTCTGGGCTTTCTCCTGCGACAAAACCTCACGGCCAGGATGATGATGATGAAGGTCAGGAAGAAAGTGGAAACGGACACCAGCGCGATGATCAAATAAAACGTCAGTTTGGAGCTGCTCTCGTCATGAGACATGTCTTTCAGTTCTGGAACTTCAGCCAAGTTATCTGATATGAGTAAATACAACGCGCACGTGGCTGAGAGAGAGGGCTGTCCGTTATCTCTCACGGACACAATAAGGTTCTGTTTCATGCTGTCAGATTCAGAAATGTCCCGCTGCGTCCTGATCTCCCCGCTGTGGACACCGATAGTGAAAAGTCCCGGATCAGTCGCTTTAATAATGTGATACGAGAGCCACGCGTTCTGTCCAGAATCCGCGTCCACGGCGATCACCTTGGAGACCAGGGAGCGCGCCTGCGCAGCTTTGGGGACCATCTCGGTCATGAAGGAGTTTCCTTCCGGAGAGGGGTATAATATCTGAGGAGAGTTGTCATTCTCATCCGATATGAAGACACTCACGGTCACGTTACTGCTCAGAGGAGGAGAACCGTTGTCTCTGGCTAACACGAGCACTTTGAAACTCTTCATCTGTTCGTAATCAAACGACCTCACGGCATGAATGACCCCGGTGTCTCCGTTAATGGATAGAAAGGAGGACACCGGTGCGCCATTGACATCAGAGGACAACAGAGAATAAACTACAGTGCCATTCTGTCTCCAGTCCGGGTCTGTAGCTGATACTGAACAAATAGAGGAGCCCGGTTTGTTATTTTCTTGCACATGAGCTCTGTAATTCTGCTCCTCAAATACAGGTGGATTATCATTCACGTCAGCTACAGTCAAGTGAATATTCTTAGTGGAAGATAAAGGCGGAGAGCCCTCATCAGTAGCAGTGATTGTAATATTATAATCAGAGAGCAGCTCGCGGTCTAATTCACCTGTGGTCACCAGAGAATAGTAGTTTTTGATTGAAGGAACGAGTTTAAATGGGACGTTTTGCTGAATGGAGCAGCGCACCTGTCCGTTATTCTCAGAGTCTCTGTCCTGAACATTAATGATGCCAACCTCTGTACCGGGTAACGCGTTCTCAGGAACGGGACTATTAAGTGATTTTACTATAATTATAGGGGCGTTATCATTAATGTCACTTACACTGATTACAACGTTTGAGTAAGATGTTAGACCTGAACCATCTTTAGCTATTATTCGCAGAGTAAATGTGGCTTCTTCCTCAAAATCTAGTGGCCCTTTTATGCTGATGACACCTGTCTTCCGATCAAGGTAAAACAAATGTTTATAGTCTCCCATAACATGACCAAACTCATATGTCACTTCTCCATTTTGTCCCTCGTCAGCATCAGTAGCGCTCACTGTCACCACTACAGTATCTACAGGAGAATTTTCAGGCAGACTGACTTTATAGACGGCCTGACTAAAGACTGGAGCATTATCATTAGCATCCAGCACAGTGACGTGTATTGCTACAGTCCCTGATCTCGGTGGAGTCCCGCCGTCTACCGCAGTGAGAATTAAAGTCACCTCTTTCTGCTGCTCACGATCCAACTCTTTATTTAAAATTATTTCGGCGTATTTCTCCCCAAGAGAGTAACTTTGCACTGACAAAACAAAATATTCATTATTTTGAATAGAATAGCTTTGTACAGAATTTTGCCCAATATCTGCATCGTTTGCTTCTTCAAGCAAGAAGCGCTTGCCTTTGTCGGCGGATTCCCTTATCTCCAGATTAATCACATCTTTACCGAAATAAGGACTGTTGTCGTTAACATCTTGAACCCGAAGACTGATACGATGTAATTCTAAAGGATTCTCCAGCACGAGCTCTTGATTTAAAACACACGAATCTTTCTTTCCACAAAGCCCCTCTCTGTCGATTCTGTCCGCTACGGTCAGTTCTCCAGTATTCAGATTAATGTCAAAGTATCGTTTTCTGTTACCTTCAGTATCAATACGAGCCTTACGAGATGACAGTCTGTTCACATCGAGTCCGAGATCCTTTGCTATATTTCCAATCACAGATCCGCGTTTCATCTCCTCCGGGAAAGAATAGCTCACGTCTCCATAAGCGGTGTGCGCCATCAGCACGAAGAACAAAAGGCCAAACATCTCAGAAGCACCGCAGAATCTTTAAAATGTTTCAGAAATTGTTCAGAAAATAAATCCAGATATACAAGTAACATGTAAAAGAAGCATAAGTGTACAAATAAATCCAATGTCTGAAATAATCCTTCGATCACCGTCGACGATTTTCTATAACAAGACGAGCTTGAAACTGTGTATGACTTCATTAACAGGGAGGAGAGATGTGTACTGAACACACACATGGTTTTGCAGGTAAACAGCGACACTGTGAGTTAAAAAGAAGAAACTAGATGAAAAAAATAAAAATAAATTGTATATATATATATATATATATATATATATTTTTTTTTTTATTATTATTATAATTATTATTTTTTTATTTTTTTATTTTTTTTGACAGGATTAAGTGTTGCATCATATAAAGAACTCTGGTTATACTTAAAATTGTTTAGCAAAACAAAAGCCAGCAGCAACATTTTCTGAAGAGTGTGAGAGAAGTACGACCACAGTATGTGTAGTATTAAAAAAGAAAAGAAAAGACACAGCAGGATAGAGCTGTGTGAGGTATAATATAGGAGAGGAAAGAGCAACACGCTCAAACACCAAGAGTAAACGCCAGTGCAGCACCACGGACAGCGACAGGGAAAACCAGCTCTATGCTATTTCCAAACAGAATACAAGGACATTGTTGGACATTTACAAAATTACACGTAATGGCATATTTCTGTCATCCGACTTTAATTCCATCTACCATAAATACACAAAGGAGACATCGATGAGAGAAAACGCAAAAACTACTTTAAAATATTAACATTCATAGATCATATTACAAAGCAGAATCCAAGGACACACAGTCTACTAATGATCCAAAAAATATTTAAAACTAATAATAAAACAAAAAGCTAGAAAGAAGGATTATTCAAGAGTGAAGCAGGAATTTGATTTCTTACCTCTAAAGATCACCAACAATCAACTTTTAACCTATTTAAATCCAAAACAGTGGCTAGTGGGGAGAAAAATACAAGTACCTAAATAAGTAAAAAAAAAAAACATCTATTTGTGAATCATGCCTCATGACTTTAAACTGCCCACATGACCAAAAAAATAAAAACATATATATTTTTAAAGACAACTCATGGTACATCTCTCGTCAAAATGTCACTCATATACTACAATAAAATTACATGAAAGAGACAAAAGGTCTGTCAAGAACAGAGTCTGCTGCCAAAGAAAGCACTCAGTTTAGAACACAAATACATATAAAATATGTAAATCAAACCATTCTTAAAAGAAAGACTGTGTTAGTACTACCTAAAAAACAGATACACTGTCCTGCACTCCAATAACTGTATTTCAGAGGCAAGTTAACGCCACACAGGTCTTTTAAAAGTTTGTAATGAAGTCTACGTAAATGAAGCTGCTAAAAAATATGTCATATTAAGGACACTATGATGAAAGTAGCCAAATGCAAAAGTTACAGATTAATTTCTTATTAAGTTACAGAGAAGGCAGAAAGAATTATGAAATTTAAAAGGAAATTAACATGAACAAACTTCAAACAAGTTCCTTTATTTGTTTATTTTTAACTTTCTAAATAATTTGCAAATGTTGTTATCCTTTCGATATCAAGGCCTCAGTCACCAATAAAAAACGGTAATGAAACATGGTGATGATAATACACAGAGACAAGCCATATCGCATGACTTAAAACCGAGAATCAAGGAAAAAAGACATCGTTATCAGAGAGCATGCTGACTCAGATAACAAAATAAAGCTTCCAAAAGGACGAAGCAAGTTATTTGACTTTAGAAAGTTTAGAGGCAGGGAAAGAGAAAGGACAACGACAAGAAAGAAAATTAATAAAATAAAATAAAAAGGCCAATATGTAAAACATAGATTCGTGAATTAATTCGTGAATCATGCATCTTGACTTACAATTGATAACTCATGACCAGAAAATCTAAAAATTATTTAGAAACATAGCAATTGATGTAGCTACTTTTCTTATATCAACTTCGCCCTAGGAAAATCTCCACGTGAAATTTTTAAGAGCCTGTTGCCAATCAAAGCGGTCAACTTTGAACGCAAATACACATTTAATATGGAAGCCCAGACCATTAAAACATAAATACTTTGTTAGTCCTACCTGAAACGAGTCGCTCATTTCTGCATCAAGTCCTTCAAGATCATCCACAGCGGACTGAGTCTTTTTCAGAGTCAGGTCAGCAGTCAGTGTGCCCTCATTATAAGATCTGATGAACTTGAAGTCACTAGTGCGCGAGCCCGTGGTCAGGTACGCGTCATAATTGTAAGTGCTGCGGAGAGTTCCCGCGCCCTCCACCTCTGCGTAATTTGGAGGGAGATAGGCGCTGGGAATGGCTACAGCTCCATCAAACAACAGTCTGGGCTTTCTCCTGCGACAAAACCTCACGGCCAGGATGATGATGATGAAGGTCAGGAAGAAAGTGGAAACGGACACCAGCGCGATGATCAAATAAAACGTCAGTTTGGAGCTGCTCTCGTCATGAGACATGTCTTTCAGTTCTGGAACTTCAGCCAAGTTATCTGATATGAGTAAATACAACGCGCACGTGGCTGAGAGAGAGGGCTGTCCGTTATCTCTCACGGACACAATAAGGTTCTGTTTCATGCTGTCAGATTCAGAAATGTCCCGCTGCGTCCTGATCTCCCCGCTGTGGACACCGATAGTGAAAAGTCCCGGATCAGTCGCTTTAATAATGTGATACGAGAGCCACGCGTTCTGTCCAGAATCCGCGTCCACTGCGATCACCTTGGAGACCAGGGAGCGCGCCTGCGCAGCTTTGGGGACCATCTCGGTCATGAAGGAGTTTCCTTCCGGAGAGGGGTATAATATCTGAGGGGAGTTGTCATTCTCATCCGATATGAAGACACTCACGGTCACGTTACTGCTCAGAGGAGGAGAACCGTTGTCTCTGGCTAACACGAGCACTTTGAAACTCTTCATCTGTTCGTAATCAAACGACCTCACGGCATGAATGACCCCGGTGTCTCCGTTAATGGATAGAAAGGAGGACACCGGTGCGCCATTGACATCAGAGGACAACAGAGAATAAACTACAGTGCCATTCTGTCTCCAGTCCGGGTCTGTAGCTGATACTGAACAAATAGAGGAGCCCGGTTTGTTATTTTCTTGCACATGAGCTCTGTAATTCTGCTCCTCAAATACAGGTGGATTATCATTCACGTCAGCTACAGTCAAGTGAATATTCTTAGTGGAAGATAAAGGCGGAGAGCCCTCATCAGTAGCAGTGATTGTAATATTATAATCAGAGAGCAGCTCGCGGTCTAATTCGCCTGTGGTCACCAGAGAATAGTAGTTTTTGACTGAAGGTACGAGTTTAAACGGGACGTTTTGCTGAATGGAGCAGCGCACCTGTCCGTTATTCTCAGAGTCTCTGTCCTGAACATTAATGATGCCAACCTCTGTACCGGGTAACGCGTTCTCAGGAACGGGACTATTAAGTGATTTTACTATTATTATAGGGGCGTTATCATTAATGTCACTTACACCGATTACAACGTTTGAGTAAGATGTTAGACCTGAACCATCTTTAGCTATTATTCGCAGAGTAAATGTGGCTTCTTCCTCAAAATCTAGTGGCCCTTTTATGCTGATGACACCTGTCTTTCGATCAAGGTAAAACAAATGTTTATAGTCTTCCATAACATGACCAAACTCATATGTCACTTCCCCATTTTGTCCCTCGTCAGCATCAGTAGCGCTCACTGTCACCACTACAGAATCTACAGGAGAATTTTCAGGCAGACTGACTTTATAGACGGCCTGACTAAAGACTGGAGCATTATCATTAGCATCCAGCACAGTGACGTGTATGGCTACAGTCCCTGATCTCGGTGGAGTCCCGCCGTCTACCGCAGTGAGAATTAAAGTCACCTCTTTCTGCTGCTCACGATCCAGCTCTTTATTTAAAATGATTTCGGCGTATTTCTCCCCAAGAGAGTTACTTTGCACTGACAAAACAAAATATTCATTATTTTGAATAGAATAGCTTTGTACAGAATTTTGCCCAATATCTGCATCGTTTGCTTCTTCAAGCAAGAAGCGCTTGCCTTTAACGGCAGATTCCCTTATCTCCAGATTAATCACATCTTTACCGAAATAAGGACTGTTGTCGTTAACATCTTGAACCCGAAGACGGATAGGGTGTAATTCTAAAGGATTCTCCAGCACGAGCTCTTGATTTAAAACACACGAATCTTTCTTTCCACAAAGCCCCTCTCTGTCAATCCTTTCCGCTACGGTCAGTTCTCCAGTATTCAGATTAATGTCACAGTATCGTTTTCTGTTACCTTCAGTATCAATGCGAGCCTTACGATATGACAGTCTGTTCACATCGAGCCCGAGATCCTTTGCTAGATTTCCAATCACAGATCCGCGTTTCATCTCCTCCGGGAAAGAATAGCTCACGTCTCCATAAGCGGTGTGCGCCATAAAAAAGATGGAGAAGAAAAGACAGAGTATCGTCGCCAACAATCCTTTATCCATCATTTTCGGTTGTGGACAAAATGTAGACTACTTGATAAACAAAATGACAAGCAAATAAGAAAGGAAAAACTATCAGTTTGAGCACCAGCTCATATTCAGCTGTTCTAAGAAAGACGAAAGACAATCTTCACACAGACACTGACTGGGCATGCATTCAGCAAATAGCAACGCAAATGGGTGGAGATAACAAAAATAAATTGGAAGCATAGGTAAACAGCGACACCATGAGGACCAAATGAGATCTTAATTCACAGATGTAAACTTGGCAAAACATATTTTTAACACGCCATAAAATGAAATCAAAATAGTTCCTTTAACCTAGAAATAAAACAAAATAAAACATCAAGTGTTGTCAAATTACGTTCATTACACGATTTGAGAATTATGTGATCAAGTGAGCGTTATATAATTGCTACATATCGAAACAAAACAACAAATCCGCTGAACGACCCATACACAATCTTTTTCACAAGACTGAACACGCTACAGTTCATGCCACAACACATCAGCACCACGGACAGCGCCAACGGAGGTCTATGCTCCTTGTAATGATCGACAAGCGGTGGTCTGTAAAAGTACAGCTTTGTTTTAAGCTCATTTTGAATTTGATTATAACAAACATCAGCACATACATCCGTGAAATAAACAAATAAATTACGCAGATTGTGAAAATTATATCTATTTTATGAGATAAAACGAATGATACTTAAAAAAAAAAAGAAAAAAAAAAAAAGAATGATTGCAAAATCATAATAGGTATGTTGATAATTTGTGGAGGGTGGTATAGCTTAACACAACCTGTGGTGATTAATCATCATCAGACTTGTATTTCAGACTCATGGTCCAAAGAAGAAAGAACAGATACAAAAAAAAAAAAAAAAAAAAAAAAATCAATGCTTTGCAAAAAATACAATAATACCAGTGTCTCCACAACTTGGACTGATAACGTGTAGTACTGACCCTTATATTTGACAAGCCCACAATAATCTCATTTTTGGAAACATTTAGCTGGCATATAAATGTATTCATACCATTTCGTAACAGCTTGAAAAGTGTAAACTCCTGCACTCACAAACATTGCACGTGCACTATGCCATTTAGGTCTCCTTGACAGAATTCTCATTGCATCTTTTTCAGCTACTTTAAGTCTCTGTAAACTTGCTGATCTATAATTTGACCACAATTGAGCAGTATAAAGTGGTGAATAATATGCTTTTAAACAATGACATCTTCACTTCATCTGAACAGGAACTGAACTTATGTAAAAGTATGTTAGCCTGCATATACATCATAGGAGGCTGCCTTTCAATATTCTCGTTTGTCATGTGCTTAGTAATAAAATGTCTTTCACACACAGTAAGAATCGTATCAGACAATTTAAAACTGGAAAGTTTAAATGTTTATCCTCCTTAGTTCTGCAAATCATAACAACACTCTTACTGGCATTATATAATATCATGTTCAGAGCCATACACAGGGACAGAACATATGTTTAGAAGCTATTGGAGACCAGCACTAGGACTAAAAACCACAAGATCATCTGCATACATAATATGATTCACTAAGATATTCCCAATCATACAAACAGTGTTACAAGCTTTCAAGCATTTAGATAAATCATCAACATAAAGAACCGGGGACAAAATCCCTCATTGTCTCACACTATTACTAACCCCAAAATGGACAGAAACTTTCTTGCCCCATTTTACGTGCATTGACTGAATTCTCGCAATGTATTCAGACACCCATCTTTGTCTCATTTAAAAAAATAACTTTTCATGGTTAACTCGATCAAAAGCTTTGGATGCATCAATAAAACACATAAGAACTGATACGTTTTTATCTCTGTACTTATTTACCATTTCCTTAAGGGCATAAATGCACAAATCAGTTCCATGTTTGGCTTTAACACCAATCTGCAGAGTTAATAAACACATTTATCCTATTCAGCAAGATATTTTCTAAAACTTTAAACAGAAAACTGGCTAAAGCTATGGGCCTATAATTATAAACTATACCATTCGAGATGTCCTTAATAACTGGCACTAACAAAACAGACAGCATTGAATCTGGTAAGAAACAATGAATCATAAAACCAGTAAAACAGACAGCTAAAAGGGGGACTAACCTTTTATATTTAAGATGTTCAACAGAGATATGGTCTAGGCCACTTGCTTTGTTGTCAGATAGCCTGCTTATAGCTTGATACACCTAATGTGACATAATCACTATTGGATCATTACTCTCAATAATGCCCACCTTATACAGATCATTTTGGACACAATTAAACAGATTAAAATGATGCTGTTTCCATAAATCTGCATTTTTTTCTGTTACAGAGACTCCATTTAAGGTACATGGACGTGATATTCTACAGTTGTTAAAAGTTCGCACTTCTCTCCAAAAATCATTCATATTACTATTTAACAACTTCTGTGCCATGGAATAAGCCCTCAAGGTTTGCTCATTTTTTACATTTAAAATGAATAGCATACTGCTAAGTAACAGCCATTAAGGACTTAAAATAAATAAATGAAAAAAATAATTCAGAGTATAATAGACTCCAGACGTGCTAAACGAGTTAAATCTGACAATAATAGAGCAAACAAAACAGGAAACTAATGACCACATAACTATGGACAATTCTTTTAACCCTAAAACACAACAAAATGCAGGTAAAATTCAAAATATGGGAAATACACCTGCGAAAAAATGACAAACGTCATATTCACACCACAGAAAAAAGTTATACAAATTACAACGTTTTTCTTCAGTATAAATATGCTTAAATTGTATAGAAACATCCTAATATTTTCAATTTCATGCTTGAACGAACTTATTCAATATAACATTTTCGAAATTGATTCTGCTACACTCACTTAACCATAAAATCCTTTTTGAGGCAAACAAAAACCGACAAAAAAAAACTTAACATACCTGTGAAACTATCTCTATTCCCTCGGCAATGCCATTAAGATCATCAGAGGATCGGGTATTTTTCAGAGTCATGTCAGGAGTCAGTGTGCCCTCATTATAAGATCTGACGAACTTGAAGTCACTAGTGCGCGAGCCCGTGGTCAGGTACGCGTCATAATTGTAAGTGCTGCGGAGAGTTCCCGCGCCCTCCACCTCTGCGTAATTTGGAGGGAGATAGGCGCTGGGAATGGCTACAGCTCCATCAAACAACAGTCTGGGCTTTCTCCTGCGACAAAACCTCACGGCCAGGATTATGATGATGAAGGTCAGGAAGAAAGTGGAAACGGACACCAGCGCGATGATCAAATAAAACGTCAGTTTGGAGCTGCTCTCGTCATGAGACATGTCTTTCAGTTCTGGAACTTCAGCCAAGTTATCTGATATGAGTAAATACAACGCGCACGTGGCTGAGAGAGAGGGCTGTCCGTTATCTCTCACGGACACAATAAGGTTCTGTTTCATGCTGTCAGGTTCAGAAATGTCCCGCTGCGTCCTGATCTCCCCGCTGTGGACACCGATAGTGAAAAGTCCCGGATCAGTCGCTTTAATAATGTGATACGAGAGCCACGCGTTCTGTCCAGAATCCGCGTCCACGGCGATCACCTTGGAGACCAGGGAGCGCGCCTGCGCAGCTTTGGGAACCATCTCGGTCATGAAGGAGTTTCCTTCCGGAGAGGGGTATAATATCTGAGGAGAGTTGTCATTCTCATCCGATATGAAGACACTCACGGTCACGTTACTGCTCAGAGGAGGAGAACCGTTGTCTCTGGCTAACACGAGCACTTTGAAACTCTTCAACTGTTCGTAATCAAACGACCTCACGGCATGAATGACCCCGGTGTCTCCGTTAATGGATAGAAAGGAGGACACCGGTGCGCCATTGACATCAGAGGACAACAGAGAATAAACTACAGTGCCATTCTGTCTCCAGTCCGGGTCTGTAGCTGATA
Source organism: Abramis brama (assembly GCF_963993115.1). Lineage (NCBI taxonomy): Eukaryota > Metazoa > Chordata > Actinopteri > Cypriniformes > Leuciscidae > Abramis > Abramis brama. The sequence continues at coordinate 5,027,792 of NC_139975.1, forward strand.
CTGAACAAATAGAGGAGCCCGGTTTGTTATTTTCTTGCACATGAGCTCTGTAATTCTGCTCCTCAAATACAGGTGGATTATCATTCACGTCAGCTACAGTCAAGTGAATATTCTTAGTGGAAGATAAAGGCGGAGAGCCCTCATCAGTAGCAGTGATTGTAATATTATAATCAGAGAGCAGCTCGCGGTCTAATTCACCTGTGGTCACCAGAGAATAGTAGTTTTTGATTGAAGGAACGAGTTTAAATGGGACGTTTTGCTGAATAGAGCAGCGCACCTGTCCGTTATTCTCAGAGTCTCTGTCCTGAACATTAATGATGCCAACCTCTGTACCGGGTAACGCGTTCTCGGGAACGGGGCTATTTAGTGATTTAATAACTATAATGGGGGAATTATCATTAATGTCAGATACTTCAATAGCAACTGTTGCATATGATACCATGCCAAGTCCATCGGTGGCTTGTATTGATAGCTCAAACGAGGATTCATCCTCATAGTCAAGAGACCCTATTAAAGTTATTCTTCCATTACTTTGGTCGAGAGAAAAAACTGTCATGTCATTTTCTGAAATATGCCCAAATTCATACATGACTTCCCCGTATTGTCCCTCGTCAGCATCAGTAGCGCTCACTGTCACCACTACAGTATCTACAGGAGAATTTTCAGGCAGACTGACTTTATAGACGGCCTGACTAAAGACTGGAGCATTATCATTAGCATCCAGCACAGTGACGTGTATGGCTACAGTCCCTGATCTCGGTGGAGTCCCGCCGTCTACCGCAGTGAATATTAAAGTCACCTCTTTCTGATGCTCACGATCTAATTGCTTTTGTAGTACTAACTCGCCGTAAAATTTCCCAGTTGTTTTTGCATTAACAGCTAAATCAAAATATTCATTTCGCGCTAAATTGTAATTTTGAACCGAATTAGTTCCTATGTCTGCATCATGGGCCTCCTCCAATACAAAACGAGCACCTTTTACAGCCGATTCGCTGATCTCGAGTTTAATCAAGTCCTTTTTAAACAAAGGAGAATTGTCATTTATATCTTTAACATTAATGTTGACACGACGAGATTCAAGAGGATTTTCCAGCACGAGCTCCTGTTTAATAACGCATGGAGCTTTCTTTCCACAAATCTCTTCTCTGTCGATTCTCTCCGCTACGGTCAGTTCTCCAGTATTCAGATTAATGTCACAGTATCGTTTTCTGTTACCTTCAGTATCAATGCGAGCCTTACGAGATGACAGTCTGTTCACATCGAGTCCGAGATCCTTTGCTATATTTCCAATCACAGATCCGCGTTTCATCTCCTCCGGGAAAGAATAGCTCACGTCTCCATAAGCGGTGTGCGCCATCAGCACGAAGAACAAAAGGCCAAACATCTCAACAGCACCGCAGAACGTTTAAAATGCTTCAGATATTAACCAGAAATTAAATCCAGCAATACAACACTTGACATGTAAAAGAAAACACAAATATAAAACTCAATGTAGAATAATAGAAAGAAGGACAGCATTAGCAGCAATCAGTCTCCGTCGATGATTTTCTGTAACAAGACGAGACTGAAACCCTGTATGACATCAGAAGCAGGGTGGAGAGATGTTGAAGACACACATTGTTTTGCAGGTGAACAGCGACACTATGAGTAAAAAGAAGTTACTGCATAACATCAATTTCTATGACAGTATAAGGTGTCGGTTTTTTTTTTTTTTTTGAAAAACAAGAGCTGGCAGCAACATTCCCCGACGAGTGGAAGATAAACACGACCACAAAGTTTTAGTAAGCCATCTCTCCACCCCAACCAAAAAAAAAAAAAAAAAAAAAAAAAAGGCGGGATAGAGAGATAGGAGCTACATTATATAGTAGCAAAACTCCAAACATCAAGTGTAATTTGCAGCACCATGGACAGCACCATGGAAACCCTGCTATTTCTAACCAGACTAAAAGAGTGCTTTAAAAGTTTCTGACAGACAAAACTGCTTTTATAAGCCACATTTCACATAACAAAGACGTTGATGAGGAAAATCCCTAATGTTAAGCATTTGTGTTTTACAAATATGGTGTATGTGTCATTACTGTGTGTGCTGTCAATAGACCAAACGGGCTGCTGGGAGTTGTAGTTTTTGTTGTGTGTTCTGTCCAACTTCATGTGTTCCTCCCTGTCCTAATGTATAGGTGATGGGACCTACCAGCTGCTCCTCATCAATGGCAAGAGGAGCCAGTATTTAAGCAGAACTAGAGAGAGCCAGTGAGAGATTTGTTCTCCCAAGAGCCTGAGAGTGTTGAGACGCTGCCAGTCCCAGAGTGTTGCACTTTATGGTGTGCCTTGAGCTTAAATGTGGTGTTATGGCTGTAGTGTGCAGCTTTATGTGTTAAACTTAAACTTAAAATCAAACTTAACTGTGTTGTGGCTGTAGTGCACAGCTTTGAGTTATGTGTCCGCTATTGAATGTTGAAACAGTAAGGAGACGGGTGCCATTTTCTTTTGTTCTCATCTTTTCCTGTTTTTTTTTGTTAGTTAGGAAGTAAGGTTAGAGTGCTGTTGTTTATTTGTATTTATTTTTGCAGGTTAATTAGATTTCCTTATACCAAGTAGTGATCTGTTGTTTGTTGTTTTGGCCTTACTCGCTCCTGAAGAACACGCTTCTTTTCTCTTCTTCTTCTTTTTTTTTGCTGGAATTGTTTGTTTAGAGTTCTTTTTTGTCACTGTATTTATTGTAAATAAATTTAATTGGAAATAGTACTTTGTGTACTGAGTGCGGGGACTGAGAACAGTTCAGACCTTCTCTTTGTCACTGCTAACCTATTCTTTAAAAACGTTACTTCCCTTTTGCCACTAGAAATTTAATTGGGAACGTAATACCTAAACTGCTTCAAAAAATGATATCATTTTGTAGCATTACAAAATGCATAATCCATACACAGATATACTGATGTTACAGAAAAAGTTAAAATGGGCTTAAAAAAATAAAAAAAGATTAGCCAACAGAACAAGACATATCAGATTCCTTTCTTTAAAAATATACAACTTTAAGTCCTTTGAATCTAAAATATTAGTTAAATATGACATGTTGTAGTTGAATTTATTTCCATAAAGGATTCAAAAGCTATTTTATGACAGATAGCAGTATATACCTTATTAAGAGCATCGCCATGACGGGTATGAAAGCAAGACTGTGAGGGATAGACATACCGTGTTTTCAATGGCATCCTCTGGAAAAAGCTATGAAGCTGAGATCACTTATTTTCCACAGCTCATGTTGTCTGGAGTTTTGTCTATTTTAGTTTCTTGAAAAAAAAAAAAAAAAGCTACTTCTCAGACTTTAAAGTAAACCTCAAAATCTTCAAGAGCTTATTGTAAGTGAAAGCAATCTATTCAAATATAAATATTTATTCAGTCTGTAAGCGCAGAGCATATATTTTTAAAACACCAACTTCCTGCGCCATAGTTGAAAATAATCACTTCCACACTGAGTCCCTCAAAATCTCAAGAACACAGATTTAACCATGTCAGAATCTACGTGTAAAAGAGAACTCAAATTTCTGAACATGGTCCATGCATAAACTCTCATAGGGCTGACATAATGTCAAAATATGAATAAAACACTTTTATTATAAATTAGTTATTTCACAATATCAAAAGGCCTGACACAACCAAACATTCTCAGAGGATGTGAAAAGAGAACAAGCTCAATTTCTATAACATCTACTCGTAAAAGACACGACTGTATACAGACCTACATCATATAAGAGCAACACCTCACCAGCAACAGACACTGCCTGTACAGCACCATGGACAGTAAACAGAAATATGCCATTCCTACTAAACGTATTATCTCGGTGAACTGGTGTTTAAAAATCATAAATTAAGAATTTAAAGACCTTTAAAAACAATTATTAACAATTATTTCACATAACAGACAACATTAGGAATGCAAGACCGTAAATTAAAAAATATATAGAGAGAACATTGTCAATGATCCACATTGCGTGGGATCACATTGAATGCTTTTATCCAGGGCACCATAATAATTTCCATGTAATTGATCGTTACCATTTCTGAAACCCTGTTTAATAAAAACAAAGTAAATAACGAATTATATTCAAGGAAAATGTGCCTCCACAAGATAAAAAAGCAACGATCAGATTCAACAGTAATTTGCACAATATGGCCATTGTTTACAAAGATCCAAAACAAAATGCTTGTCCAATCTATCACAATTTGCGTGTGCACGATGTGAGCCTCTTGTGGGTGATGTATTATAAAATAATCGCATGAACAGATCAACGTGGGGAAATAAAGGTAAAAATAAGTTTTAAAGTAGCTACTTTTCAGATCTAAAACTGAGCATCAAAAATGTTCAAATCTACAAAAAGCACTTGAATGAGTCACGTAATCTGTTCAGCAAGATAACTTTTTTTTTACCAATGAAAGCACTCTGTAAACCCAATATATATGTATGACTTCGTTAATCCTACCTGAAACGAATCGTTGATTTCCGCATCAAGCCCTTCAAGATCATCCACAGCGGACTGAGTCTTTTTCAGAGTCAGGTCAGCAGTCAGTGTGCCCTCATTATAAGACCTGATGAACTTGAAATCACTAGTGCGCGAGCCCGTGGTCAGGTACGCGTCATAATTGTAAGTGCTGCGGAGAGTTCCCGCGCCCTCCACCTCTGCGTAATTTGGAGGGAGATAGGCGCTGGGAATGGCTACAGCTCCATCAAACAACAGTCTGGGCTTTCTCCTGCGACAAAACCTCACGGCCAGGATGATGATGATGAAGGTCAGGAAGAAAGTGGAAACGGACACCAGCGCGATGATCAAATAAAACGTCAGTTTGGAGCTGCTCTCGTCATGAGACATGTCTTTCAGTTCTGGAACTTCAGCCAAGTTATCTGATATGAGTAAGTACAACGCGCACGTGGCTGAGAGAGAGGGCTGTCCGTTATCTCTCACGGACACAATAAGGTTCTGTTTCATGCTGTCAGATTCAGAAATGTCCCGCTGCGTCCTGATCTCCCCGCTGTGGACACCGATAGTGAAAAGTCCCGGATCAGTCGCTTTAATAATGTGATACGAGAGCCACGCGTTCTGTCCAGAATCCGCGTCCACGGCGATCACCTTGGAGACCAGGGAGCGCGCCTGCGCAGCTTTGGGAACCATCTCGGTCATGAAGGAGTTTCCTTCCGGAGAGGGGTATAATATCTGAGGGGAGTTGTCATTCTCATCCGATATGAAGACACTCACGGTCACGTTACTGCTCAGAGGAGGAGAACCGTTGTCTCTGGCTAACACGAGCACTTGGAAACTCTTCATCTGTTCGTAATCAAACGACCTCACGGCATGAATGACCCCGGTGTCTCCGTTAATGGATAGAAAGGAGGACACCGGTGCGCCATTGACATCAGAGGACAACAGAGAATAAACTACAGTGCCATTCTGTCTCCAGTCCGGGTCTGTAGCTGATACTGAACAAATAGAGGAGCCCGGTTTGTTATTTTCTTGCACATGAGCTCTGTAATTCTGCTCCTCAAATACAGGTGGATTATCATTCACGTCAGCCACAGTCAAGTGAATATTCTTAGTGGAAGATAAAGGCGGAGAGCCCTCATCAGTAGCAGTGATTGTAATATTATAATCAGAGAGCAGCTCGCGGTCTAATTCACCTGTGGTCACCAGAGAATAGTAATTTTTGATTGAAGGTACGAGTTTAAATGGGACGTTTTGCTGAATGGAGCAGCGCACCTGTCCGTTATTCTCAGAGTCTCTGTCCTGAACATTAATGATGCCAACCTCTGTACCGGGTAACGCGTTCTCGGGAACGGGGCTACTTAGTGATTTAATAACTATAATGGGGGAATTATCATTAATGTCAGATACTTCAATAGCAACTGTTGCATATGATACCATGCCAAGTCCATCGGTGGCTTGAATTGGTAGCTCAAACGAGGATTCATCCTCATAGTCAAGAGACCCAATTAAAGTTATTCTTCCATTATTTTGGTCGAGAGAAAAAACTATCACGTCATTTTCTGAAATATGCCCAAATTCATATGTCACTTCCCCATTTTGTCCCTCGTCAGCATCAGTAGCGCTCACTGTCACCACTACAGTATCTACAGGAGAATTTTCAGGCAGACTGACTTTATAGACGGCCTGACTAAAGACTGGAGCATTATCATTAGCATCCAGCACAGTGACGTGTATGGCTACAGTCCCTGATCTCGGTGGAGTCCCGCCGTCTACCGCAGTGAGAATTAAAGTCACCTCTTTCTGCTGCTCACGATCAAGCTCTCTGTTAAGTACTAACTCACCATACGTTTTCCCTATTGTTTTTGCAGTAACAGCCAATTCAAAATATTTATTCTGCCCTAAATTATACGTTTGAACCGAATTAGTCCCTATGTCTGCATCATGAGCCTCCTCGAGCAAAAAATGAGCACCTTTTACAGCCGACTCTCTGATCTCAAGTTTTATAACATCTCTTTTAAACAAAGGGAAATTGTCATTTACATCTTGAACGTTTATGTTAATACGATGTGATTCAAGAGGATTTTCCAAAACCAGGTCTTGTTTAATAACGCATGAAGCTTTCTTTCCACAAAGCCCCTCTCTGTCAATTCTCTCCGCTACGGTCAGTTCTCCAGTATTCAGATTAATGTCACAGTATCGTTTTCTGTTACCTTCAGTATCAATACGAGCCTTTCGAGATGACAGTCTGTTCACATCGAGTCCGAGATCCTTTGCTATATTTCCAATCACAGATCCGCGTTTCATCTCCTCCGGGAAAGAATAGCTCACGTCTCCATAAGCGGTGTGCGCCATCAGCACGAAGAACAAAAGGCCAAACATCTCGCCAGCAAAGCAGAATGTTTAAAATGTTTCAGAAATTGTTCAGAAATTAAATCCAGATATACAAGTAACATGTAATAGAAACATAAGTGTACACATAAATCCAGTGTCTGAAATAGTCTTTCGATCACCGTCGACGATTTTCTATAACAAGACGAGCTTGAAACTGTGTATGACATCATAAACAGGGTGGAGAGATGTGTACTGAACACACACATGGTTTTGCAGGTAAACAGCGACACTCTGAGTTAAAAAGAAGAAACTACATAAAAATGATATATATTTTTGACAGGATTAAGTGTCGCGTCATATAAAGAACTCTGGTTATATACTTAAAATTGTTTAGCAAAACAAAAGCCAGCAGCAACATTTTCTGAAGAATGTGAGAGAAATATGACCACAGTATGTGTAGTATTAAAAAAAGAAAAGAAAAGAAAAGATGCAGCAGGATAGAGTTGTGTGAGGTATAATATATGAGAGGAAAGAGCAACACGCTCAAACACCAAGAGTAAACGCCAGTGCAGCACCACGGACAGCGACAGGGAAAACCAGCTCTATGCTATTTCCAAACAGACTAGGACATTTACAAAATTACACTTAATGGCATATTTCTGTCATCCGACTTTAATTCCATCTAAATACCATCAATACAAAAATGAGACATCGATGAGAGAAAACGTAAAACTACTTAAAATATTAACATTCATAGATCATATTACAAATAGCAGAATACACTGACACACAGTCTACTAATGATCCAAAAAATATTTAAAACTAATAATAAAAAAGCTAGAAAGAAAGATTATTCAAGAGTGAAGCAGGAATTAGATTTCTTCCCTCTAAAGATCACCAACAATCAACGTTTAACCTATTTAAATCCAAAACAGTGGCTAGTGGGGAAAAATACAACTACCTAAATAAGTAAAAAACACATCGATTTGTGAATCATACCTCATGATTTAAAACTGCCCACATGACCAAAAAAACAAATTAAATAAAAATACAATTTAAGACAACTTAACTCATGGTACATCTCTCATGTCAAAAAAATTCACTCATATATCTACAATAAAAGTACATGAAGACAAAAGATCTGTCAAGAACAGAGTCTGCTGCCAAAGAAAGCACTCAGTTCAGAACACAAATACATATAAAATCTGTAAATCAAACCATTGTTAAAAGAAAGACTGTGCTAGTAATACATAAAAACACGATACACTGTCCTGCACTCCAATAACTGTATTTCATACGCAAGTTAACGCCTCACAGGCTTTTTAAAAGTTTGTGTAATTAAGTCTACGTAAATGAAGCTGCTACAAATGTCATATTAAGAACACCATGATGAAAGTAGCCTAATGCAAAAGTTACAGAGTTATTTCTAAAAACTACTTACGTTACAGAGAAGGCAGAAAGAATTATAGAATTTAAAAGCAAATTAACATGAAAAAAGTTCAAACAAGTTCCGTTATTAAATTGTTTTAACTTTCTAAATAATTTGCAAATGTCGTTAATCCTTTCGATATCAAGGCCTCAGTCACCAATAAAAAATTGTAATGAAACATGATGATGATAATACACAGAGACAAGCCATATCGCATGAACTAAAACCGTGAATCAAGGAAAAAAGACGTCGTTATCAGAGAGCATGCTGACTCAGATAACAAACAAAAAAAGCTTCCAAAAGGACGAAGCAAGTTATTTGACTTTAGAAAGTTTAGAGGCAGGGAAAGAGAAAGGAGAACGACAAGAAAATAAATAAATAAATAAAATAAAAACGCCAATATGTAAAACATAGATTTGTGAATTAATTCGTGAATCATCTTGACTTACAATTGATAACTCATGACCAGAAAATCTAAAAAATATTTATAAACATACCAATTAATGTAGCTACTTTTCTGACATCAACTTCGCCCTCAGAAAATCTCCACGTGATCTTTTTAAGAGCCTGTTGAACTTTGAACGCAATTACACATTTAATATGGAAGTCCAGACCATTAAAACATAAATACTTTGTAAGTCCTACCTGAAACGAGTCGCTCATTTCTGCATCAAGTCCTTCGAGATCATCCACAGCGGACTGAGTCTTTTTCAGAGTCAGGTCAGCAGTCAGTGTGCCCTCATTATAAGATCTGATGAACTTGAAGTCACTAGTGCGCGAGCCCGTGGTCAGGTACGCGTCATAATTGTAAGTGCTGCGGAGAGTTCCCGCGCCCTCCACCTCTGCGTAATTTGGAGGGAGATAGGCGCTGGGAATGGCTACAGCTCCATCAAACAACAGTCTGGGCTTTCTCCTGCGACAAAACCTCACGGCCAGGATGATGATGATGAAGGTCAGGAAGAAAGTGGAAACGGACACCAGCGCGATGATCAAATAAAACGTCAGTTTGGAGCTGCTCTCGTCATGAGACATGTCTTTCAGTTCTGGAACTTCAGCCAAGTTATCTGATATGAGTAAATACAACGCGCACGTGGCTGAGAGAGAGGGCTGTCCGTTATCTCTCACGGACACAATAAGGTCCTGTTTCATGCTGTCAGATTCAGAAATGTCCCGCTGCGTCCTGATCTCCCCGCTGTGGACACCGATAGTGAAAAGTCCCGGATCAGTCGCTTTAATAATGTGATACGAGAGCCACGCGTTCTGTCCAGAATCCGCGTCCACGGCGATCACCTTGGAGACCAGGGAGCGCGCCTGCGCAGCTTTGGGAACCATCTCGGTCATGAAGGAGTTTCCCTCCGGAGAGGGGTATAATATCTGAGGGGAGTTGTCATTCTCATCCGATATGAAGACACTCACGGTCACGTTACTGCTCAGAGGAGGAGAACCGTTGTCTCTGGCTAACACGAGCACTTTGAAACTCTTCATCTGTTCGTAATCAAACGACCTCACGGCATGAATGACCCCGGTGTCTCCGTTAATGGATAGAAAGGAGGACACCGGTGCGCCATTGACATCAGAGGACAACAGAGAATAAACTACAGTGCCATTCTGTCTCCAGTCCGGGTCTGTAGCTGATACTGAACAAATAGAGGAGCCCGGTTTGTTATTTTCTTGCACATGAGCTCTGTAATTCTGCTCCTCAAATACAGGTGGATTATCATTCACGTCAGCTACAGTCAAGTGAATATTCTTAGTGGAAGATAAAGGCGGAGAGCCCTCATCAGTAGCAGTGATTGTAATATTATAATCAGAGAGCAGCTCGCGGTCTAATTCACCTGTGGTCACCAGAGAATAGTAATTTTTGATTGAAGGAACGAGTTTAAATGGGACGTTTTGCTGAATGGAGCAGCGCACCTGTCCGTTATTCTCAGAGTCTCTGTCCTGAACATTAATGATGCCAACCTCTGTACCGGGTAACGCGTTCTCGGGAACGGGACTATTCGGAGACTTATTAATGATAACCGGAGCATTGTCATTAACATCTGTAATCTCTATCATTACCATTGAATACGATGTTAAACCTGCAGCATCTTTAGCTAAAACACGCAACTCATATGCAGATTTCTCCTCATAATCTATTGTTCCGATAACAGTTATTTCTCCAGTGTTGCGATTTAACAAGAACAATCTCTTATCTTCCTCAGAAACATGACCAAATGCATACGATACCTTTCCATTTTGTCCCTCGTCGGCATCAGTAGCACTCACTGTCACCACTACAGTATCTACAGGAGAATTTTCAGGCAGACTGACTTTATAGACGGCCTGACTAAAGACTGGAGCATTATCATTAGCATCCAGCACAGTGACGTGTATGGCTACAGTCCCTGATCTCGGTGGAGTCCCGCCGTCTACCGCAGTGAGAATTAAAGTCACCTCTTTCTGCTGCTCACGATCAAGCTCTTTATTTAATACCAATTCACAGTATTTCCCTGCTAAATCGTTTGATTTGACATATAAAACGAAATGCTCATTGCTTTCCAAAATGTAAGACTGAACTGAATTCTTCCCTACATCCGGATCGTGCGCTTCCTCAAGTAAAAACCTTTCCCCTTTGTTCGCCGATTCCCTGATTTCCATTCTGATTACATCCTCGTCAAAATGTGGAGCGTTATCATTCATATCTTCAATGTGTAAACTAATTCGATGCAATTCTAAGGGACTCTCAAGCATAAGTTCTTGTTCCAGAACGCATGAAGCTTTCTTTCCACAAAGACTCTCCCTGTCGATTCTCTCCGCTACGGTCAGTTCTCCAGTATTCAGATTAATGTCACAGTATCGTTTTCTGTTACCTTCAGTATCAATGCGAGCCTTACGAAATGACAGTCTGTTCACATCGAGCCCGAGATCCTTTGCTATATTTCCAATCACAGATCCGCGTTTCATCTCCTCCGGGAAAGAATAGCTCACGTCTCCATAAGCGGTGTGCGCCATCATGACACAAAAGCAGAGCGAAAGCAGTAAAACAAATCCTGCGTTTATCTGCATTCTTAAAGAAACACAAAATATCTTCTATGTGGAAAAAAGTGAGACAAAGAAGACCAAAAATGTGCCAAAATGATAGGGAAAACCCATATGCAATTAATAAACGAGTCAAATATACCAAGTCGACTATTCCTCTCTTCTCTGCAGCAAACAGCCTCTTATAAATGAAAAAGTGGGTGGGAGGATATTATTTGTCTGTTCTACAAAGGTATACAGCGACGCCATGAGGCTGTATGGAAGAATGGTTGTAAGTCATTCTATTAAATTACGTACTATTTATATAACATTGTCTGCAGTTTATGGAGGATATACGAAGTAGTAATATGTATCATATTTATTGAGAGCTAGTGTATGCAGTAAGGCGGTCAGCAAGTACAGTTCTTTCGTTAAGCACCACGGACAGTAATATTAATGTGTTGAAATAGTTACTACAGAGAGATATTCAACAGAGACAGACATTTTAGCATAGTTTGAAATTCCATGACAGTGAATTGATATGACATTAACTTAAAGTTCTTATGAAATAACAGCAAATCCATATGCAAATAAAATGTGTCAAGAAAGAAAGGAAAAGGCTATGATACATGTGTGCAAAACACCACTAATGCTATACCAAGGCTGCATTTCATAAAAAACTAAACAAAACAAATCTATTAAACAAACAAGTAATCTCTGGACTTTGGAAAGATGCACATCAAAACATCAGACCGACAAGCACCTGCACTTGGTTAAAAGAGTATCTGTCACAATATCAAAATAAACAACTGAAGAGCTCATGTCAACAACAACAACAAAAGTTAAAAGCAACATTTGCATCCAATGATTTCAATGTCTAAATATCAACATTTTTGGCCCCACTTTATTTTAGGTGTCTTTAACTACTATGTACTAACATTTTAATAATTTGATACAATGCACTTATTGTGTACATACATGTTTTTACATTGCACTTAAATAATTTAAAATACCAGCAGCTGTAATTCATTTCTGTAATTACGTATATAATTGCACCGTTGAGCCTTCCTTTACAACTTAACCCATCCTTAAACCTACCCATACCACCAAAGCTGTCCCTATCCTTACCCGTATATCCCTCCTCAATAGCAGCAAAGTGTTTTGCAATGCAACATGAACACAAAAAGTACATTGTACTTTTTTATTTTATGTAAGTGTCACGGTGTGGTGTAGGTTGAAGAAGACAAAGAGGCCAATGGCTCCAATACATACGTTTTACTAATCACTCAGATAGGCACATACAGGCAGAAGGTTTACACACACCAAACTCAATGTAACTATGACTAAGAACGGACAAAGACTGACTGAACTGAAGGAACATAAATACTAACACTGATGAACACTGATTAACTGAACACAGGTGATGTAGATGATGATGATAATGATGAGCTAAATCCAGGTGATATAGATGAACTGAAAATGAAGACACGTGACAAGACGACAGGCAGACAAGTCCAAAACAAAACAGAACACAACTGTGACAGTAAGTACATAGTAGTTAAAGACACCTAATATAAAGTGTGACCCAATTTTTAGAATAAAAACTGCGATGCCAGTACTTTTTATAAAAAAACACACAAAAAAAAACCCCACCAGAAAGTAAATAACTGAGTAAAAAGTATCATATTTTTATAAAATTTCACAACACTCCAGTTGGTGACTGGATAATACCTGGTCTTAATGCTTGTTTTCCACACCCAAAAACAATAGTTAAATTGAAAATAATAGCAAAAAAATCATAATAAATGAAGGGCCATATTCTGGTGACATTTTTAATTTAAGGCACCTCAGACTTAAAACAAATGGTGATAAAATATTTATTTATATTTCATCTTAGCTGTCCATGGAGCTAATGCTTTTCATAATCAAACACTGGAATGTATCATTGAATAAAAAAATAAAAAAACAGTATTAAGATAATGAAGCATGGAGAACATTTACTGTCCACTATGGATCAAAGACTGAGGCAATGGTTTATGTATTTTGTGTGCTCCTCTGCACATGTAGTATTTTCTGATACTGAGAAAAAGTCAGCTGTAAAGAGAAAGCTTCACACCTGGTTTGACATTTAAAGTGCTGGCAGATTGCCCATGCAAATCACTTACTAGAAATACTGATAGAAAAAATACTAGACAGACAATATGGCCAGAAGTATGTTGAAAACCTCTTTCTATTTTATTTTATTTTTATTTTTTATTCCAGTGATTTCTGCGAAAACAAATCGTAATGCTACAACATAGAATGATATTCTAGAGAATTAATTTCAAATGGAATTTCAACTTTGTTGCAACAAATGTGTCTGGTGTGGAGAAACTTGACAGAAGGGGAATGTGAGTCTAAGTTGTTATAGCAGCAAAGGGGGGATTAATCATTTAAAAAAAAAAAACAAAAAAAAAAACAACAAGACACAAGAGCATCACTGAGGTCAGGCACTCACGTTGTGTGATTGGACCTAATAAGTGGTTAAGAAAAAATAACCCATACATGTATTAAACAGCCAAGACAAAAACAATTTTCAGAAAAAAGTCATGTAATTTTTTTGTTAGTCCTACCTGAAAGGAATCGTTGATTTCCGCATCAAGTCCTTCAAGATCATCCACAGCGGACTGAGTCTTTTTCAGAGTCAGGTCAGCAGTCAGTGTGCCCTCATTGTAAGATCTGATGAACTTGAAGTCACTAGTGCGCGAGCCCGTGGTCAGGTACGCGTCATAATTGTAAGTGCTGCGGAGAGTTCCCGCGCCCTCCACCTCTGCGTAATTTGGAGGGAGATAGGCGCTGGGAATGGCTACAGCTCCATCAAACAACAGTCTGGGCTTTCTCCTGCGACAAAACCTCACGGCCAGGATGATGATGATGAAGGTCAGGAAGAAAGTGGAAACGGACACCAGCGCGATGATCAAATAAAACGTCAGTTTGGAGCTGCTCTCGTCATGAGACATGTCTTTCAGTTCTGGAACTTCAGCCAAGTTATCTGATATGAGTAAATACAACGCGCACGTGGCTGAGAGAGAGGGCTGTCCGTTATCTCTCACGGACACAATAAGGTTCTGTTTCATGCTGTCAGATTCAGAAATGTCCCGCTGCGTCCTGATCTCCCCGCTGTGGACACCGATAGTGAAAAGTCCCGGATCAGTCGCTTTAATAATGTGATACGAGAGCCACGCGTTCTGTCCAGAATCCGCGTCCACGGCGATCACCTTGGAGACCAGGGAGCGCGCCTGCGCAGCTTTGGGAACCATCTCGGTCATGAAGGAGTTTCCTTCCGGAGAGGGGTATAATATCTGAGGGGAGTTGTCATTCTCATCCGATATGAAGACACTCACGGTCACGTTACTGCTCAGAGGAGGAGAACCGTTGTCTCTGGCTAACACGAGCACTTGGAAACTCTTCATCTGTTCGTAATCAAACGACCTCACGGCATGAATGACCCCGGTGTCTCCGTTAATGGATAGAAAGGAGGACACCGGTGCGCCATTGACATCAGAGGACAACAGAGAATAAACTACAGTGCCATTCTGTCTCCAGTCCGGGTCTGTAGCTGATACTGAACAAATAGAGGAGCCCGGTTTGTTATTTTCTTGCACATGAGCTCTGTAATTCTGCTCCTCAAATACAGGTGGATTATCATTCACGTCAGCCACAGTCACGTGAATATTCTTAGTGGAAGATAAAGGCGGAGAGCCCTCATCAGTAGCAGTGATTGTAATATTATAATCAGAGAGCAGCTCGCGGTCTAACTCACCTGTGGTCACCAGAGAATAGTAGTTTTTGATTGAAGGAACGAGTTTAAATGGGACGTTTTGCTGAATGGAGCAGCGCACCTGTCCGTTATTCTCAGAGTCTCTGTCCTGAACATTAATGATGCCAACCTCTGTACCGGGTAACGCGTTCTCAGGAACGGGGCTATTCAGAGATTTGATTACAAGACTGGGGGAATTGTCATTTATGTCAGTAATTTCTATAACCACTTTTGTGTCTGAGGAAAGGCCATACCCATCCTTAGCCTCCACAATAATTTCATATCTTGATTCATCTTCAAAATCTATTGGCCCTTTCACGGAAATTTGTCCACTCTGATGATCCAAAGAAAAAGATTCTTTTGCATATTCGGATAAATGACCAAATTCATATGTCACTTCCCCATTTTGTCCCTCATCAGCATCAGTAGCGCTCACTGTCACCACTACAGTATCTACAGGAGAATTTTCAGGCAGACTGACTTTATAGACGGCCTGACTAAAGACTGGAGCATTATCATTAGCATCCAGCACAGTGACGTGTATGGCTACAGTCCCTGATCTCGGTGGAGTCCCGCCGTCTACCGCAGTGAGAATTAAAGTCACCTCTTTCTGCTGCTCACGATCCAACTCTTTATCCAACACTAACTCGACATACTTGCCTCCATCTGTTTTTGAATTCACTGCTAAAACAAAATTTAAATTTCTCTCTAAAATGTATGTTTGCACTGAATTGTGGCCGACATCCGCATCACGAGCCTCAATGACACGAAAACGAGCACCTTTATCGGCATTTTCACTTATTTCTAGCTTAATTACATCTTTGGGAAATATTGGCATATTATCATTAATGTCTAGGATTTGTAGGACAACGCGATGCAATTCCAAAGGATTTTCTAAAACAAATTCGAAATTAAGCACACAAGAAAGCCTCTCCTTACAAAGCCCCTCTCTGTCTATCCGATCGGCCACTATCAAATCTCCCGTTGTCAGATTTATGTCGCAGAATCGTTTTCTGTTACCTTCAGTATCAATGCGAGCCTTACGAGATGAAAGTCTGTTCACATCGAGCCCGAGATCCTTTGCTATATTTCCAATCACAGATCCGCGTTTCATCTCCTCCGGGAAAGAATAGCTCACGTCTCCATAAGCGGTGTGCGCCATCAGCACGAAGAACAAAAGGCCAAACATCTCGCCAGCAACCTTTGAAATGCTTGGGAAATTCAGCAGAAAGTAATTCCAGTAATGCAACAGTTAAAATGTAAAAGAGAACACGTGAAACTAAATAATAAAAAAGACCAGTCACATTCGACGATTTTTTAGAAGGAGACGATCTCGCAGCCCAGTGTATGACATCATCAGAAGCAGGGTGGAGAGATGTGTGCTGAAGACACACATTGTCTTGTAGGTGAACAGCGACACTATGAGTTAAAAGCAAAAACTGCATAAGAATCATATCTTTCACAGGATTAAGTGTCAGAACGTATCCTACATACACTGAACAGATGTACTTATATAAATATTTTTTTTCAAAACCAGAGGCAGCAGCAACATTCTCTGAAGAATGGGAGATCGAAATTACCACAGCATTTAGGCCTTCAGTATTTAAAAAACAACAACAACAGAAAGCTATGAACTACATCCGTGTATGGGGGGCACCAGTGCAGTGCAACAGTTAAGCACCATGGACAGCAACAGGGAAAAACCTGTAATATGCCATTTCCAATTCGGCTAAAATAGCAAAATAGTTAAATTGCTGACATCGGAATTAAATTTTCTTTATAAGCCAGTTTCACATAAAGGATAATAACTAAAAGACAAAAAACTAAGATTTCTTAAAAACGGCAACATAACTTAGTATGATTCATAATCTATTTTCATCATGGGGACCAAAACATGTTCCCACAAGGACAAGGATTTAGAATATTACCATCTTTGTGGGGACATTTTGTCGCCATAAGGTAGACAAACACGCACGCACACGCACGCACGCACACACACACACACTACTACAGCACAGACAGCAAATTAAAAAAATGCCTTTCTATTAAACTTCATATCCGAGTGAATTGGCACTTATAAAACAATACTTAAATGTAAAACCATTTATAAACTTTTTTTACACAGAGACAACATGTGACACAAGCTAAAACGAAGTAAATTAATATAGCTATATTAATGATCCACATTGCGTTGGATCACATTACATTCGTTTATCCTGGGCCAGATTAAATATGCTCTATTAATCATTAATATTTCTGAAACCCCGTTTAAAACCAAATATGTATTGTATTATTTTCAGGGAAAATGTGCCTCCACAAGAATTGACTAAAATCCCAAGCGAATTAGCTTGCTTGTGCAACCTATCAAATTTCGTTTCCAGGTCGTGGGCCGGTGATAAACACTTGCGCAAACCGACAATAAATAGCTACTTTTCAGACGTGAAATTGACCCTGAAATGTCGCACCTGCAAAAGATCACTTGAATGAGTCAGGTGAAACTTAGCAGAGAGCAGAGCCTGTTGCCAATGGAACTTTCGCTTTACAAGAAAAATACAAATTTAAATGTAAACACAGACCATTATATAATTAAAAAAATACATGGTTAGTCTTGAAACGAACAGCTCATTTCCCACATTAAGACCTTGTACAAAGGAAAAATTACAACTACTCACAAAATACATTGAGCATTAATAGCTCATCGATAAGATGATCACAAAACTTTGACTTTGTAACTACTTCAAAAATCATCACACAACTTTAATCACTTCGAATAAAAAATATATAACCGAGTGTGTGTGTGTGTGTGTGTGTGTGTGGGGGGGGGGGTGGTAAATGCATAATTCGTGACGCCTCATATCTTAAAACCGACCATACATGAAAAAAATAAATAAATAAATAAAAATTCTATTAGCCTTTAAAAATATTTAAAAATGACTTTCAAACATGTCCATGTGCATAAAATGAAGCATTTGAATGAGTCAGACAGTTTTGGTCTTTAAATAGACTATTGGCAGTGAAAGCGGTCAACTTTGAACACATACACATTTAATATGGAAGTCCAGGCCATTAAAAATAAATACTTTGTTAGTCCTACCTGAAACGAATCGTTGATATCCGCATCAAGTCCTTCAAGATCATCCACAGCGGACTGAGTCTTTTTCAGAGTCAGGTCAGCAGTCAGTGTGCCCTCATTATAAGACCTGATGAACTTGAAGTCACTAGTGCGCGAGCCCGTGGTCAGGTACGCGTCATAATTGTAAGTGCTGCGGAGAGTTCCCGCGCCCTCCACCTCTGCGTAATTTGGAGGGAGATAGGCGCTGGGAATGGCTACAGCTCCATCAAACAACAGTCTGGGCTTTCTCCTGCGACAAAACCTCACGGCCAGGATGATGATGATGAAGGTCAGGAAGAAAGTGGAAACGGACACCAGCGCGATGATCAAATAAAACGTCAGTTTGGAGCTGCTCTCGTCATGAGACATGTCTTTCAGTTCTGGAACTTCAGCCAAGTTATCTGATATGAGTAAATACAACGCGCACGTGGCTGAGAGAGAGGGCTGTCCGTTATCTCTCACGGACACAATAAGGTTCTGTTTCATGCTGTCAGGTTCAGAAATGTCCCGCTGCGTCCTGATCTCCCCGCTGTGGACACCGATAGTGAAAAGTCCCGGATCAGTCGCTTTAATAATGTGATACGAGAGCCACGCGTTCTGTCCAGAATCCGCGTCCACGGCGATCACCTTGGAGACTAGGGAGCGCGCCTGCGCAGCTTTGGGAACCATCTCGGTCATGAAGGAGTTTCCTTCCGGAGAGGGGTATAATATCTGAGGGGAGTTGTCATTCTCATCCGATATGAAGACACTCACGGTCACGTTACTGCTCAGAGGAGGAGAACCGTTGTCTCTGGCTAACACGAGCACTTTGAAACTCTTCAGCTGTTCGTAATCAAACGACCTCACGGCATGAATGACCCCGGTGTCTCCGTTAATGGATAGAAAGGAGGACACCGGTGCGCCATTGACATCAGAGGACAACAGAGAATAAACTACAGTGCCATTCTGTCTCCAGTCCGGGTCTGTAGCTGATACTGAACAAATAGAGGAGCCCGGTTTGTTATTTTCTTGCACATGAGCTCTGTAATTCTGCTCCTCAAATACAGGTGGATTATCATTCACGTCAGCTACAGTCAAGTGAATATTCTTAGTGGAAGATAAAGGCGGAGAGCCCTCATCAGTAGCAGTGATTGTAATATTATAATCAGAGAGCAGCTCGCGGTCTAATTCACCTGTGGTCACCAGAGAATAGTAGTTTTTGATTGAAGGAACGAGTTTAAATGGGACATTTTGCTGAATGGAGCAGCGCACCTGTCCGTTATTCTCAGAGTCTCTGTCCTGAACATTAATGATGCCAACCTCTGTACCGGGTAACGCGTTCTCAGGAACGGGGCTGTTAAGAGAACTAACCACTATTATAGGGCTGTTATCATTGACATCAGTAACATCTATTACTACAGTGCATCTACTCGCTAACCCTTGACCATCTTTAGCTTGAATGGGCAGCTCAATTGAACTCTCCTCCTCATAATCAAAGAACCGTCTTAGTTTAATTTCACCAGACACTGCATCAAGGAAGAACATTTCCAGATGACTTTCTGGTAAATGACCAAATTCATAAGTCACTTCTCCATTTTGTCCCTCGTCAGCATCAGTAGCGCTCACTGTCACCACTACAGTATCTACAGGAGAATTTTCAGGCAGATTGACTTTATAGACGGCCTGACTAAAGACTGGAGCATTATCATTAGCATCCAGCACAGTGACGTGTATGGCTACAGTCCCTGATCTCGGTGGAGTCCCGCCGTCTACCGCAGTGAGAATTAAAGTCACCTCTTTCTGCTGCTCACGATCCAGCTCTTTATTAATAACCAACTCTTCATATTTCCCTCCATTTGCCTCCGTAAGGACACTCAGAATAAAATGGTCATTATTTTGAAGTGTATATGACTGCACTGAATTCAGACCAATATCCGCATCGTGGGCCTCATCTAATAAATAACGAGATCCTTTGACCGCTGATTCCTGAATTTCGAATTTTATTACATTTTGTTTGAACTGTGGTGAATTATCATTGATATCCTCAACGTTGAGAATAAAGCGGTGTAGTTCTAAAGGATTTTCCAACACGAGCTCTTGTTTAATAACGCATGAAGATTTCTTTCCACAAATCTCTTCTCTGTCGATTCTCTCCGCTACGGTCAGTTCTCCAGTATTCAGATTAATGTCACAGTATCGTTTTCTATTACCTTCAGTATCAATGCGAGCCTTACGAGAAGACAGTCTGTTCACATCGAGCCCGAGATCCTTTGCTATATTTCCAATCACAGATCCGCGTTTCATCTCCTCCGGGAAAGAATAGCTCACGTCTCCATAAGCGGTGTGCGCCATCAGCACGAAGAACAAAAGGCCAAACATCTCGCCAGCAAAGCAGAACATTTAAAATGTTTCAGAAATTGTTCAGAAATTAAATCCAGATATACAAGAAACATGTAAAAGAAGCATGAGTGTACAAATAAATCCAGTGTCTGAAATAGTCCTTCGCTCACCGTCGACGATTTTCTATAACAAGACGAGCTTGAAACTGTGTATGACATCAGAAGCAGGGTGGAGAGATGTGTATTGAACAAACACAAGGTTTTGCAGGTAAACAGCGACACTGTGAGTAAAAAAGAAGAAACTACATACAAATTCTATACATATTTGACAGGATTAAGTGTCGGATTATATAAAGAATTTTTGTTATATACTTAAAATTGTTTAGCAAAACAAATGCCAGCAGCAACATTTTATGAAGAGTGTGCGATAAATACGACCACAGTATGTGTATTATTAA
This sequence comes from Abramis brama, assembly GCF_963993115.1. Taxonomy (NCBI): domain Eukaryota; kingdom Metazoa; phylum Chordata; class Actinopteri; order Cypriniformes; family Leuciscidae; genus Abramis; species Abramis brama. Next base: position 5,048,717 of record NC_139975.1, read on the forward strand.
AACAATAAACAAAAGCTATAGCCTGATAAAGTGGTGTGAGGTATAATATAGGAGAGGAAAGAGCAACACGCTCAAACACCAAGAGTAAACGCCAGTGCAGCACCACGGACAGCGACAGGGAAAACCAGCTCTATGCTATTTCCAAACAGAATACAAAGACATTTACAAAATTACACTTTAATGGCATATTTCTGTCATCAGACTTTAATTCCATCTATAAACCATCAATACATAAAGGAGACATCATGAGAGAAAACGTCAAACTACTTAAAATATCAACATTCATAGATTCAATTACAAAAATCAGAATCCACGGAAACATAGTCTACTAATGATCTCAAAAAGTATGAAAGATAATATAAATAAAAAAGCTAGACAGATGGTTTATTCAACAGAATTAAGCAGAAATTAGATTTCTGACCTCTAAAGATCACCAACAATCAACTTTTAACCTATTTAAATCCAAAAAAGTAGTTAGTGGGGAGAAAAATACAAGTACCTAAATAAGTAAAAACACAGCTTTGTGAATACCTCATAACTTAAAACTGCCCACATGACAAAATTTATGTTAATTTTATTTATTTATTTGAAGACAACTCCTCATGGTACATCTCTGATGACAAAATGTCACTCATATACTACAATAAAAGTACATGAAAGAGACAAAAGATCTGTCAAGAACAGAGTCTGCTGCCAAAGAAAGCACTAAGTTTAGAACACAAATACACATAAAATCTGTAAATCAAACCATGGTTAAAAGAAAGACTGTGTAGTACTACATAAAAAACACGATACACTGTCCTGCACTCCAATAACTGTATTTCATAGGCAAGTTAACGCCACACAGGCTTTAAGTCTATGTAAATGAAGCTGCTAATGTCATTAAGGACACCATGATGAAAGTAGCCTAATGCAAAAGTTACAGAGTTATTTCTAAAAACTACTTTATTGTTAGAGAAGGCAGAAAGAATAATAGAATTTAAAAGCAAATTAACATGAAAAAAGTTCAAACAAGTTCCGTTATTAAATTGTTTTAACTTTCTAAATAATTTGCAAATGTCGTTAATCCTTTCGATATCAAGGCCTCAGTCACCAATAAAAAAAAACGGTACTGAAACATGATGATGATAATACACAGAGACAAGCCATATCGCATGACTTAAAACCGTGAATCAAGGAAAAAAGACGTCGTTATCAGAGAGCATGCTGACTCAGATAACAAACAAAAAAAGCTTCCAAAAGGACGAAGCAAGTTATTTGACTTTAGAAAGTTTAGAGGCAGGGAAAGAGAAAGGAAAACGAAAATAAAAAATAAAAATAAAAATAAAAATAAAAATAGGTACGTAAAACTAGATTCGTGAATTAATTCGTGAACCAAGCATTCTTGACTTACAATTTATAACATATGACCAGAAAATCTAAAAAAGTATTTATAAACATACCAATTAATGTAGCTACTTTTCTGACATCAACTTCGCCCTCAGAAAATCTCCACGTGATCTTTTAAAGAGTCTGTTGCCAATCAAAGCGGTTACTATGTACACAAATATTTAATATGGAATCCCAGGCCATAAAAAATAAATAAATACTTTGTTAGTCCTACCTGAAAGGAATCGTTGATTTCCGCATCAAGTCCTTCGAGATCATCCACAGCGGACTGAGTCTTTTTCAGAGTCAGGTCAGCAGTCAGTGTGCCCTCATTATAAGATCTGATGAACTTGAAGTCACTAGTGCGCGAGCCCGTGGTCAGGTACGCGTCATAATTGTAAGTGCTGCGGAGAGTTCCCGCGCCCTCCACCTCTGCGTAATTTGGAGGGAGATAGGCGCTGGGAATGGCTACAGCTCCATCAAACAACAGTCTGGGCTTTCTCCTGCGACAAAACCTCACGGCCAGGATGATGATGATGAAGGTCAGGAAGAAAGTGGAAACGGACACCAGCGCGATGATCAAATAAAACGTCAGTTTGGAGCTGCTCTCGTCATGAGACATGTCTTTCAGTTCTGGAACTTCAGCCAAGTTATCTGATATGAGTAAATACAACGCGCACGTGGCTGAGAGAGAGGGTTGTCCGTTATCTCTCACGGACACAATAAGGTTCTGTTTCATGCTGTCAGATTCAGAAATGTCCCGCTGCGTCCTGATCTCCCCGCTGTGGACACCGATAGTGAAAAGTCCCGGATCAGTCGCTTTAATAATGTGATACGAGAGCCACGCGTTCTGTCCAGAATCCGCGTCCACGGCGATCACCTTGGAGACCAGGGAGCGCGCCTGCGCAGCTTTGGGAACCATCTCGGTCATGAAGGAGTTTCCTTCCGGAGAGGGGTATAATATCTGAGGAGAGTTGTCATTCTCATCCGATATGAAGACACTCACGGTCACGTTACTGCTCAGAGGAGGAGAACCGTTGTCTCTGGCTAACACGAGCACTTTGAAACTCTTCATCTGTTCGTAATCAAACGACCTCACGGCATGAATGACCCCGGTGTCTCCGTTAATGGATAGAAAGGAGGACACCGGTGCGCCATTGACATCAGAGGACAACAGAGAATAAACTACAGTGCCATTCTGTCTCCAGTCCGGGTCTGTAGCTGATACTGAACAAATAGAGGAGCCCGGTTTGTTATTTTCTTGCACATGAGCTCTGTAATTCTGCTCCTCAAATACAGGTGGATTATCATTCACGTCAGCTACAGTCAAGTGAATATTCTTAGTGGAAGATAAAGGCGGAGAGCCCTCATCAGTAGCAGTGATTGTAATATTATAATCAGAGAGCAGCTCGCGGTCTAATTCACCTGTGGTCACGAGAGAATAGTAGTTTTTGATTGAAGGTACGAGTTTAAATGGGACGTTTTGCTGAATGGAGCAGCGCACCTGTCCGTTATTCTCAGAGTCTCTGTCCTGAACATTAATGATGCCAACCTCTGTACCGGGTAACGCGTTCTCAGGAACCGGACTGTTCAGAGATTTAACTAATATAACTGGGGCATTGTCATTCATATCTGTGACATCTATAAAAACTTTTGTGATGGTGGAAAGGCCATAATCATCTTTTCCTTCAATAATCATTTCAAATCTTACCTCATCCTCAAAATCGACTGATCCTACCAGATTAATTTCTCCAGTTTTGTCATTTAATGAAAATATTTCTTTTGCTGTTTCAGTTAAATGACTAAATGCATATGTTACTTCGCCATTTTGTCCCTCGTCAGCATCAGTAGCGCTCACTGTCACCACTACAGTATCTACAGGAGAATTTTCAGGCAGACTGACTTTATAGACGGCCTGACTAAAGACTGGAGCATTATCATTAGCATCCAGCACAGTGACGTGTATGGCTACAGTCCCTGATCTCGGTGGAGTCCCGCCGTCTACCGCAGTGAGAATTAAAGTCACCTCTTTCTGCTGCTCACGATCCAACTCTTTTTCTAAAACTAACTCAATATTTTTGACACCTTCGGTTAAATAATTAACAGAAAGCACAAAATTCTCATTCCTTTGCAATGTGTAGCTTTGCACGGAATTGTGTCCTATATCTGGATCTCGAGCTTCATTCACTCGAAACCGCACTCCTTTAGCAGCAGATTCACTAATGTCAAGCTTAACAAAATCTTTAGGAAAAACGGGAGAATTGTCGTTTATGTCTACAATTTGGATATTAACCCGATGCAATTCCAGTGGATATTCTAGAACAAAGTCGAAATGCAAAAAGCATGTAAGTTTTTCTCTGCAAAGTCCTTCTCTGTCGATTCTCTCCGCTACGGTCAGTTCTCCAGTATTCAGATTAATGTCACAATATCGTTTTCTGTTACCTTCAGTATCAATACGAGCCTTACGAGATGACAGTCTGTTCACATCGAGTCCGAGATCCTTTGCTATATTTCCAATCACAGATCCGCGTTTCATCTCCTCCGGGAAAGAATAGCTCACGTCTCCATAAGCGGTGTGCGCCATCAGCACGAAGAACAAAAGGCCAAACATCTCAACAGCACCGCAGAACGTTTGAAATGCCTAAGCAATTAAATCCAGGAACACAGCAATATACATGTAAAGGAAAACATACATGTAAATCTAAATCTAGAAATGTAGACAGTATATGAGGCAGTCTCCGTCGACGATGTTCTACAATGAGGCGAGCTTAAAAGCCCTGTGTATGACATCAGAAGCAGGGTGGAGAGATGTGTACTGAAGTCTAATGGTTGTGCAGGTGAACAGCGACACTGTGAGTTAAAATAAAAAACTGCATGATATATATTTTTTAATCTCTCGACAGAATTAAGTGCTTGGAATGTACGCCGAACTTGCATATGCTGAATTATTTTGAGAAACAAGAACAAGCAGCGACATTAACTGAAGACTGAAAGATAAATAAAATAACAAAATTTAAGGTTCTAATAATAATAATAATAATAATAATAAAAAATTAAACAAGTATAAAAGTCTACATTATTTATGAGCAAAATACCCAAACGTCAAGAATAAATGCGGATGCAGCACCACGGACAGCGACAGCAAAACCTGCACAACGCTATTCCCCTTCCTACTTAAATGGTATTTAAAAACTGTTGATGTCGGAATTAAATTTCCCTTATAAGCCACATTTCACATGAAGGAGACATTGATGAGAGAAACGCAAAATTACATAAAACAGCAATATTTTGTAATAGATTCTATTACAAAAATACGAATCAATATAGGCACAAAAAGAGATGTTAGAAAAAACGTTAAAATGCGCTTGACAAAAGGATTAGTCAAAAGAACAAGTCAGTTTCAGATTTATTTCTTTACACGTGACCAAAAAGGCTAACTGTAAGCTCTTTGAATAGCGACTAAAAAGAACGCAAAACTCAATAGTAACACGACTTGTGAAACATGATACATTACACAGTTAATCATACATGAGCAAAATCTAAAAATAAATTAGACTAATATATACATTTTTCAGATTTTATAATGATCCTCACAAATGTTCATGTGTCTAAAAGCACTTGAATGAGGCGCGCGATCTTGCTATTTTAAAGAGTATGTTGTCAAAAGCAGTCAAATAAATTGCATATACACATTTACTCTGTAAATCCAGTCAATACCTCAACCGTTTAACATCATCTGTTTGTCTACAGCGAACTGTGATGTCAGTCCTGAATATGACACCATGAACACCATGAGTGGAGAGAAACAATGTGAATGCCAACGGTGGCACTGGTACACAACAACACAGAGTTAAATTAGGAAACTCTAATAACTGACAATGAATGCCAAAACTTGGATACAACGCATAAAATGACTTTACAATATCAATGGCCCGGAACAACCAAATATTCTCGTAGAATTTAAAAGAGAACAAGCTCGATTTTCAAGAGCATCTGTTCTTAAAAATACGGCTGTATTTAGACACAGTAGAGAGCAAAAAACCTCATCAGCAACAGACACTGTCTGTACAGAACCATGGACAGCAAATAGAAATATGCCCTTTTCATCTAACTTACTATCCAGCATTTATTTATTTTTTTAACACGACGGGAAGACCAAAAATAAATAAATAAATAAACAAAATAGCCTATGGAGAAACTCACCAACTTTTCACACCGCATCGCATCACATTACATGAGTTTACGCCACTTAATCACAACTGTTAACATTTCTGAAATCCCTTTAAAACATTTTAAAAAATAAAAATAAATAAAAAATTGCCCCTGATTTACAAAATTATATAAAAAACGTACAAAAATAACTTGACAGTGTATTAAATAAAATAATATATGAAAACACTGACATAACTTTTCAGACTTCAAACTGACCCTCTAAAATGTTCAAGTTTACAGTATCACTTGAGTGAGCCACGTATTTTTTTCTGGCCAATGAAAGCAGTCAATATTAAACATGCATGAATACTGAATCTATTTTTTTTATTTATTTTTTTTATTATTTTTTTTAAAGTTAGTCCTACCTGAAAGGAGTCGTTCATTTCCGCATCAAGTCCTTCAAGATCATCCACAGCGGACTGAGTCTTTTTCAGAGTCAGGTCAGCAGTCAGTGTGCCCTCATTATAAGACCTGATGAACTTGAAGTCACTAGTGCGCGAGCCCGTGGTCAGGTACGCGTCATAATTGTAAGTGCTGCGGAGAGTTCCCGCGCCCTCCACCTCTGCGTAATTTGGAGGGAGATAGGCGCTGGGAATGGCTACAGCTCCATCAAACAACAGTCTGGGCTTTCTCCTGCGACAAAACCTCACGGCCAGGATGATGATGATGAAGGTCAGGAAGAAAGTGGAAACGGACACCAGCGCGATGATCAAATAAAACGTCAGTTTGGAGCTGCTCTCGTCATGAGACATGTCTTTCAGTTCTGGAACTTCAGCCAAGTTATCTGATATGAGTAAATACAACGCGCACGTGGCTGAGAGAGAGGGCTGTCCGTTATCTCTCACGGACACAATAAGGTTCTGTCTCATGCTGTCAGATTCAGAAATGTCCCGCTGCGTCCTGATCTCCCCGCTGTGGACACCGATAGTGAAAAGTCCCGGATCAGTCGCTTTAATAATGTGATACGAGAGCCACGCGTTCTGTCCAGAATCCGCGTCCACGGCGATCACCTTGGAGACCAGGGAGCGCGCCTGCGCAGCTTTGGGGACCATCTCGGTCATGAAGGAGTTTCCTTCCGGAGAGGGGTATAATATCTGAGGAGAGTTGTCATTCTCATCCGATATGAAGACACTCACGGTCACGTTACTGCTCAGAGGAGGAGAACCGTTGTCTCTGGCTAACACGAGCACTTTGAAACTCTTCATCTGTTCGTAATCAAACGACCTCACGGCATGAATGACCCCGGTGTCTCCGTTAATGGATAGAAAGGAGGACACCGGTGCGCCATTGACATCAGAGGACAACAGAGAATAAACTACAGTGCCATTCTGTCTCCAGTCCGGGTCTGTAGCTGATACTGAACAAATAGAGGAGCCCGGTTTGTTATTTTCTTGCACATGAGCTCTGTAATTCTGCTCCTCAAATACAGGTGGATTATCATTCACGTCAGCTACAGTCAAGTGAATATTCTTAGTGGAAGATAAAGGCGGAGAGCCCTCATCAGTAGCAGTGATTGTAATATTATAATCAGAGAGCAGCTCGCGGTCTAATTCACCTGTGGTCACCAGAGAATAGTAGTTTTTGATTGAAGGAACGAGTTTAAATGGGACGTTTTGCTGAATGGAGCAGCGCACCTGTCCGTTATTCTCAGAGTCTCTGTCCTGCACATTAATGATGCCAACCTCTGTACCGGGTAACGCGTTCTCAGGAACGGGGCTGTTAATAGATTTAAGTATTACTATAGGGGCGTTATCGTTAACATCAACAATATCTATTAATATGGTGGAATAACTGGCTAAACCTTGACCATCTTTAGCTTGAATGGGAAGTTCGATTGTACTCTCCTCTTCATAATCAATTGGACCCGTTAGTTTAATTACACCAGACACTGCATCGATGAAAAATAATTGCAGGATCTTTTGAAGTAAATGACCAAATGCATACGTCACTTCTCCATTTTGTCCCTCGTCGGCATCAGTAGCGCTCACTGTCACCACTACAGTATCTACAGGAGAATTTTCAGGCAGACTGACTTTATAGACGGCCTGACTAAAGACTGGAGCATTATCATTAGCATCCAGCACAGTGACGTGTATGGCTACAGTCCCTGATCTCGGTGGAGTCCCGCCGTCTACCGCAGTGAGAATTAAAGTCACCTCTTTCTGCTGCTCACGATCCAACTCTTTATTAAGAACGAGCTCGCCATATTTTTTCCCATTTGCCCTGGTAAGTACATTAAGAACAAAATGTTCATTATTTTGAAGTGTATATGACTGCACTGAATTCATGCCAATATCCGCATCGTAAGCCTCTTCTAATAAATAACGCGATCCTTTGACCGCTGATTCCTGTATTTCGAATTTTATAACACTTTCCTTGAACTGTGGTGAATTATCATTTATGTCCTCAATATTGAGAATAAAACGATGTAGTTCTAATGGATTTTCCAGCACGAGCTCTTGCTTAAGAACACACGAAGCTTTCTTTCCACAAATCTCTTCTCTGTCGATTCTCTCCGCTACGGTCAGTTCTCCAGTATTCAGATTAATGTCACAGTATCGTTTTCTATTACCTTCAGTATCAATGCGAGCCTTACGAGATGAAAGTCTGTTCACATCGAGTCCGAGATCCTTTGCTATATTTCCAATCACAGATCCGCGTTTCATCTCCTCCGGGAAAGAATAGCTCACGTCTCCATAAGCGGTGTGCGCCATCAGCACGAAGAACAAAAGGCCAAACATCTCGCCAGCAAAGCAGAACATTTCAAATGTTTCAGAAATTGTTTAGAAATTAAATCCAGATATACAAGTAACATATAAAAGAAGCATGCGTGTACAAATAAATCCAGTGTCTGAAATAGTCCTTTGGTCACCGTCGACGATTTTCTATAACAAGACGAGCTTGAAACTGTGTATGACATCATAAACAGGGTGGAGAGATGTGTACTGAGCACACACATGGTTTTGCAGGTAAACAGCGACACTGTGAGTTAAAAAGAAGAAACTACATAAAAATTATATATATTTTTGACAGGATTAAGTGTCGCATCATATAAAAGAACTCTGGTTATATACTTAAAATTGTTTAGCAAAACAAAAGCCAGCAGCAATATTTTATGAAGAGTGTGAGAGAAATACGACAACAGTATGTGTATTATTAAAAAAAGAAAAGAAAAGATACAGCAGGATAGAGTTGTGTGAGGTATAATATATGAGAGGAAAGAGCAACACGCTCAAACACCAAGAGTAAACGCCAGTGCAGCACCACGGACAGCGACAGGGAAAACCAGCTCTATGCTATTTACAAACAGAATACAAGGACATTATTGGACATTTACAAAATTACACTTAATGGCATATTTCTGTCACCCGACTTTAATTCCATCTGTATACCATCAATACAAAAAGGAGACATCGATGAGAGAAAACGTAAAACTACTTAAAATATTAACATTCATAGATCATATTACAAAGCAGGACACACATAGCCTACTAATGATCCAAAAATTATTTAAAACTAATACTAAAAAAAAGCTAGAAAGAAAGATTATTCAACAGAGTGAAGCAGAAATTAGATTTCTTACATCTAAAGATCACCAACAATCAACTTTTAACCTATTTAAATCCAAAACAGTAGCTAGGGGAAAAATACAAGTACCTAAATAAGTAAAAACACAGCTTTGTGAATACCTCATAACTTAAAACTGCCCACATGACAAAATTTATGTTAATTTTATTTATTTATTTGAAGACAACTCCTCATGGTACATCTCTGATGACAAAATGTCACTCATATACTACAATAAAATTACATGAAAGAGAAAAAAGATCTGTCAAGAACAGAGTCTGCTGCCAAAGAAAGCACTAAGTTTAGAACACAAATACATATAAAATCTGTAAATCAAACCATTCTTAAAAGAAAGACTGTTAGTACTACCTAAAAAACAGATACACTGTCCTGCACTCCAATAACTGTATTTCATAGGCAAGTTAACGCCTCACAGGTCTTTTAAAAGTTTGTGTAATTAATTCTATGTAAATGAAGCTGCTAAAAATAAGTCATATTAAGGACTCCATGATGAAAGTAGCCTAATGTAAAAGTTAGAGTAATTTCTTATTAAGTTACAGAGAAGGCAGAAAGAATTATAGAATTTAAAAGGAAATTAACATGAAAAAACTTCAAACAAGTTCCATTATTTATTTATTTTGAACTTTCTAAATAATTTGCAAATGTTGTTATCCTTTCGATATCAAGGCCTCAGTCACCAATAAAAAAACGGTAATGAAACATGGTGATGATAATACACAGAGACAAGCCTTATGGCATGACTTAAAACCGTGAATCAAGGAAAAACGCATCTTTATCAGAGAGCATGCTGACTCAGATAACAAAAAAAAAAAAAAAAAAAAAAAAAACCTTCCAAAAGGACGAAGCAAGTTCTTTGACTTTAGAAAGATTAGAGGCAGGGAAAGAGAAAGGAGAACAACAAGAAAATAAAATAAAATAAAAACGCCTTTCTGACATAAACTTCGCCCTCAGAAAATCTCCACGTGATATTTTTAAGAGCCTGTTGCCAATCAAAGCGGTCAACTTTGAACGCGAATACACATTTAATATGGAAGCTCAGACCATTAAAACATAAATACTTTGTTAGTCCTACCTGAAACGAATCGTTGATTTCCGGATCAAGTCCTTCAAGATCATCCACAGCGGACTGAGTCTTTTTCAGAGTCAGGTCAGCAGTCAGTGTGCCCTCATTATAAGACCTGATGAACTTGAAGTCACTAGTGCGCGAGCCCGTGGTCAGGTACGCGTCATAATTGTAAGTGCTGCGGAGAGTTCCCGCGCCCTCCACCTCTGCGTAATTTGGAGGGAGATAGGCGCTGGGAATGGCTACAGCTCCATCAAACAACAGTCTGGGCTTTCTCCTGCGACAAAACCTCACGGCCAGGATGATGATGATGAAGGTCAGGAAGAAAGTGGAAACGGACACCAGCGCGATGATCAAATAAAACGTCAGTTTGGAGCTGCTCTCGTCATGAGACATGTCTTTCAGTTCTGGAACTTCAGCCAAGTTATCTGATATGAGTAAATACAACGCGCACGTGGCTGAGAGAGAGGGCTGTCCGTTATCTCTCACGGACACAATAAGGTTCTGTTTCATGCTGTCAGATTCAGAAATGTCCCGCTGCGTCCTGATCTCCCCGCTGTGGACACCGATAGTGAAAAGTCCCGGATCAGTCGCTTTAATAATGTGATACGAGAGCCACGCGTTCTGTCCAGAATCCGCGTCCACTGCGATCACCTTGGAGACCAGGGAGCGCGCCTGCGCAGCTTTGGGGACCATCTCGGTCATGAAGGAGTTTCCTTCCGGAGAGGGGTATAATATCTGAGGAGAGTTGTCATTCTCATCCGATATGAAGACACTCACGGTCACGTTACTGCTCAGAGGAGGAGAACCGTTGTCTCTGGCTAACACGAGCACTTTGAAACTCTTCATCTGTTCGTAATCAAACGACCTCACGGCATGAATGACCCCGGTGTCTCCGTTAATGGATAGAAAGGAGGACACCGGTGCGCCATTGACATCAGAGGACAACAGAGAATAAACTACAGTGCCATTCTGTCTCCAGTCCGGGTCTGTAGCTGATACTGAACAAATAGAGGAGCCCGGTTTGTTATTTTCTTGCACATGAGCTCTGTAATTCTGCTCCTCAAATACAGGTGGATTATCATTCACGTCAGCTACAGTCAAGTGAATATTCTTAGTGGAAGATAAAGGCGGAGAGCCCTCATCAGTAGCAGTGATTGTAATATTATAATCAGAGAGCAGCTCGCGGTCTAATTCACCTGTGGTCACCAGAGAATAGTAATTTTTGATTGAAGGAACGAGTTTAAATGGGACGTTTTGCTGAATGGAGCAGCGCACCTGTCCGTTATTCTCAGAGTCTCTGTCCTGAACATTAATGATGCCAACCTCTGTACCGGGTAACGCGTTCTCGGGAACGGGGCTGTTTAGAGATTTAAGTGTCACTCTAGGGGCGTTATCATTGGCATCAATAACATCTATTATTACTGTACCATGACTCGCTAACCCTTGACCATCTTTGGCTTGAATTGGCAGCTCAATTAAATTATCCTCCTCATAATCAATGAGGCCTGTTAGTTTAATCTCTCCAGACAACGAATTAAGGGAAAATATTTCCAGAAGGCGTTCGGATAAATGGCCAAATTCATAGGTCACTTCTCCATTTTGTCCCTCATCAGCATCAGTAGCGCTCACTGTCACCACTACAGTATCTACAGGAGAATTTTCAGGCAGACTGACTTTATAGACGGCCTGACTAAAGACTGGAGCATTATCATTAGCATCCAGCACAGTGACGTGTATGGCTACAGTCCCTGATCTCGGTGGAGTCCCGCCGTCTACCGCAGTGAGAATTAAAGTCACCTCTTTCTGCTGCTCACGATCCAGCTCTTTATTAAGAACGAGTTCTCCATATTTTCTGCCATTTGAACGCGTTAATACACTAAGAAGAAAGTGTTCATTGTCTTGCATTACATATGTCTGCACTGAATTCATACCAATATCCGCATCGTTTGCCTCATCTAATAAATAACGAGATCCTTTGACCGCTGATTCCCGTATTTCGAATTTTATTACACTTTGTTTGAATTGTGGTGAATTATCATTTATGTCCTCGACATTGAGAATAAAGCGATGTAGTTCTAAAGGATTTTCCAGCACCAGTTCCTGATTAATAACGCATGAAGCTTTCTTTCCACAAATCTCCTCTCTGTCGATTCTCTCCGCTACGGTCAGTTCTCCAGTATTCAGATTAATGACACAGTATCGTTTTATGTTACCTTCAGTATCAATACGAGCCTTTCGAGATGAAAGTCTGTTCACATCGAGTCCGAGATCCTTTGCTATATTTCCAATCACAGATCCGCGTTTCATCTCCTCCGGGAAAGAATAGCTCACGTCTCCATAAGCGGTGTGCGCCATCAGCATGAAGAACAAAAGGCCAACCATCTCAACAGCAACTATTGAAATGCTTAATAAACTGAGCAGAAATTATATCCAGATAAATAACATGTAAAATAAAACACAAAATGAAGAAATTTAGAAAAATAGACTGACTGCCTAATATACAGTCCTTCTGTCACTGTAGATGATTTTGTATAACGAAACGAGCTCGAAGCCCAGCGTATGACATCGAAACAGGGTGGAGAGATGTGTACTGAACACACACGTTGTTTTGCAGGTGAACAGCGACACTATGAGTTTAAGTAAGAAACTGCATGACATCCATTTTTCTCACAGAATTAAGTGTTATAGTATACAAAGAATGGGTTTTGTGTACTTATTCAGCAACTATATACTTATTTTATTGTAAAGCAATTGTTTAGCTAAACAGGAGACAACAGCAACATTTCCTGAAGTGGAGAGATAAAAACACAAACCCAGAATGTATATTAGTAAAAATAAACAAAAATAATAATAAAATAAAAAGCCATGGAGGGGTAGAGAGTTACACATACGCAAGAGCAAAAAAAAAACAAACACCAAGAGTATGACAGTGCAGCACCACGGACAGCAACAGAGGAAACCTGCCCTCTCCCATTTCCAATCCGATTAAAATGACGTTTAAGATACTTCGCTTAACGGAAAATTACTGAAACTGACATCCGAAATTAATTCCCTTTATAGCTACATTAAAATATATCAATAAAAACGTAAAACTGCTTAAAATATCAACACTTCCTCATAAATTCAACTTGTCCTTGTAACAGTAAAAGATTAATAATAAACAACTTTTTCCGCTTTGAACCCAAAATCGCAGCTAGTGCCAAAAAAATAAACAAGAAAAACAAAAACACATCGATTTGCGAATCATGTCACGTATTAAAATTGTTCATACTAGACCAGACAAAAAAAGCAAAAGACCACAGCTACTTTTCTGATTTTAAACTGACCTTCAAAAATATTTGTCCACACAAAACAAAAACAAACAAACAAAAAAGATTGAAAGAGCCACGTGATCTGCCAACAACAGAAAACAATGCCAATGAAAGCAGTCAAGTGGGGGAAAATACACTTTTTCACAATTTCAATCCACTAAATTATTTCTTAAAGACAGACTTAGTCCTACCTGAAACGAATCGTTGATTTCCGCATCAAGTCCTTCAAGATCATCCACAGCGGACTGAGTCTTTTTCAGAGTCAGGTCAGCAGTCAGTGTGCCCTCATTATAAGATCTGACGAACTTGAAGTCACTAGTGCGCGAGCCCGTGGTCAGGTACGCGTCATAATTGTAAGTGCTGCGGAGAGTTCCCGCGCCCTCCACCTCTGCGTAATTTGGAGGGAGATAGGCGCTGGGAATGGCTACAGCTCCATCAAACAACAGTCTGGGCTTTCTCCTGCGACAAAACCTCACGGCCAGGATGATGATGATGAAGGTCAGGAAGAAAGTGGAAACGGACACCAGCGCGATGATCAAATAAAACGTCAGTTTGGAGCTGCTCTCGTCATGAGACATGTCTTTCAGTTCTGGAACTTCAGCCAAGTTATCTGATATGAGTAAGTACAACGCGCACGTGGCTGAGAGAGAGGGCTGTCCGTTATCTCTCACGGACACAATAAGGTTCTGTTTCATGCTGTCAGATTCAGAAATGTCCCGCTGCGTCCTGATCTCCCCGCTGTGGACACCGATAGTGAAAAGTCCCGGATCAGTCGCTTTAATAATGTGATACGAGAGCCACGCGTTCTGTCCAGAATCCGCGTCCACAGCGATCACCTTGGAGACCAGGGAGCGCGCCTGCGCAGCTTTGGGGACCATCTCGGTCATGAAGGAGTTTCCTTCCGGAGAGGGGTATAATATCTGAGGAGAGTTGTCATTCTCATCCGATATGAAGACACTCACGGTCACGTTACTGCTCAGAGGAGGAGAACCGTTGTCTCTGGCTAACACGAGCACTTTGAAACTCTTCATCTGTTCGTAATCAAACGACCTCACGGCATGAATGACCCCGGTGTCTCCGTTAATGGATAGAAAGGAGGACACCGGTGCGCCATTGACATCAGAGGACAACAGAGAATAAACTACAGTGCCATTCTGTCTCCAGTCCGGGTCTGTAGCTGATACTGAACAAATAGAGGAGCCCGGTTTGTTATTTTCTTGCACATGAGCTCTGTAATTCTGCTCCTCAAATACAGGTGGATTATCATTCACGTCAGCTACAGTCAAGTGAATATTCTTAGTGGAAGATAAAGGCGGAGAGCCCTCATCAGTAGCAGTGATTGTAATATTATAATCAGAGAGCAGCTCGCGGTCTAATTCACCTGTGGTCACCAGAGAATAGTAATTTTTGATTGAAGGAACGAGTTTAAATGGGACGTTTTGCTGAATGGAGCAGCGCACCTGTCCGTTATTCTCAGAGTCTCTGTCCTGAACATTAATGATGCCAACCTCTGTACCGGGTAACGCGTTCTCAGGAACGGGACTGTTAAGAGAGCTAATTACTATTATAGGGCTGTTATCATTGACATCAATAACATTTATTATTACTGTACCATGACTCGCTAACCCTTGCCCATCTTTGGCTTGAATTGGAAACTCAATTAAATTCTCCTCCTCATAATCAATGAGTCCTGTTAGTTTAATCTCTCCAGACAACGAATTAAGAGAAAATATTTCCATAAGGCGTTCGGATAAATGACCAAATTCATAGGCAACTTCTCCATTTTGTCCCTCATCAGCATCAGTAGCGCTCACTGTCACCACTACAGTCTCTACAGGAGAATTTTCAGGCAGACTGACTTTATAGACGGCCTGACTAAAGACTGGAGCATTATCATTAGCATCCAGCACAGTGACGTGTATGGCTACAGTCCCTGATCTCGGTGGAGTCCCGCCGTCTACCGCAGTGAGAATTAAAGTCACCTCTTTCTGCTGCTCACGATCCAACTCTTTATTAAGAACGAGCTCGCCATATTTTCTTCCATTTGAACGCGTTAATACATTAAGAAGAAAGTGTTCATTGTCTTGCATTACATATGACTGCACTGAATTCAGACCAATATCCGCATCGTGGGCCTCATCTAATAAATATCGAGATCCTTTGACCGCTGATTCCTGTATTTCGAATTTTATTACACTTTGTTTGAATTGTGGTGAATTATCATTTATGTCCTCAACATTGAGAATAAAGCGATGTAGTTCTAAAGGATTTTCCAGCACCATTTCCTGATTAATAACACACGAAGCTTTCTTTCCACAAATCTCTTCTCTGTCTATTCTCTCCGCTACGGTCAGTTCTCCAGTATTCAGATTAATGACACAGTATCGTTTTCTGTTACCTTCAGTATCAATGCGAGCCTTACGAGATGACAGTCTGTTCA
This sequence comes from Abramis brama, assembly GCF_963993115.1. NCBI lineage: Eukaryota > Metazoa > Chordata > Actinopteri > Cypriniformes > Leuciscidae > Abramis > Abramis brama. The sequence goes on from NC_139975.1 coordinate 5,064,702, forward strand.
CATCGAGCCCGAGATCCTTTGCTATATTTCCAATCACAGATCCGCGTTTCATCTCCTCCGGGAAAGAATAGCTCACGTCTCCATAAGCGGTGTGCGCCATCAGCACGGAGAACAAAAGGCCAAACATCTCAGCAAAAACGATAAACCTTTGAAATGCTTCAGATATTAACCAGCAATTATAGCAATACAGCTCTTAACGTATAAAAGAAAACACAAATATAAAACTCAATGTAGAATAAAAGCCACAATATTAGCAGCAAACAGTCGCCGTCGATGATTTTATGTAGAGACGAGCTCGAACCCCAGTGTATGACATCAGAAGCAGGGTGGAGAGATGTGTACTGAAGACACACATTGTTTTGCAGGTGAACAGCGACACTATGAGTTAAAAGAAGAAACTGCACAACATTCATATTTCTGAAAGAATTAAGTGTCGATTATAGGTAAAATTATTTAGCAAAACATGAGTCAGCAGCAACATTCCCTGACGAGTGTAAAGACACGACCACAATATTTGTAGAAGGCTTGCTGGAAGAAGAAGAAGAAGAAGAAGAAGAAGAAGAAGATGACGATGACGATGACGATGATGATGAGCGGGATAGAGTGTTAGGAGCTACATAAGAGCAAGACACCACACAAGAGTAACTGACATTGCAGCACCACGGACAGCAACACGAAAATGCTGTCATTTCTAACCAGACGAAAAGTGTGTATAAAAAGTAGCTGACATACGAAATTGCTTTTATAAGCCAATATCACATAAAGACAAAGATGAGAAAAACGCTAAACGTTAAACAGCAGCATTTTGTCACAGATTCAATTACAAACTGCACAATCCACGTAGAGAGACACAGCTACTGATGTCACATACAAGTTTAAATGAGTTTAAAATATTAGCTAACAGAACGAGACATATCAGATTTATCTCATTGAAAAACAACAAAAAATAAAACTACTTTAAGTTCTTTGAATCTAAAATGTTACCCAGAGACGACATATTGTATTTTAATTTACTGCCATTTAGGCTTCAAATGCTATTTTATGGCAGATAGAGGTATTAATCAGACCATTTGAAAACAGTTAAAAGGGTCCATCAGTTATATACAATGTCAGTGTCAGTTATATAAAGGGTTCCTTAGCTATTGACAAAAACATAATAAAAAAGCATGTCAAAGAAGACTTGTGAAACTCAGACTTTAAAATGAACTTCAAAATCTTTAAGAGTCAGTTGAAAGCGGTCTATTAAAATACAAATAATTATTTAATCTGTAATCGCAGAACATATTCTTTTCAAAGAAAAACTTAGTTCGTCCTATTTGAAAAGGATCAATCATGTCCGCATCAAGTCCCTCAACCAACAACCTATGAGGATGTGAAAACAGAACCAGCTCAATTTCTATAACATCTACTTGTAAAAGACACGACTGTATACAGACCTTAGAGACCTACATAAGAGCAAAACCTCACCAGCAACAGACACTGCCTGTACAGCACCATGGACAGTAAACAGATATATGCCATTCTTACTAAATCCAAAAAATAATGAAATAAGAAAATAATTTAAACCCTAAATAAAATTATTTTAAATAACAGACAACAATAGGAATGCAAAACTGTAAATAAAATAATTAGAAAACATAAATTATCGACATTGCGCGAGATCACAGAATATGCCTTTATCCTGGGCCACATAATAATCTCTGTAACTGTCTACAGTACTGATTAAACAGGGTTTCAGAAATGGTAATGATCAAAGTCATTATATTTAAGGAAAATGCGTCTCGACAAGCAAAGATCAGGTTTGCACAATTTGGCCATTTTTTTACTAGATCCCAAAGTAAAGCCAAAAACTTGCTTCAAAATTGCTTGTGCACGTTGTAGGTGACATTATAGAATACTTGCATAAAGAGAACCAAAAAACACTAACCAACAAAAACTATTATTTAAAAAGTTTTAATGTAGCTAGTTTTCAGTCTTAAAATTGACGCTCAAAAATGTTCGTGTACAAAAAGCACTTAAATAAGAAAAAAAGCAATATTTTCAACAAGAGAGCCTTTTGACACTGCCACTCTGTAAAGACAAAATCTTTTCTTTCTTTTTTTTTCTTTAAAAAAATAAAAATAAGAAAATCTTTGTTAGTCCTACCTGAAACGAATCGTTGATTTCCGCATCAAGTCCTTCGAGATCATCCACAGCGGACTGAGTCTTTTTCAGAGTCAGGTCAGCAGTCAGTGTGCCCTCATTATAAGATCTGACGAACTTGAAGTCACTAGTGCGCGAGCCCGTGGTCAGGTACGCGTCATAATTGTAAGTGCTGCGGAGAGTTCCCGCGCCCTCCACCTCTGCGTAATTTGGAGGGAGATAGGCGCTGGGAATGGCTACAGCTCCATCAAACAACAGTCTGGGCTTTCTCCTGCGACAAAACCTCACGGCCAGGATGATGATGATGAAGGTCAGGAAGAAAGTGGAAACGGACACCAGCGCGATGATCAAATAAAACGTCAGTTTGGAGCTGCTCTCGTCATGAGACATGTCTTTCAGTTCTGGAACTTCAGCCAAGTTATCTGATATGAGTAAATACAACGCGCACGTGGCTGAGAGAGAGGGCTGTCCGTTATCTCTCACGGACACAATAAGGTTCTGTTTCATGCTGTCAGATTCAGAAATGTCCCGCTGCGTCCTGATCTCCCCGCTGTGGACACCGATAGTGAAAAGTCCCGGATCAGTCGCTTTAATAATGTGATACGAGAGCCACGCGTTCTGTCCAGAATCCGCGTCCACGGCGATCACCTTGGAGACCAGGGAGCGCGCCTGCGCAGCTTTGGGGACCATCTCGGTCATGAAGGAGTTTCCTTCTGGAGAGGGGTATAATATCTGAGGGGAGTTGTCATTCTCATCCGATATGAAGACACTCACGGTCACGTTACTGCTCAGAGGAGGAGAACCGTTGTCTCTGGCTAACACGAGCACTTTGAAACTCTTCATCTGTTCGTAATCAAACGACCTCACGGCATGAATGACCCCGGTGTCTCCGTTAATGGATAGAAAGGAGGACACCGGTGCGCCATTGACATCAGAGGACAACAGAGAATAAACTACAGTGCCATTCTGTCTCCAGTCCGGGTCTGTAGCTGATACTGAACAAATAGAGGAGCCCGGTTTGTTATTTTCTTGCACATGAGCTCTGTAATTCTGCTCCTCAAATACAGGTGGATTATCATTCACGTCAGCCACAGTCAAGTGAATATTCTTAGTGGAAGATAAAGGCGGAGAGCCCTCATCAGTAGCAGTGATTGTAATATTATAATCAGAGAGCAGCTCGCGGTCTAATTCACCTGTGGTCACCAGAGAATAGTAATTTTTGATTGAAGGAACGAGTTTAAATGGGACATTTTGCTGAATAGAGCAGCGCACCTGTCCGTTATTCTCAGAGTCTCTGTCCTGAACATTAATGATGCCAACCTCTGTACCGGGTAACGCGTTCTCAGGAACGGGGCTGTTAAGAGATTTAATCACTATAATTGGAGAATTGTCATTAACATCTGTAATTTCTATAATTACTTTAGTGTCCGAAGAAAGACCAGCGCCATCCTTTCCCTCAATGAGCATTTCATAGTTTACCTCCTCCTCAAAATCAATTGGGCCTTTAACTTTAATCTCTCCACTATTTTCATTAAGATCAAATAATTCTTTCGCAATTCCGGAAATTCGGCTGAACTCATAAAACACTTGTCCATTTTGTCCCTCGTCGGCATCAGTAGCGCTCACTGTCACCACTACAGTATCTACAGGAGAATTTTCAGGCAGACTGACTTTATAGACGGCCTGACTAAAGACTGGAGCATTATCATTAGCATCCAGCACAGTGACGTGTATGGCTACAGTCCCTGATCTCGGTGGAGTCCCGCCGTCTACCGCAGTGAGAATTAAAGTCACCTCTTTCTGCTGCTCACGATCCAACTCTTTATCCAGCACTAACTCAATATTTTTTCCACCATCCGCCTTTGTACTTACAGATAAAAGAAAATGGTTATTATTTTCAATCGAATAGCTTTGTACACCGTTCTGTCCTATGTCAGCATCATGCGCCTCATTCACGCGGAACCGAGCACCTTTATCAGCATTCTCACTTATCTCAAGCTTTATCGTGTCTTTAGGAAATGTTGGCGTGTTATCATTAATATCTTGTATTTGGATAGTGACACGGTGTATCTCCAATGGGTGTTCTAGAACTAATTCAAAATTAAGAGCACAGGAAATTCGTTCATTACACAATCCCTCTCTGTCGATTCTCTCCGCTACGGTCAGTTCTCCAGTATTCAGATTAATGTCACAGAATCGTTTTCTGTTACCTTCAGTATCAATACGAGCCTTACGAGGTGACAGTCTGTTCACATCGAGCCCGAGATCCTTTGCTATATTTCCAATCACAGATCCGCGTTTCATCTCCTCCGGGAAAGAATAGCTCACGTCTCCATAAGCGGTGTGCGCCATCAGCACGAAGAACAAAAGGCCAAACATCTCAGCCGAAACGCAGAACGTTTGAAATGCCTAAGAAATTAAATGCTGCAACACAACAATATGCATGCACAAAGAAAACAAATGTAAATCTAAATGTAGACAGAAGTACAGTATGTTGCAGTCTCCGTCGACGATATTCTGTAACGAGACGAGCTGAAGCCCAGTGTATGACATCAGAAGCAGGGTGGAGAGATGTGTACTGAACACACTCATGGTTTTGCTAGTGAACAGCGACACTGTGAGTTAAAATAAGAAACTGCATGACATTCTGACAGTATGAAGTCCTGGAATATACACCGAACAGGGTATATAGTACTTTCTGCAACAACATGAACAAGCAGCAATATTTACTGAAGAGATAAATACGACCACAACGTGTATGGTACTCAAACAGTGTAAGCCCTCCGTAAATGCCAGATCATCACCACGGACAGCAACACAACAACATAAAAAAAGGAGAAATGCTCTGCGCCATTTCCAATCCGACTAAAAGAGCTTTACTAAAAGTGTTGACATTAGAGTTTAACTGCATTCATAAGCCAATTCACATCGGTTAGAGAAACGCAAAACTACTTAAAATAGCAACAGTTTATCCACGAGGACACAAACTAATGTTAGATAAAATGTCAAAATGAGATTGACAGAGCTCTTAGTCAATGAGATTTACTTATTTCCCCAAAATTTTACTGGTGAATAACTTTAAGCTCTTTAAATTTAAAATATATTGACTAAATTGAATGAATAACTCTTATAAAACACAGCGATTCATGAAACCTACAATTCCTCAAACATTAATAGAAAAGCGCAATATACTAATGCATCTTTTCGCACTTAAAACTGCATCTCAAAACTGGGAGTAAAATAAAGCACTTTAATTAACCGCATGATCTTTCAAAATACAGTCAATTAAAATGCAAATACAGATTTTGCATAAAAAGGCTATATTTTAAAATAATAATAATAATAATAAAAAAATATTTCCTTTTCCTTTAATCCTCCCTTATCGGTCTTATGCTACTCTAAACAATGCCTGAACTTCGTATTTTGAGCACTTTTTGTGTTGTTTTTTGCCTCTTCACGATGACTCGCTTAATTTAGTCCTAAATTGTAAGTCGCTCTGGACAAAAGCGTCTGCTAAATGTAAAATGAAAAAATGTTAACTTATGTCCGCATCAAGTCCTTCACAATCACAATACAATAAAAAAAAATAACCATGTAACAAAAAGTTCACATGTAAAGCACAACGCAAATGACTGAATCTTGTTAATGGTGAATATACGCTATTGGACAACATAAGGCGACATGTTCCGAGTCCGCAACAATATCAGTGGCTCAAGACCCAATACATCGGCACGTCACAAGCTTTAGTGGCACATGCCAATGACAACCGGATGTGGATGTGCCGCTAAGCACAGCGGCATGTGGCTTGGCTTCTGTGCGTAAGATGCCATGTCACTTAATGTAAATATCACCTCTCCATAATATTAATAATAATATCCATAATATACGAAAAATGACTCACTTGGATGTTCTTTGCAGCTGACAACCTTATTTTCTTAATACAAAATATTGACATAAAAAACAAAATAAAAATAATAAACCAATTAAATATATACACTTTTCAGATTTCAAATAGATTTTTAGTCATATTCAAGTGTTGAGGCACTTGAATGAGACAAGTGTTCTTGTTGTCGGTGAAATAACTAAATTTTAAATGCAAAACAACATTTAATATGGAAGTACAGACATTAAAATGTAAAATAAATAAATATATACTTAGTCCTACCTGAAACGAGTCGCTCATTTCCGCATCAAGTCCTTCAAGATCATCCACAGCGGACTGAGTCTTTTTCAGAGTCAGGTCAGCAGACAGTGTGCCCTCATTATAAGATCTGATGAACTTGAAGTCACTAGTGCGCGAGCCCGTGGTCAGGTACGCGTCATAATTGTAAGTGCTGCGGAGAGTTCCCGCGCCCTCCACCTCTGCGTAATTTGGAGGGAGATAGGCGCTGGGAATGGCTACAGCTCCATCAAACAACAGTCTGGGCTTTCTCCTGCGACAAAACCTCACGGCCAGGATGATGATGATGAAGGTCAGGAAGAAAGTGGAAACGGACACCAGCGCGATGATCAAATAAAACGTCAGTTTGGAGCTGCTCTCGTCATGAGACATGTCTTTCAGTTCTGGAACTTCAGCCAAGTTATCTGATATGAGTAAATACAACGCGCACGTGGCTGAGAGAGAGGGCTGTCCGTTATCTCTCACGGACACAATAAGGTTCTGTTTCATGCTGTCAGGTTCAGAAATGTCCCGCTGCGTCCTGATCTCCCCGCTGTGGACACCGATAGTGAAAAGTCCCAGATCAGTCGCTTTAATAATGTGATACGAGAGCCACGCGTTCTGTCCAGAATCCGCGTCCACGGCGATCACCTTTGAGACCAGGGAGCGCGCCTGCGCAGCTTTGGGAACCATCTCGGTCATGAAGGAGTTTCCTTCTGGAGAGGGGTATAATATCTGAGGAGAGTTGTCATTCTCATCCGATATGAAGACACTCACGGTCACGTTACTGCTCAGAGGAGGAGAACCGTTGTCTCTGGCTAACACGAGCACTTTGAAACTCTTCATCTGTTCGTAATCAAACGACCTCACGGCATGAATGACCCCGGTGTCTCCGTTAATGGATAGAAAGGAGGACACCGGTGCGCCATTGACATCAGAGGACAACAGAGAATAAACTACAGTGCCATTCTGTCTCCAGTCCGGGTCTGTAGCTGATACTGAACAAATAGAGGAGCCCGGTTTGTTATTTTCTTGCACATGAGCTCTGTAATTCTGCTCCTCAAATACAGGTGGATTATCATTCACGTCAGCTACAGTCAAGTGAATATTCTTAGTGGAAGATAAAGGCGGAGAGCCGTCATCAGTAGCAGTGATTGTAATATTATAATCAGAGAGCAGCTCGCGGTCTAATTCACCTGTGGTCACCAGAGAATAGTAAGTTTTGATTGAAGGTACGAGTTTAAATGGGACGTTTTGCTGAATAGAGCAGCGCACCTGTCCGTTATTCTCAGAGTCTCTGTCCTGAACATTAATGATGCCAACCTCTGTACCGGGTAACGCGTTCTCAGGAATCGGAATTTTAACAGATTTAGTCATTATCGTAGGGGCGTTATCATTGACATCAATAACATCTATTAATACAGTACAATGACTCGCTAACCCTTGACCATCTTTGGCTTGAATTGGCAGCTCAATTAAATTATCCTCCTCATAATCAATGAGTCCTGTTAGTTTAATCTCTCCAGACAACGAATTGACAGAAAATATTTCCATAAGGCGTTCGGATAAATGGCCAAACTCATAGGTCACTTGTCCATTTTGTCCCTCGTCAGCATCAGTAGCGCTCACTGTCACCACTACAGTATCTACTGGAGAATTTTCAGGCAGACTGACTTTATAGACGGCCTGACTAAAGACTGGAGCATTATCATTAGCATCCAGCACAGTGACGTGTATGGCTACAGTCCCTGATCTCGGTGGAGTCCCGCCGTCTACCGCAGTGAGAATTAAAGTCACCTCTTTCTGCTGCTCACGATCCAACTCTTTATTAAGAACGAGCTCGCCATATTTTCTTCCATTTGAACGCGTTAATACACTAAGAAGAAAGTGTTCATTGATTTGAAGTGTATATGACTGCACTGAATTCATACCAATATCCGCATCGTGGGCCTCATCTAATAAATAACGAGATCCTTTGTCTGCTGATTCCCGTATTTCAAATTTGATTACACTTTGTTTGAATTGTGGTGAATTATCATTGATATCCTCAATACTGAGAATGAATTGATGTAGTTCTAATGGATTTTCCAGCACGAGCTCTTGCTTAATAACACACGAAGCTTTCTTTTCACAAATCTCTTCTCTGTCGATTCTCTCCGCTACGGTCAGTTCTCCAGTATTCAGATTAATGACACAGTATCGTTTTATGTTACCTTCAGTATCAATACGAGCTTCTCGACTTGATAGTTTGTTCACATCGAGCCCGAGATCCTTTGCTATATTTCCAATCACAGATCCGCGTTTCATCTCCTCCGGGAAAGAATAGCTCACGTCTCCATAAGCGGTGTGCGCCATCAGCACGAAGAACAAAAGGCCAAACATCTCAGCAGCACCGCAGAACGTTTAAAACGCATAAAAAATGAAATTCAGGAACACAACAATATACATGTAAAGGAAAACATAAATGCAAATCTAAATATAGCAATGTAGACAGAATTACAGTATATGTTGTAGTCTCCGTCGATGATTTTCTATAATGAGGCGAGCTTGAAGCCCTGTGTATGACATCAGAAGCAGGGTGGAGAGATGTGTACTGAAGACACACATGGTTTTGCTAGTGAACAGCGACACTGTGAGTTACAACAAGAAACTGCATGATATTTATATATCTCTGACAGGATTAAGTTCTTGGGGATTTAGGAGCAAAAAAAACCCCCAAAACCAAGAATAAATGCCGATCAGCACAATGGACAGCAACAGTAAAACCTGCTCTATGCTATTTATATTCCAACTTAAATAGCATTTAAAAATCCCTGACATCGGAATTTAATTTCCTTTATAAACCAGATTTTACATAGCCTTATGGACACATCGATGAGAAAAAAAAACGCAAAAAGACATAAAACGGCTAAATTGTATCATAGATTCGATTTACAAACATCCGCATTCATATTAGCACACTAAGGGATTTTAGAAAAAACGATAAAATACGCTTGACAAAATGATTAGTCAACAGAAAGTATCAGTTTTCAGATTCGTGTCAACAACAGATAGGCTAACTGTAAGCTCTTTGAATGAAAAAAAAAATAGCTAGTGACGAAAAAAGATTGCAAATCCCAATACGTAACGCGACTTGTGAAACATTACACTTGACTTAGAATTGATCATATATGACCAGGAACATTTTAAATAAAATAAGACTAATTTAAGATTTTAAACTAAACCTCACAAATGTTCGTCTAAAAGGACTTGAATGATCCACATGAACTTGCTATTTTAAAGAGTCTATTATCAATAAAAGCAGTCAATTAAATTGCATATAAACATTTAATCTGTAAACCCAGTCCGTAAATATTTATCTAAAGAAAGTATTCGTTAGTCCTATATTTGAGTCACTCATATCCGCAGTAAGTCCTTCAAGAACACAAATTTGACCAATTTATAAAGAATACACATGTACAAGACAACGCAAGCTATTGAATCTTGTTGTTCACATCAATATATTAAGACAAAAAGGTGATGTAACCGCTCAATATCAACAGTTGTCTACAGCGAACTGTGATGTCAGTCCTATGACATCATGAACAGAGTGGAGAGAAACAATGTGAATGCCAACGGTTGCACTTGGGAAGAGCAACACAGAGTTCAAATATGAAACTCTAAAATATCTTAGAATAAATGGCAAATCTTGGATATAATTATTTTTATTTATTTATTTATTTATTTATTTATTTAGCTTTTGAAATAACTTCACAATATCAAATGCCCGGGACAACCAGACATTATCATAAGATTTAAAAGAGAACAAGCTCGATTTTCAAGAGCATCTATTCCTAAAACACGACTGTTTACAATCAGACACAATGGCAAAACTCCCTCAGCGAGAGACACCGCCTGTACAGCACCATGGACAGCGAATAGAATATGCCATTTCTACTGTAACTTGTGAACCGAGTGAAAACAACAACATCAACATTGTTTTATAAAGCATTTCACATACCAGACAACACGAAAGGAAATCAAAAAGTAGAGAAAAATATAGATAAACTAATTAAAATGACACATCACGAGAATATTTTTAGCCACTTAAATAAACTCATTTGATAATTAACATTTATAAGATCCCGTTTTAAACCAATTATTTCTAGAAGGATGTATCTAACATGCAATATGCATTGGTATTGGTCTGCGTGTACACGTTGTGGGTCTATATATTATTATTATTTTTTATTTATTTTTAAAAAAAAAAGCCTGTTTAATCATGACACAGTTAACAACTGATTATATTTAAGGAAAATGCACAAGAGTCTTTTGCCAAAGAAGGCAGTCTTTTAAACCAAAACATTAAATAGTTAAAAACAAAAACTTTGTTAATCCTACCTGAAACGAATCGCTCATTTCTGCATCAAGTCCTTCAAGATCATCCACAGCGGACTGAGTCTTTTTCAGAGTCAGGTCAGCAGTCAGTGTGCCCTCATTATAAGATCTGACGAACTTGAAGTCACTAGTGCGCGAGCCCGTGGTCAGGTACGCGTCATAATTGTAAGTGCTGCGGAGAGTTCCCGCGCCCTCCACCTCTGCGTAATTTGGAGGGAGATAGGCGCTGGGAATGGCTACAGCTCCATCAAACAACAGTCTGGGCTTTCTCCTGCGACAAAACCTCACGGCCAGGATGATGATGATGAAGGTCAGGAAGAAAGTGGAAACGGACACCAGCGCGATGATCAAATAAAACGTCAGTTTGGAGCTGCTCTCGTCATGAGACATGTCTTTCAGTTCTGGAACTTCAGCCAAGTTATCTGATATGAGTAAATACAGCGCGCACGTGGCTGAGAGAGAGGGCTGTCCGTTATCTCTCACGGACACAATAAGGTTCTGTTTCATGCTGTCAGCTTCAGAAATGTCCCGCTGCGTCCTGATCTCCCCGCTGTGGACACCGATAGTGAAAAGTCCCGGATCAGTCGCTTTAATAATGTGATACGAGAGCCACGCGTTCTGTCCAGAATCCGCGTCCACGGCGATCACCTTGGAGACCAGGGAGCGCGCCTGCGCAGCTTTGGGAACCATCTCGGTCATGAAGGAGTTTCCTTCCGGAGAGGGGTATAATATCTGAGGGGAGTTGTCATTCTCATCCGATATGAAGACACTCACGGTCACGTTACTGCTCAGAGGAGGAGAACCGTTGTCTCTGGCTAACACGAGCACTTTGAAACTTTTCATCTGTTCGTAATCAAACGACCTCACGGCATGAATGACCCCGGTGTCTCCGTTAATGGATAGAAAGGAAGACACCGGTGCGCCATTGACATCAGAGGACAACAGAGAATAAACTACAGTGCCATTCTGTCTCCAGTCCGGGTCTGTAGCTGATACTGAACAAATAGAGGAGCCCGGTTTGTTATTTTCTTGCACATGAGCTCTGTAATTCTGCTCCTCAAATACAGGTGGATTATCATTCACGTCAGCTACAGTCAAGTGAATATTCTTAGTGGAAGATAAAGGCGGAGAGCCCTCATCAGTAGCAGTGATTGTAATATTATAATCAGAGAGCAGCTCGCGGTCTAATTCACCTGCGGTCACCAGAGAATAGTAGTTTTTGATTGAAGGAACGAGTTTAAACGGGACGTTTTGCTGAATGGAGCAGCGCACCTGTCCGTTATTCTCAGAGTCTCTGTCCTGAACATTAATGATGCCAACCTCTGTACCGGGTAACGCGTTCTCGGGAATCAATATTTTGACAGATTTAGTCATTATTGTAGGGGCGTTATCATTGACATCAGTCACATAAATCAGGCATGTGATTGGCTAAGGACAAAAAAGCAGGAAAATGTACTGAGACCCCCCAGCCCCGCCCCGCCCCGCCCCGCCCCGCCGATCAAACTGGTGGCGGATCTATTGGATAGTAAAGCAGGACCCATAACAACTTATTTGAACAAAAAAATATATTTTAATTTATTTTACAGCTAGTTGTGCAACATGCAACTTTTTTTGTACAGTATGACAAATGACAACTTATTTGGTGGATGTGTCGCAGTGGAAATCAAAGCCTGAAATCAAAGTGTCTAATCCACTGCGCCATCAACACCATTCTATAATAATAGTATAGTAATATAGTAATAGTAATTACTATACTATAGTAATAGTATAGTATAGTATAATAATAGTAGTAATAATAATTATAACAACAATGACAATAACTTATTTGAATTTTAAAAAAATATCTTTTTACCAAACCTATACTGCTAAAATGTGCAACATCCAACTTTTTATGACACATGACAACAACTTATTTGAATTTAAAAAATAAAATATATATTTTAAAAAAAATTTACACCAAACTTAAACTGCTTAATGTGCAATATCCAACTTATGTCATGAGTATGACACATAACAACATAACAAAAAAAAGCAATATTGTGATATATTATTACAATTTAAAATAATTGGTTTTCCATTTATTAGCCTATACTTTAAATTATCATTTATTTCTATGATGCAAAGCTGAATTTTCAGGATCATTACTCCAGTCCTTAGAAATCATTCTAATATGATGATTCATTATCAAAGTTGGAAACAGTTCTGCTGCTTAATATTTTTTAATAACCTGTGATACTTTTAGGATACTTTGATGAATAAAAAGTAATACAATTAAAATAAAAATAAAAAGAAGAAGAATTTTTTTTTAAAAATAGAAATATTTTGTAACAATATACACTACTGGTCAGTAATTTGGGTTCAGTAATTTTTTTCTTTCTTTTTTTGAAATAAATCAATACTTTTATTCAGCAAGGATGTGTTAAATTGATAAAAAGTGATAGTAAAGAATATTTATATTATTAGAAAATATTTTTTTTATTTTGAATAAATGCAGTTCTTTTTAACCTTTTATTCATCAAATATTTTAGGCAGCAGAACTGTTTCCAACACTCATAATAAATCAGAATATTAGAATGATTTCTAAAGGATCATGTGATAGACCGGATGTCACATGCTGAAGACTGGAGTAATGATCCTGAAAATTCAGCTTTGCTTCACAGAAATAAATTATAATTAAAAGTATAATAAATTGAAAACCAATTATTTTAAATTGTAATAATATATCACAATAAATATAATATATAAATATAAACTTCTTTCAAAAACATTAAAAATAGTAATGTTTCCAAACTTTTGGCCTGTAGGCTACTGTATTCCCCCCAAAACTGCACAACTGTAGGGTAAAACATTAATAAAAAAGTGATAATAAAAAATGCGTCTTAAAACTGACATGATTGTAACAAAATCACACAGTCTGGAGAACTCAGAACAACTGCTAACATTAAGTTTAAGGTAAAAATAACTGCCATGAAATTATAGTATCTTACTCCTATGCAATTAGATAAACTGTTCATTCACTACATCACTTTACCTCTGTCTTTATCCCCTTTTATCCTCTTCTCTTCTTTTTGGCACTGTATCTATCGCAGACTATAATGCTCATTTATAATGTGTCACGTAAATTCGGCCATCCGTCACAATCAGGAAACTTTCACCGCGTCTAGAACTGGCGCGAGCTGCCAGGCCCGTTTCTACGAGCCTGTGTGTTAAGCGCCCTCAAAAAAAAGCTATGCTGTCTATATGGATGCGGCGTCGCGCACGCTACACAACAAATTACCAACAACTGATCGCGCGCGCGCTCTGTTTCTGACGCACTTCAAGCACTCGCTGGGCGGGGAAAGATTGCATCTCTCTGCCATCTGTAACCATGTTGACGTGCCGCCAGGTGTGGCCGCGATTCGCGGCGATTGTGGTTCCGTCCCGGGTTACCATGGTGACGGCTGTGAGATTACCCCCCCCCCCCCCGCCCCACCCCCCCGCCGCCCATTTTTTTTTTTTTTTACAGATCTGCATGATTCACGTAGGTCACATTTTCAGGTCGGAAAATCCGGAATTCCGGATTAATCCGGAAAAATCACATCCCTGATAAATTAATACAGTGGATCGACCTGCTAACCCTTGACCATCTTTAGCTTGAATCGGTAGTTCAATTGAACTCTCCTCCTCATAATCTAAGATGCCTGTCAGTTTAATTTCACCAGACACTGCATCGAGAAAAAATATTTCCAAAAAACTTTCTGATAAATGACCGAATTCATAGGTCACTTCTCCATTTTGGCCCTCGTCAGCATCAGTAGCGCTCACTGTCACCACTACAGTATCTACAGGAGAATTTTCAGGCAGACTGACTTTATAGACGGCCTGACTAAAGACTGGAGCATTATCATTAGCATCCAGCACAGTGACGTGTATGGCTACAGTCCCTGATCTCGGTGGAGTCCCGCCGTCTACCGCAGTGAGAATTAAAGTCACCTCTTTCTGCTGCTCACGATCCAGCTCTTTATTAAGAACGAGCTCGCCATATTTTCCTCCATTCACACCAGTAAGGACACTAAGCTGAAAATAATAATTATTTTCCAATGTATATGCCTGCACTGCGTTCATACCAATGTCCGCGTCGTGGGCCTCATCTAATAAATAACGAGATCCTTTGTCTGCTGATTCCCGAATTTCGAATTTGATCGTACTTTGTTTGAACTGTGGTGAATTATCATTGATGTCCTGAATATTAAGAATAAATCGATAAAGCTCTAAAGGATTTTCCAGCACGAGCTCCTGTTTTATAACGCATGAAGCTTTCTTTCCACAAAGACTCTCTCTGTCGATTCTCTCCGCTACGGTCAGTTCTCCAGTATTCAGATTAATGTCACAGTATCGTTTTCTGTTACCTTCATTATCAATTCGTGCATCACGACTTGACAGACTCTTCACATCGAGCCCGAGATCCTTTGCTATATTTCCAATCACAGATCCGCGTTTCATCTCCTCCGGGAAAGAATAGCTCACGTCTCCATAAGCGGTGTGCGCCATCAGCACGAAGAACAAAAGGCCAAACATCTCAACAGCAACACTGATGCCTCTGAAATCCATATGGAGAAAGGAAAAAATAAAAGAAAATGAGATGGTAATAATAATAAAGATTAGGCAGGCAGTCAATATCAACGATGTTTGCTTTCGATGTGAGCTGTAAGCCCTGAACAATGACATCAGGAATAGGGTGGAGTAAAGTACAATATGACACAAAATTATTTTACTGGTAAACAGCGACACTGTGAGTTAAACCGAGAAACTGCACAACCTTCACAACTTAGCATGAACCTTGGCTGAACAGGATTGTTTTCTATTAAATTACCTAATATCAAGGGCCCTCCGCAACTTTGTATTGCACAGCAGAACATTATTTTATAATGTAGACTTAAACAACAACGGGATATACACTCTCAGAAAAAAAGGTACAAAAGCTGTCACTGGGACAGTACCCTTCAAAATATATGTACCATTTAGGTACCAATATATGGAAGGCATTTTCTGCCAAATTTAAATAAATAAATTAAATGATTAAAATGAAAATTAAAACCAGATTAACGATTTCATTACAGAAAACAATACGCAAAATATGTGACAAAATTGAGAATGAAATTAAATGATTTCATTTTCACAGCATTATCCCTGTCAAATTGAAAAATAAAATGCAATTGGTGATTTCACATTTCATTTTCACTACAGTCTCGAGGCAAGACTGCCAATATTAAAATGAAAAGCCAAACGTGAAAAAGAAAGTACAAAAACAGTTTTTACAATGCTCTTTAGTAATGCTCACGCAATAATAGTGACACAATTCAAATACAAATGTAAATTTTCGTTTTCATTTTAATTCCTCTTTTATTTCACAGTTTTCATTTTCGTTTTCATTTTCAAAGACAACCTGCATGCAAATTCTATGTTAATTAGTGGGTGTGGCTTATTCTAGTAACGGCGCTAGAGGCACGCCTTCTGTAAAGCGAAGTCGTCGACATCCCGTGTGCATGAGTTGAATGTGTGAAACGAAATTATTTAAATGTGATTATATTGTAATCGAGACGACGAGATATGGCGAAATCTGTTAGTGAGCTTTTGCGGGAAGCTGCCGCAGCATTAGAACATGGAAACAACCAGCCTGACCATGTTAGTTATGATGTTAGACTCAGACTAGACCATAATCGACGATGAGGTTCATTCATGTATTAGGCTGTTTTGGAAATTCAACTATTTGGGTGTACAAAGGTCTTAGTAACACAGTTTCTACAACAATTATAGCCAGACATTAATACCCGCTAGCTTTAACCGAGGACCTCGGCCAATGTTTCATATTCACGTCGTGCCTAACAACGCCCTTCAGCCGTGACTTATTCAGATACAGCACTAGCCTGTATCTGTCCGCTGTTTAACTGTTACGTGTCTTTTGGTTATTTTAAGTTTGTGTACAAAAAGAATCACAATGCTGATTTTCATTTCCAGTAACAACTTCTGGATGAGATCGAGAAAGCGAGTGTACCTGCATTTACAGTAGGCTAGATATAGCATTTTCCTTCAGGTCAGTCCTATATTCATAATAAAAAATCCGTTTGAATGTCCGGTGTGATATCTTGTACTTTTAACAGTTAATAGGGGTTGTCCGTGCCTATAGTCATGTCAGTTGCATCTTTCTTCTCCGTGATCACAAGTTTGAGTCATTTCAAAAGTCTTCTCTACTGACTGACTGACTCACTCATTAAGACAGTCTTTGTCTCCATCTAATGGAGAAATAATGTAACTTTTGTTGCTTTATGGTCAGGGACTTTTTTTTTCTCCAGGAAGGAATTGGCTTTTAGTGATTCATTTTACTTCATGATAGTTGCATAGATACATATGTTTCGGGATTAATATTTGTATTGCGTGGTAACCGTTTTATAAAAGCAATAAGGTACTCCAGGCTATAAGTGAATAAGTCACGGCTGAAGGGCGTTAGGCACGACGCGAATATGAAACATTGGCCGAGGTTCTCGGTTAAAGCCAGTGGGTATTAATGTCTGGCTATAATTGTTGTAGAAATTGTGTTACTAAGACTTCTGTACACCCAAATAGTTGAATTTCCAAAACAGCCTAATACATGAATGAACCTCATCGTCGATTATGGTCTAGTCTGAGTCTAACATCATAACTAGGTTATGAATTCTAGCTTTACAGAAGGCGTGTCTCAGCGCCGTTACTAGAATAAGCCACACCCACTCATTAACATAGAATTTGCATGCAGGTTGTCTTTAAAAATGAAAACTGTGAAATAAAAGAGGAATTAAAATGAAAACGAAAATTTACATTTGTATTTGAATTGTGTCACTATTATTGCGTGAGCGTTACTAAAGAGCATTGTAAAAACTGTATTTGCAGTTTCTTTTTCACGTTTGGCTTTTCATTTTAATATTGGCAGTCTTGCCTCGAGACTGTAGTGAAAATGAAATGTGAAATCACCAATTGCATTTTATTTTTCAATTTGACAGGGATAATGCTGTGAAAATGAAATCATTTCATTTCATTCTCAATTTTGTCACATTTTTTGCATACAGTTTTCTGTAATGAAATCGTTAATCTGGTTTTAATTTTAATTTTAATAATTTTATTTATTTATTTAAATTTGGCAGAAAATGCCTTCCATACCAATATGTACCTTTGAGGGACTTAAATGCACTCTTTAGGTACAAAGGTGTACCTTTTGAAAAGGTACCGCCACAGTGACAGCTTCTGTACCTTTTTTCTGAGAGTGTACAGAGCCCATTCTAGTCACGTGGGGCTACCTGGAGTTATACCTGGGTACTGCGGTGTCCTGGGGGTATATGTTTACTGTAGAGCTGTAGAATTATAAGAAAGCAAAAGCATAAACACCAGAGGCGTATTGAGTAAGTATTTTTCCAAGTCTTAAGTGAAAAATACCAACGTGAAAATGTAAATCTTTAACTTATTCAATATAACAACGTCCTCAAGGAGAGGAATACAAACCTTTTACACCTGCAGCACAAATAACTGTTAAATTTGCATACATTTCGCTGAACTCAAGATGAGACGAGAGAGGGCCTTTCCCTCGATATGGATGACTAAATCTGCATGAAACATGAGAGAGAAATGCAAACTTTTAGAGAATGAGTAACTGTCGATGTTTTTTCTATAACAAGGCAAGCTGGAATCCCTTCAAATGACACTGAATATGCAGGAGGAAAGTTCTTTTTTTTTTTTAGGTTTTACTATACAGCGAATCAGTGTATTAAATTAAAGAAAACAGCAACACATCTGTGACTGGATGAGGAAAATGACTTTCACTTAATAACTTTACAACATGAACAACCAGCCGCAACGTGACAGCAGAAAACGCAGTAGAACACAAATGCATTTAATGCAAAACGACTATACAGAGCTACATTATATAAACAATCAATACATCAACAAGCCAGACTCACTGTGCAGCACCATGGACAGCGACACGCAACAGGATAGTTCACCCAAAAATGAAAATTAGCTCATGATTTACTCACCTTCAAGTCATCCTGTATATGACATTCTTCTTTCAGACGAATTGGTTCATGTTTTAACAAGGGCCATTTCACTGTATTTTGCAGTATTTTGATAAAAAACAAAATGCATAAGCTACGTTTCAACACTGGCCATGTAGTACTGAAAGAAGGAAAGAAGGAAAGTGCATTAATGCATTTTTTTTTTTTCACAACAACTTGTATTACAGAAACATAACAAAATGAAAGTGCATCTTTACAACTACTCTTCTTTATCTGTACTCTTTCACAACAAAAGGCAGTATACAAACATGGCATGCCAAAGTCATGAATATTTAAATACTTTAACTCATTTTGTAACAATTCAGTACAATAAAATTTAAGACATTCATTTGAATTAAGATTTCAACATATTTACTTAGATTAATAATAGTCCATATCATCTTTCATGGCTGAAGATAAAAAATAAAAAATGAAAAAAACGTTACAACCGTCAACTCCAGTTAACTATTGTAAAAGGGAACTCAATTTATTATATGTCAGTTTAAAACAACATATCTAACATATAAACACACTGTAATTCTTTAATTCACATGGCATGGCCGTATTTAAATAATGATGAACGGAATGACATATATGGAAATTTAAAATAGAAAAAGTAGAACATATTTCGTTAACTTGTAAAAGGGTACAAACATCACATTTTTCAGTATATCACATATCCCTATTGTTTGACTGCTGAACAGACGAGCAGATGGAGCAGCGCAGCGGCGCGCAGTGAGTCAGGTTGGAATTACATTTTCCTCTCCAGCGTCTCATCTGAAATATTACACCCTACAGCATTCCAGACGTAGAGCGGGGCTAAACATTTATGTTCCTCATTATTAATTGCAATTATGTTATTTTTTTATTTTTTTATTGCATAACACATATGGGTATTATAGCTACTATATTCTGCAAACATCAGATGCTGGTCTCCTCCCAATTAGCCTACTTCAAAATAGAAATAAAATCGTTAATATCCAACATAAAATTAATTAATATTAACCAATTATAAATTAAAATGTTTTGAGATTAGGTTTGGTGACATCTAAAACCTACTACTACTACGTAACCACTCAAAACCATAATAGTATTATCTTACTGAAGATAATTAATAAACCTGTAGTCATATTTATGGTAAGCCTAATGATCTATTTTTGCTAAAATATACAGAAGCAAAATAATAATAATAATAATAATGATAATAATAATAATAATAATAATAAAAAGCTTAAGAAACTTAAAAAAAAACAAGTCAGCAAAAAAAAAAAAAAAAAAAAAAAGACATTAAAAACAGAGAACCTTGTTCAACGGATATAAAGAAATGTGAATGCCAGATTTAAAATGTATTTTTATTCATATGCGTGTCTACGGTGTTTTCATACAAAATACTTCCGCAAAAGCACCTGCCTCCTCGGTTTAAACGCCTGAAAGCTTCCTCCTTCCTCGCCATGCTCATCCTTCATGATGGCGAACTTCTATCGATTTTCTGTTCACTGGCTGTGAATAAATAGCGAGGACGCATCAGTTAGAGTATTAAAAAGCATTAAACACACCTGATACTCAATACATCTGAAATTTCCCTAGTGGAAAAAAAAGTAGGCTATACTTTATTGTATTTAAAATATATTCCGTTTTTCAATAGTACATTGCAAATATACTAACACATTTTTTTTACTATCTTTAAATATATTAAAAGTATATTAGCCTCATGCTTTTACATTTTTTCACAATACAACTTTTAACACACTTTAAAATAATTGTACTTTTGTATATTTTCGAAAAATATACTAGAAATTAAAATTCTGTTTATTTTTTAAAGTGTATTTATTTGCACTTAATATATTTTAGGTATATTTTTAACTGTGCGCTGAAAATGATAATTGTAACAATGCATTGAAAGTATACTTTCAAAATACATTATAGTATACAATAGTATATTGTACAAAGTAATATTTATTTATTAATGTGCATTTGTTATTGAAGACAAAGTTTGCAATTTGTAATAAGCCAAAGCTGAGCAAACACTTTTTGCTCAAATATAATACACTTATGGTATACTGCTTGCATGTTTCGAAGACACTCCTAATGAATTTGCAATGCAACACAAATAAAGTATACTTTAGTATCACTAATCAAGCAATTAGTCCCTACACTGGCATATACTTAAAGTATAATACTTGAAGTTGTTCCAGTTTAGCACACAAAAGTACACTAAATACACTTAAAGTTATGCTTTACTACAATTTAATTACAACTAAAATATACTTAATATATACAAATATACTTATACAAAATTTGTTGTTACACTATAGCACACTTCAAGTTAACTAATCATTAACACACTTGAAGTATACTGAATTAGTCTGGCTGTAAGTATACTCAGCAAATTTATTTTTACCAGGGTTCTCAATTTTATATGATCATTTCCATAAATTAAACTTGACAACTTCTAATTATTTAACAACTCATTATGTTATCACTGTGCTGTTTATGGAAAATCGTGTAAATGCTCATGCTTCAAATTTGAGAGTTCAAAACAAAGGTATAAAACAAGCATTTCTTCATTCTGAATTCATAAACCTCAAACACTGTGAAATGCTTACAGGCGGTGGCGCAGTTGAGTCGTGCAAACAGCTGTGAGCAAACTCAATATCTCCGTATTTGTCTTGGTTCAACGTTATTGATAGTCCATCAGATATGAGAAGTTAGTTATGAATAAGGGTCATAAAAACAAAAGGCATTGAAGGCTGAGACTATGTCATCAACCATGGAGTTTTCCTGAACAGCTCACATCACCTTTTCATTGACATCCGGACATGCTGTTGATGCAGAGTTGCAGAGACTGTTTATTTTGATTCTAAAGTTGTACCAGTAAAATTGGTTTTAAACCTTGATTTTATTCTGTATGATTTAATATACATAAATCTACATTTGGTGAATCTAAACCATGTTTTAAAGTTTCCATGGCTCAGCTTTCTCCGTTTAATCTTATTCTTATTTATTAATAAGAAGAAATCAAATGCAACTATTTAATGTCAAAGTTTTTTTATTTTATTATTATTATTATTATTTTAACTACCCCTTTCATTTATGTACCATGGATTCCTGTAGTTTGAATCTTCATTATTTGCTTATAAAATTATTAAAGCTTACAACACCTCAAAAGCAGTTTAAAATCAAATCAGCTGACACGAAAGCTGTTACAACCTTTAGTTTGTTTCAGTTTAAAAATATAAAATTATTATTTGACATTTTTCATGTCATATAAATGTATGTGAATCTTATTGTTACCGCTCAGAAACCATTACATTATAAAAATCAACAAAAGGCATTGATTGAAGACAATTTTAAGTAAACATTTTAAATGCTGTATTTTTACTTTTCATTTTTCACATTTCAACACCTATTTCCCGTCAATGGTTTCTCAGTTTTATATTCAGCATACACTGCATACATCATGCATCTTATAATCTTTATGAACACACTTAGCAAACAAGCGTTTGAACCTGACATTAAGCTGTGGTGGTTATGGATGAGTTTAGCTTTAGCATGAGCAAAATAGTGCTCAAAAAGCTGCAACCAATGTTTTTATGTTCACACATTATTTCTTACTCATGACCTTTACTTCCCACTAACACACTGACACAGCCTTCCTGATGTAACTCAGTGATTGAGAGCGCACTTCAGCGTGAATCTTCTTCTTTATTCTGCTCCCCATGGTGGATGGCAGTTTGTGCAAGAGTTTCATCTCTGATTTATGGCAACCGTTCATTTAGTCGTCACTGTGTCTTTGATTTGCAAGTGCGTAGTCTCTGCAGGATACTGTATGTGTGCTGAGTCATTCAGGCTAAAAGAACACAAAAACACTCACCTCAGCTCACATTCCCCCGATGAACTGTAATAGACAGGCATCCCATGGGCCTCGCTGTTACTGTACAAACTGTGTCTCCTGTGGAATCCATGAAGCACAAAATCCAGGAAACATCACTCCAGAAAGCAGATGTGAACTAGTTATTGTTTGATGTTAATTTCAATTAATACTGTACATTTGGGTCCAAGAGTCCAAGACCACATTTACATCTGGAAATAAACTAGTTAGAGGATTTTGAAATACCCTGAAACTAAATAATTGATATTTCTAGGTCACTGAAATGCAAATCTGTGAGATGGACCATGCACTCTTTTGATCATCAACTGTTCTCATTAAAGTAAAGTCATCCTGAAATTCAGGTAGGCCTACACTTTTTTTCTTTTCAACCTGTCAAGCTGTTTATAATATGTGATGCCAAATAAACTGCATTAAATTTCAAAACATTCAATCCAAAATAAAAGGATTTTCATTAGTTGGTCCAGTCTGAATGCAGGGCCTGTTTGTTTGGACGTTCATGTTGTATTTCAGGTTCCTGTTTCCTGTATCTAGTTTTGTAGTACCTTTTGGCGCTTTTCCATTACCAGTACCGACTCGACTCGACTCGGCTCGCTTTTCGCTCCGTTTTCCATTGCAGATAGTACCTCCACAATAGTACCTGGTCGTCATAGCGACGCCGCAGGAAACTGCCGTGACTTAATCTTTTACGCGAGACACACCCGCTACCCACACACACAGGACAATGGAGGAAATCGAGTGTATGCTGTTTTTGGATGTTTTTGTTTTTGTTTTTGCTGTTTTTTATTCAGGATACTGCGTCTGGCGCGTGCAATGATGACGCAGTGAATAGTGACGATTCTCTCTGACCAATCAGCAGTCTGCTGTGATTTCACGTCACATTTTAGTATCGCCTCAGCTCGCCTCAGCCCGAACCTAGAACCTAGAACCTCGCCGGAGGTGGTACGAAAAAAAGTACCTGGAAGCAGGTACAGGTACAACTTTTACACAGTGGAAAACCAAACAGAGCCGAGCTGGTACTGTGTAGTGGAAAAGCGCCATTTGTAGTCCTTTTGTTTCATTGGTTCCCCACAACACTGATTGTATCCAGGTGTGTCTTGTTACCTTGCTATCTTGTTAGCTTGTCTGTATATATAGTCCTTGTGTTTCTCTTGTTGTTTGTCTGGTCTTGTCTTTCTAAAGTTATGTTGGTGTTCTCAGTTCTGTTTTCTTGCATTCTGTTATTTGTATTCTGATACTTTATTAAATCCTCTGCATTTGGTTCTACCTCTTCCTCATTTCTGAGTTAATCTGCATGACATTAATTATATATATATATATATATAATATTCATGATTTTTTATTAATTTGACATTTATGCCAGCCTATATGGTCCTTACAATCTATCAGAAAGAACATTTTATGTATTTTATCCTTCTGTTTCTCTGTCAGTATATTTGCATCTTCTTTTTCTGAATTTCTGTTTCATATATATTTCATTATAATCATTAATGCTGTATTTGTGACTTACTATGCTGTAATGCAACTACTGCCTTTGGCCATCACTATCTCATTATAATGTTGTTTGTTTGTTTCTCACCACAGCATAAATTAGAGGAAATTTAAAATACAAACTGGTCATGACCCATAAAGAAATGCTCCTGGGTGTGGTAAACAGCTCCAGTTTAATAAGGTTAAATGGGTGGGGTCTCTAGAAGTCTATGAAGTTAGGAGACTGTAGCACAATCTGATCCCATACCTTCCCCAAATTGTCACCTTTATATCTGTCCAGACATTCAATTCTGAATTGAACTGTTGCCATGGAGATCTGTTCCATCATTGTAGTAACCATAGAAACAGCCTCCAAAGATCAAATAAAAAGAGAGGGTGCTGAGAAAGAAATGTATACATTTTTCTCTAGAGCTGAACTCTTGAACCTTATAACACAGACACACACTCGCTCTCTTTCTTTGATGTTAGATTAAAGAGGATTTTGAAGATGGAACAGCCGAACTAGTAACTTCATCCAAGATGTCACATGTTGGAAGCAGCATAAAATCAAAGAGTGAAGACAAGCAATGCATGAGTGTTACACCCGTCTTGAACGTGACCTTCCGTTAACCTCCCGAAGTGCTGAAAACAGTAACATCATTAGCATGAACGGCAGACGCTGCTGGAGAGAGCGTGAGTTCAGAGCAAGATGTCTGTATTAGTAAATCTCTCTGTGAATTAATAATCATGATTATTACTGCCATCAAATAGGCAGATGAGCAAAGAGAAGTGTGGCGAATCTGAACCTTCACACACACAGTCACACTTGTCTAGATTGTTGACTGGGTTGTCTGCTTGTCAAAGCTAATATAGATGAAATGTGTGTCTGTGGCGTCTAAACCAGTCTTAAATACTGCATCATAAAGTCTATCTATCTATCTATCTATCTATCTATCTATCTATCTATTTTCAGTAAAACTAGATTTTGTTTTGTACACCAAAGCTACTTATGTTTGGCTGCTGACAGACAGTGAACAGAATATCATCAAATAAATGTTTCTGATTAAAGCATATCATCCAAAATCATTTTAACAACAGACTCACAGACACAGAAACACTGACAATATTCACATTCTTAAGAAAGAAAAGTTTATTTATTTTGTGATTTATAAACAAAACACATGACCACTTTTCCATCATAATGAAAAAAAATATATATAAAGAGAAAATGAAAGAGAAAGGAATGAAAGTCACTAATCCACCATCACATTGATGAGCAGGTGTACAAAAGAAGAGGGTTTAACAACAGATGAGCGCCATTCAGTTGAACAGCACAGCGCCACCTACTGATCACCACCAGACATTGAGAAAGAATGACAGCATGAACGCTCACTAGATACAAGCATACACTACATATATTGTATTTTACATCAGGATGTTTTTTCCTGTTTTTTTATTTTTTATTTCTTTGTCAAAGAAGTGAAAGAGTAGGGATAGAATCATCATACATAATTTAGCTACAATATACAGTGCTAGTTTGATCAGTATGTCAAAGCCAAACACAAAAGTTTTTTTTTTTTTTTTTGTCTTTTTTTGTTATCATAAACCAAAATCATAAGGAATAGGATAAAAACGAGAGCTTCAGGGCATCACACGATAGAGCATTTACAAATACCAAGGTTTAGTAACGTCATAACTGTCCACTGTAAGTCAGTGAAGAGGTGTCAGTATGCAAAAGGCTCAGAGACGGTACATACACAAATCTCTTGTGTGAATAATGAATAAAAACTATAAACAAAAATAGTAAAATCATAGCCATCTATATCTATATTCATATATATCTCTATATAGTAAGTGTTTTCTTTCTGGTAAGGTCATGCAGCAGTCACGTTTGAGTAATTGTGACATCGGTTCGAGACGTGTTTTTGGGTGTGTGGCATCAAGGTAGGCAGGCAAGTGAAGGAACCAATAGCATCAGAGCACAGATGTGTCATCGCCGCCGTAATCAGACACTAAAGCAGGGTTTAAAGGCATGGGGTGGAGACAACAGTCTGAACTTTGTAGTATGAAGTTGTTGCAAACTTAAAAGGGCTGAACAGTGAACACTTTCAATTGGTCTTATAACAATGTAAAGGTATTGTGTGTAATATTTATCCAAGTTTAAAGTGTAAACACTGGATCTATCTGGTAAATCATTGCTTTGTTTGTTCGAGCATCACAATCAGTCTGACACAGCAACACTGGCTCATAACCAATAGTTTGTTCAATTCAAGGCAGACGGGGGAAATTCTGTTTGGTGCTGCTAATGGCACAGTAATTACACACTTGATCTTTAACATTGGTTCAAATTGATGAAAAGCCCCGATTTTCGCCCCACAGTTTTCTCTACCAATCTCCACCCCTTGCCTGAGCCGTACATCTGTCTTCTCCCTTCCCTCCTCTTTCTGAGAATGAAATGATGAGAGACCAGCAGAAAATACAATGTCTTATACAGAGACAGAGCTGAGGTTGATTGGACAGCACTGGATCATTTGCATATGACAGTGCAGTGGGAGGGGCTTCTGTTTGACAGGCGTTGTCTGCATTACTCCATACTACATGAGTACACCACAATGTCTAGAGCTAGCCTACCCAGCAGAGAGATCAAGAGAGAGACAAACAGACAGACAGAAGCTCTGTACAGTAGCAATAAAGTTCACTTAAAGCTTATAAAAATGGTGCACAAGAAAACCCCTGCCCTTTTTTGCCCAAATTTGAAAACTCCTAGCTAATATGTTGTGTTCTTTGCTCTTGGGTAGTGTTGGTCCTCCAGACAGCAAGCAGAAAGGAGGCGACTAGGTTTCGTGTTGTATAACACTATAGGCATACTATGCTCGGCTGAGAAAGCAGGCACAAAATTAGGGTTGGGATAGAAGGGGTCAGGGTTAATGGGTAAACTACAGGTACGAGGCAATGCCACAGAAAAATTCACGGCATAACACTCATGCCTTTTCTACAGAGGATATTTAAGGATAGATTATGGGATCAAAGGTGTTTAAGGTTTGGTGATTCAACAGTAATACTGTTCACAATGCATAAACATTCTCAGCCATCCCGATAAGCAACAGGGCACATAACCAGGTCCCCGAAGATCTGATTTCTCACGAGTTTCATGTGATATTGACTTGTGAGCTTTGCATCTTTAAAATTCACTAAGCGTGAACCTCTCCAGCTGCTGGTTAACCTCTGACAAAAACCCAACCAGGTTAGACACATTTCAGAGCAGGAGAGGTTTTGGGAGCTGCTAGAGATGCACTGATTTTTGACCCTGTTTACTAGATGTGAGTGTCTATATATGTGCATGTCTGTGTATATATGGGACTATTTGCTCACATATATACTATGCCTTGGAGAACATTTGCTGGTAACAAAATTAAAGCAACAAAACAAAAGTGCATTCCATCATTCGGTATACATTTTTTTGTCTTTTTTGTTTGTTTGTTGATAAAACACTGTTTTTTTTCCTGTTTTTTTTCTTTTCTTTTTTCATTTGTCCAGGATGTGAGACTTTGTGAAAATATGTTTTGATGTCTCTTGTTTTACAGATGTTTTCGTACATCCCACACCAGGAGAAGTGAACGAGCAAAAGCGTTAATTTAGCGTCTTCACTGTTTTACATACAGCGGTGCCCAACCTGTGTATTTACACCAGCGTGTGTCCTGCTTCCATAATCTCTAACTTTACACAATTTTGAATCCCTCCTTTATTTTTTTCCCCCTCCATTTTACTGCAATAGCACACCTGAAGCGGCACACGGCTTACAAACATTTCAAATCAGATTTTGTCTCCCTATCAGAAAGATTGGAAAACAAAAACCAAGAGGATTAATAAGACAGATGTACCAACATGAGTCTGAAGGACATTTTATGTTGAATATTGGCATGGGTGAATATTAATCAATCATATATCAGCTCATCAAGACGAGATGAAATCAATTAAAAAGAAAGGGGAATGCCAGCTATTAGTGTAAAGCCAAACGAGATTGGATATGATAGAAAATTACTCCAAAATTGTTCAATGTTTGCTTGAGCCCCCAAAATGGATTTTAGGATTAATAAATACACGTTTTGTTCTTCAGACTTTTGTTGAGACTTCTGTCTTTAAAAAAAAAACAGCTCTTTCTTTAGCTCCTTCCTCTGTCTCTCTAATCATCATCATCTTTGCCTTTCTCACGCTTATCCTTCTTCTCCTTCTTCTTTTTCTTCTTCTTCTTCTCTTCCTTTTTTCCAAACGTAATAAAGTCGCTCTTGTCATCTCCGTCTTGTCCTTGTCTGATGGAAATAATAGCCGGCGATCCAGGGATAATGAAGGCTTCAGGAGGCATCTCACCGGGTTTCAGGTGCGGAGGGCCTCCCGGACCCGGCCCGTATCGGAAATGCCAACTGTTGCTGTCCACTCCGGCTCCTACGGGGGGAGAGACCTCTCCACCCTCATTATCTATGAGACAAAGAGAAAAAGAGACCATCTATTACAATCTTCAAAAATATAATAATGAAAGGGTTAGGAAGGACCTCGCTGTGTTTCAGATGTGAGGAATGTCCCCTGGTCCCTGAAATAAACACCCTGGAAGATACTTCCCTCTACATTCTTAGAAATAAAAGGTCCGATGGGGTTCTATATCGAACGCTATGGTTCTTGACTCAATTTTAAGAACCTTTTTATGCCAAAAAAGTTCTATATAAAGAGAAATGTCTTGAATGATTGCATAATACTTTCATGTTTAAGAGGTTATTTACATTTTTCTA
The DNA here is from genome assembly GCF_963993115.1 of Abramis brama. Classification (NCBI taxonomy): domain Eukaryota; kingdom Metazoa; phylum Chordata; class Actinopteri; order Cypriniformes; family Leuciscidae; genus Abramis; species Abramis brama. Next base: position 5,093,583 of record NC_139975.1, read on the forward strand.
GCGATAAAGTATGTTTATGTGATGTTTAATTCACAAAATAAAAAAAATAATTAAAACTAAAATTAATTAAAACTAAATCGATAAAATTATCCCATGATAGGAACCCCTAAAAGGTTCTATTTCTGGCGGAACCCTTTATAGAACCTTTTCTTGAAAGAGTGTATGAACACACAGTGAATCAACAATATTAAGCCTGAGAGAAGGAAAACTTTGCAGTGATGCAAAAAATAACCAACTGAACCAGTTCATTTTCAACAAAACAAACACTCTCATAGACACACCATTCAATCCAACACACATGCTATACACAAGCATGAACAAACAGAAGCATGCACTCATGATGTTTATCTCTCTCCTTTTTAAGTCTTGTTTTCTTCTATTCTTTTTGGTGGAGAAGAGTGCATTCTGAAGTGTTTTTAATAAAATACTCTTAAACACAATATTTTCTGTCTTTTAAAATGCTCCGTAAATCTGCCACTGAAAGCATGTGGACGAAACAGCCTATAAGAGCTTCTTTTGATTTATTTCAAGAGAACATTTATAAAGAAATGTATGTGGATTCAGGATTCAGGATTCATTCAGATATTTGAATCATCTAAGTACAATCAACAGATGAGACGCTAATTTCCATATTTGACTTTGTATTCAAAATTGTGATATATTAGGGTGCTTTCACACTGGCAGTTTAGTTCGGAACAGGGCACGGTTCGCATGAAAAATCGCTAATGTGAATGCTGTCATGCGGACCCGGGTGCACACTGCGGTATCGAACCCGAGACTACCTGGAGGAGGTGGTCTGAGTTCGGTCGCACTCGAACCGTGCCGCGAAAGCAACACGGACTCGGGTGCACACTTGTTCAGGAAGTAAAGTAACCTGCACATGCGTTTTAGCTGATTATGATGTATTTAGTTAAATAAAACACATGTAAGGGATGATAGTGTTGATGATTTACGTTGGATACGAGCAGAGGTGTAAATGTCCAGGGGTCAGAAAGTAAAAGTCCAGCCATATGTTTATTCCACCCATGAACTCAGCCGATTTCACTAATTAGTTCCTTCTCCTGGCTGAAAAACTGTGCTAATTAGCAAATCCAGGTGATTGGAACAAAATACTGAGGAAGACTTTTACTTTCTGAACCTGGACTTTACACCTCTGGATACGAGCGAGAGTGAGTCTGCAGTGTATTCGCACATAGCGCAAGGAATCAGCGCCGGGAACAATCACGCTCGGACCGCAGCAAACGAGCCCAGTGTGAAAGCACCCTTATACTCAGAAGGAAAACAAAATGGACCACATTTACTATCTTAACATATGTTCCTCCCCAAGCCTTCTCCTCCAACCACCTGTCATTTAGAGATAAAATTCACCATCCATTCCCACCAACCTTTTTTTCCCTTTTTGATTTACCCTCGATTTCACAGACAAGGCTTAAGCTAGTCCCAGACTAAAATGCATGTTTGAGCTGTCTTAACTGAAAGCAACTTGCACTGACAAATCTTCAAATATATCAGTGTTGTTTGTTTTGTCTCAAGATACACACAAATAATGTTTTTTTTACAAAAGCACGTTTAAAAAAGCTACTTTAATGTCCTAATTGAACTAAGGCCTAACTCTGGCATAATCTAAGCCCTGTCTGTGAAACCGGGCCATAATGTAATAATGTCAGCTTTACATGTAAATTACTCTGGTAGCTGGTCTGATGTGTGAGGTCCCCTGCACGCCACACTGCGGAAAATCTCTCTGTCTGATGAGCAAGTCATCTCATTTATAGTGACACTGGATCACCACAACATCACTTAGTTTAATACAGACAACACCTTAGGCATTGTATCTGTGTGCAGGTCTTTGTCTGCACCTCACCTTTTGTCTATAGCTTATGTTGCGGTGAAGATTAAGACGGATTACAACCTCAGAAACATTCTGATTACGACATCTGTGAGTGAAAGAAGGTCTGTATTCACTATTGTGGGTGTGAAATGAGAGAGAGAGAGAGAGAGAGAGTGAGAGAGAGAGAGAGAGAGTGTGTGAGAGAGAGAGAGAGAGAGAGAGAGAGAGAGAGAGAGAGAGAGAGAGAGAGAGAGAGAGAGAGAGGCAGCATCCATTATGAGTCCTCAGAGAACTGACTACCCTTCCAGTTCCCTCAGTAACGCTAAACGCCCAAATGGCTTTGTTTTCTCACTTCTCCCTCTCGCATGTACTCTTTCATCATGTCTAAATTTCCAGCATTCACCAGCATTGGGGAGTATCTAACTAAAAGTAGCAATTAAGTTATCTATATTTTTCATTAGCATTACAGTAGCTCAGCTGGTTCAAGAACTGCGTGGGACATTTGGGAAAGCTATTTGAAAAATTACTCATAATTTAAAGCATCCTTTAAATGCTTTAAATTATGAGTAGTTTGTGTCTTTGCAAAAAAAAAAATGTTTCAGCTTTCCCTACATATCTACATTGACAGCAACATCCTCTACATTTCTGTCTTGCCTTGACCTTTCATGTAATGCAGCCTTTGGACAAAGACACACGTCTGGCTGGCAGATAATGGCACAGGTTTAATAAGCTGCATGACAAGGGCATGGTTATTATGGCCAGTGAAATATCCAGCTCATAAAACGATGATGGGGAGAAAATCAAATCATCTCATCATTATGAAAACAGCGAGTCTGCCGACCCCCTCCCATCTACTCGCTATATATTTATGTATCTTTCCTCCTTTCTCAAGGAGGAGTGTATGCCATCTTACATAATGCAGAAGAGGAGGTGAGGAAGGGCAGTCTGAGGATGAAATATGAGCCAAACTCCAACGCTAAACTCCTGAAGGAGCAGATTTCTGAGCAATACTGCAGAGCCAAGGAATTATGGGTTTGTTTAGATGAAACCACATCACTTTGTGTGTGTGTGTGTGTGTGTGTAACAGCAGATGACAGCAGATTTGTGTTCATGCTCTTGTGCATAAAGCACAGAAAATGGGCTGATTTCACATATACCGCAACAGCCAGTCTGAGATAGACAAACTTATATATAATGAAATATACAAATGTTGAGTAGATATATCTATTTACCAAAGTTCATGTTACTTACTGTAACATTAAATTACATGCTTTCACATGAAATAATTATTTAAAAATGTAATTTACTGTTTCATTTATATTTACTGTGACTAATTAAGAATGTGTGGGCATGCAAATTTTATTACATATTATGTGCATGTGAAACTGATTGCCAGTACACAATGAATATATCTGATTGTTTTCTGCATCTGTGTGTATGTGTGTGTGTGGCACACCTTGGTACGTCAAGCTCTAGTAATCCTGATTAAATATGCCAGATGGCACACACAAGCTTTCTCATGCGCCTGCCAAGACAGCAGTCTGTGTGTGCGTGTGTGTGTGTGTGTGTGTGTGTGTGTATTATGGAGGATAGTTCAGCTCTATGTAATGAGAGTACTGCATGTTATGAAAATAAGAGAACAATGTTATAATTTTGTTTTGTTGTCATTTTGTGTAATAATGTTTGTATCACTGTTGTCTATTAAGGGCAGGAATGAATATAAACACACACAAACACAAACACAACCTAACACTAACCCATACCCTAACCAGAACAGAAAACTTTCAATTTAAAAAGTATATTTTATAAAAAAAAATCTGATTTTGCTCACTTCTGGGTACAAATCTGTCCACAAAATATTGTCAAGTACACACACACACACACACACACACACACACACACACACACACACACACACACACACATGCAAATGAATGAATGAATAAATGAATGAATGAATGAATTAATGAACAAACGAAATCCTCATATCTCCAAGCGTCATACAAAGTTGAGTATGGAGATAAACACTGACTCAGACATAGACAGAAAGCAGAGCGATTGTCCTCAGTTTACCCTCTTGAGCTGATTAAAGCCCCTGGCATGTTCTGGAAAATTCCACAAGACCTACAGCATACAAAACACACTCACGCTCTTCTGCACAGCCTTTCCTCTGTGACACTGATTGACTAAAGTGCATGCTAAAACCAAAATCATAAAATCACTGGAAATCAGTCAGACCGGTTAACATGTTAGATTTGTACAGTATAATTGGCCGGCGATACTATATTTTTTGTTTCTCGACACCTCTGATTATTGCTTTTTTTATTAATATTCCTTTTTTATTGAATTTTGAAAATGTTAAATAAGCTTGTTGTCAATAAGAAGTGTGTGCATGTTGGATTGTGAGTAAGAATGTGCGTTGCGGTTGTGTGCCATATGGCGCTGTAGCTGAAACGAGAGCCTGTGGGCTGTGCAGGTTGGCCCACCTGTAGAGATGATCTTTAAACAGGAAGATCAGGATAGGTCACACACATCCATTTATCTCTCCATTCATCCATCTGTACACAACCTTCTATAAACCAGCAACTAGCAGCATAAAAATATATTTCATTTCAAATTGGCATGATAAAAAAAGGTATATTTTGTATTGTCAAAGCATTAAAAACTCCCTCTCTCTTGGTAATTCTGTATTTTCTCATCCATTTGTCACACTTTCACCTGTCCTTTTCTCATCTGATCTTCCTTCATCCTCTTACATGCACAGTTATATCCATTTGTTTTATTTTACATGCCGTTTTTAACTCTCTCGTTCAGCCACACCCCTTTCTTTCTCTATATATTTTGCATTTCTCCTTCGCTTGTTTCTCTCTCACCCTCCCTCTCTTCCAACACCATGTTCGTGGTATGAATGGTTGCCGTGGAAACTGCCTCTTCCAGTGAAAACTGGCTGTGGCAGAGACACTGATGGAAACTAATACAGAACGCTCTCTCTCTCTCTCTCTCTCTCTCTCTCTCTCTCTCTCTCTCTCTCTCTCTCTCTCACCCTCTCTCTCTAATGGTCAAATACTTCTCTCCCCTAGCAACAGAGGCAGTCTCAGCACCCTCCTCTCTGCACCTCTCTTTTTTCTCTTTCACTCTCCCCCTCGGTCACCCTTTTTTTCCTCTCATTGTCACTTTCTCTATTCCTCTTTCCCTTAGGCTGTCTACCTGCCCTCTGCCTCTCTCTCTCTCTCTCTCTCTCTCTCTCTCTCTCTCTCTCTCTCTCTCTCTCTCTCTCTGACACTCCATCGCTAGCATTTTACTGCATTTTTGAGAAATAAGACAGACACACAAAAAAAAATTTGATAGATGCAAAAATATATATATATAAAATAAAAAGACAGAAAATGAGAGAGACAGCATGCTCCATCCTATTATTTTAATTCTGCTGATCTACGCTTTGGTTTTGCCCATCTGTTTCACACACAACATAGAGAGCGAGAGAGGGGCGTTGGCTTCTCCAGTGTTTTGCACAGCAGAGCCAAAATGAAGCTCATAAAAATGCAGAAGAATATTTTAATACAACACAAACCTCCAGCATCACATAAAACCAACCAGCACTACTTTACACCACCATTCACATGCGTGCCTAAACTGACGATTCCTCTGCTGCTGGTAACAAAGCTGATGGTGTTGTCTGACTCTAGAACTCATGTCTAGCTGTTCTCATCTCCTTCTGTCTGAAAGGGCTATTTCACCCAGAAATTTAAATGTAATACTTTACGGCTCAAGCTGCCTGTCTCTCAAGCTCCAAATCTCGGCACACACAATAGAAGTGGTCCATATTATTCATGCACTACATTCTATAACTAACTCAAATTTATGAAATTATTCTCTAAATCTCGCCCTTTACAGTTGCGTTCAAATCTCACTTTATGAAGAGGCGTCGTGCCATGTTTGATGCCAAACACCACTGGTTTTTATGTGTCATATGCATGGCCATACCCATCACTGAGGTCCTAAGGTCTAAAAATTTTTTATGAGTTGTATATAATAAAAGTTGTGAAATAATTGCATAATATTAACCCTACTTTTGTGCTGCAAGGATATCGCACAACACCATGAACCGACTTTCTGATTAGCTGTTTCAGTGGTCTTCAGCGCTCGTCAATGTCAAAATGTTTGAAACGACCAATCAAATCAAAGGCTTTACTGTTCGCAGAGGCTGCAAATAAAATAAGATGTATGCAAGTACCTAAACTAAACAATAATTATTTGACAGCTGTTTTATGATAGAAATGTTAAATGACTGACATAAATAATCAGGGATGCAAACTAATAACCTTTTTTCTAATGTTGTAACACTTTATTTTAATGGTCCCCCTTAGACATTCTGTCGACTTTAAGCAATGCTGCACCTATGGGTCAACTAACTCTCATTAGAGTATTAGTATACTGTCAGCTTTTCTGACAGTATTTCTGCTAACACTGCTAACACTTTGACAGTATTTCTGCTAACACTTTATTTTTTTGGTCCACCAACCAACATTCTATTGACTATACGTTACTTTGCAAGTACAAGTCAACTTATTCTACTAACCCTAACCGTCTACTAATACTCAACTAATACTCTATTGAGAGTTAGTAGACATGTAGATGCAAGGTTACTTATAGTCAACAGAATGTCTAAAGGGGACCATCAAAATAAAGTGTAACCAATGACAGCATTTTGAACAGAAAATATATAATTTTTGTGATTCATGTAATGTAATTTATAATTGTCAAAGTGACAACTGTCCTCGGACGCCCTAGCAAGCTCAATTTTGGGACCTCTGTATTTATAAAACTCTGTGTATGGCTGGTCACAAGACTGATTGATTGTAGGCTTGAAAATTCAATGCAACAGTAAATAAGGGCTACAGCAGAGAGAAAGGTTATAGTGAATAACAACGTTTATTTAAGTTAATTTCACCAGACAAAGTTACCATAATGCTTCAGAAGATTAGAATAGTATGGACAACACTTATTTCTTTTGGCAGCTTGACTGCCTGTGGTCACTGCATGCTTGCATTGTATGCAAAACAAGCAGAATTAACAGCTCTCCTTTGTGGTTCATGGAAGAAAGAACCTTTGGAACAATGTAAAGGTGAGTATTTAATTTTTGGCTGAACTAATACTTTAAAAGCTGAGCAGCGGTTTAGACTGGAAGCTTGTGAAATATTTGTAAGTGAGATAAACATTGCATAGGAGAAAGAGAGAGAGAGAGAGAGAGAGAGAGAGAGAGAGAGAGAGAGAGAGAGAGAGAGAGAGAGAGAGAGAGAGAGAGACTGCGCTAAAATCTAAAGAGGCTTATTTCTTTCATTTCCAGCCTTTGCTTTTGCAGTCATCATCAGAGACTTAATTAGAACAAATTGCCCTTTCATCACCCAAGTAATTGTGCCCGTTTTGTCCTCTCCCTGCTTCTCTCCCTTTCATCTTATTGAAACTAAATTACATTCATTATTTCGAACACCTCCAGAAGTCCCATCATCCTTTCGTCCAAGAGGGTCGAGCCTCAACATAGACATCTGTAACCCGCATGCAGTTAATTAGGAAATTAAATATGCATTAATTGAATTCTGGTTCTTACCTATGACCTTGTGACCCAGGAAGTTATCCCAGACAAAATGGCAGATAGGTTTTATTGCTGCCTACGAGATGAGTGCACATGAATGCCAGAGAGCAAGTCAGTATTGCTGTAATGCTAAAATTAATCACATTTTGTGTAACTGGATGTTTATTTGCTCAACAAAGTGTTTTACAATAGACCACATCAATATTATATGGCTACAAACACAGGCCTAGAGCTGACTCTTCATGAAACAATTTGTTATTCTAAGCCTGTGCTTGTTGATTCTGTCATAAAAACGTATTTTATCTTAATATGTTTTGCCCTGATGTTTGTGGTGATCCGTTTATGGCCTTTGAGTCTGTGCAGACATCTCTGATTAATAACCGAGACTCTGTCCTCTACAGAAAGACAGGTGATTCCTCATTATTTGGAGTGTGAGAAAGAGAGACTAGGCAAAATGGAGATGGAATCTAATATTGTGGATTAATTACCAAGAACAGACATCGCCACAGCGAGCGAGGAAGAATGTGTGCGTGTTTGTGTTGAAATAGTCTGAGCTGACCATTATTAATATTCATCTCCTAATCGAGTCATCTCTCTGTGCTTTAGCCACGCTCTCTCGGACGCCGCTTTGTACTGAGCTTCTCTTTCTTGCTTTGGCAGATAACCTCCACATCCCCTCTGACTGTGTCATATCCTCTTTCAGCTGATAAACTGGATTTATGCTTGATCTGGTCAGAGCTGTGGAAATCGGTGTCACTCTCTTCTTCATCACATAGCTCTGACAGGTCACCTGAACGAGCTAAACGCATATAATCCAACATTAAAACCAGGGGATTCCGCTGTTATCAGACAGTGGGGAAACATACAAATACAATTTACTCTGGATTTTCCTGAGAATTTTTAAAAAATAGTTTTAAAGGAATAGTTCATCCAAAAATTTACATTTAGCATCATTTACCCACCCCTCATGTTGTTTCAACTGTATTATTGTCTTTATTCCAAGAAACACAAAATGAGACAAACTCAAAATCTGAGTTGTTTTTTTCCCATTCCAAAAAAGTGAATGGTCTTGTTTTCAATACAATGAAAGTGGAGAGTGATTAAAACTAGTTTATCCACTATACATTCCCAGAAGATGCTTGTTGTATTCCTGTATTCCTATAAAGACCCAAATTGATGCCTTTATTTACAGATCCCTTCTCCCTCCAGAGCAGATCTCAAATTAACAGAATATTACTTTTTTTTTTTCGTCTATGAGCTTGGCAGAAAAAAATCAAACCGCTTTCCAACATGAACGTGAGCAACTGATGACAAAAAATGATTTTGGGTCAACTATTTCATTAAATTTTTTTGACTGGGTTGCTGCCATTGTGAAGTGATATTTGCGTCACGGCCTCGTGTGGCATTACAGGCGGATTGCGGTATCACTAATGTATTATGGTGGTTTCTGTGATGTATAGAGTTGCTCCCTGAACTACTCAGCTCAGGGTTTCCTAAGGAAGCCTCATGTAGGTCATATTCCTCATATCCTGCATGACTGCAGTAGCTCAGCAAAAGAGGCCAACACAGAGGAGACTGCAGCGAAAGAAACAAGCGAGGGAAAGAATGATGTGAGAGAGAAAAGAAGAGAGTGATTGTCTAGATCGGGACAGGGGCTGATAGAGCAATAGATGGTCCTGAGGGGTAATACCAGTGAGACTGTGAAAGACAGTGTTATAGTCCTGCCAGACCACACACTGGAAAATTGTATTGCTCAGTGGTTGCTCTTTCATAGCTATTTTCAAATAGATTTCATTTAGGCTTTTCTCAGATGTATGAAGCCCCTAAAGGGACATTGAGATTGACAATTTTTTTTTAAATACTTTTGCATTCTCTTGCAGAAAGTTCCCCTGAGAAACTGCGTTCGCTCTTAAAACCTTTGCTTTCCCTCGCAAATACTTTTGTGCTCCCCTGAGAAACTTTGTGTTCACTCACAAAGAACTCAAAAGGTTTGTGAGCGAACACAAAGTTTCTCAGGGTAACGCAAAACATTTGAGAGAGAACCCAAAAGCATTGACTTATTATTTTTTTCAACCCATCTAATATTTCTTTTCACTACCATGTCCCTTTAGGGGCTCTGTACAGATGTTTCTGCCAAAATGCATTAGAAGAAAAAAATACAACAAACGAGTCAATAGTTGAGTATACAGCTATAAAATTAATGTAGAAAACAGCTCAGATCATTTAATATTGGAAGTTAGAGATTTCAACTGAGTACAATCTATTCTCAATGCTAAACTCAAGAGGAGAAAAAACAAACATCTGAGAAGCAGAAAACATCCAGTAAACTAATTTCTCCATTTGATCTCATTTTAATTTGAGAAACAGCTAAGAATGGAAAGAGATATCATTTGTGATGTTTAATTTTTTGAAGAATGTGTCTGCAGTTTAGTTCCCATATCTTACCAGGAGCGCTGGAGACGGTGGGCCAGTTCTGAACCAGAACTCCTTGAGCACCCTGCATCACGGACGACTCCTCCATATGGACCGAACTACACACAAATAGAGGAGAAATAATGTTAGATTAAGACTATATATTCACTCTTAGGGTGTGTTCAAACTTGTACTGTAGTTTGGTTCACTTGGTTCGTTTGGCTCACTTGGTCCACCCCCTGAACCAAACATGCAAAGTATGAACACACCCTTATAAATCAGTTAACAAATATTGATATATTGAATTAGTTTATTAGCAATTTCCTGACTTACTTGGTCATATACACAATTGAATGTGCTCAAAAACACCCTGCTCAAGCAAACAACAGTGAAAATTTTAGATTGCTGGTCTGAAGAAGAAGACATCATCATTATCATAACTGAAGGGTCTCTTAAATGTACGCACATATCATTCTTTACATTCATGTATATTTTTCTATTCAACATTTTATATCAAATTGTGTCAGACCCAACTCTATGAGAAGAAGATTTGTCTGTAGACAATGTCTTAGACAATGTGTGGCCTGAAAGGTCTAAAGACTGTCTTATTCTCCTTGGCTTTTGACGTTTAACTAGGTCTGGGCTGGGTTTCCCGAAACCTTCTTAACGCTACGTCATTCTTAAGTTGCACCTTAAGCTGTACCTTATCGTTAATATGTGTTTCCAGAAACGTTCTTAGTTAAGTATACCTTCTGTAAGTCATACGTTTGGAAGGTTGGTCTGGACCACTCTTAGCTTTACCTTATCACTGTTGCAGGTCTATATGAATATAATTCTGAAGTTTTAATACACCCAGACAGTGTTCAATTAGGCTAATTCAAGTGTTTTCATGCAAAGAATAAAATTATCATTATACGGATTGTTGTTAGATTTTTAATTATATTATCCAAAGGTACATCAGTTGGCAAACCATTAAAGGCTTAATAGTCTATTTAAAGGGAATGATTGTGGTGGGGAGTTTGCTCAAACTATGGCAGTGATACAGCGCATAGTTGTTCTAAAAGACGGCGCCGTCTGCGGAGCGCTTTCAAAGGCCAGTGAGAGCATATAGCCTACTGTCAGTTAAGTCCTATTCGGACGCTAATTGTTTATCATGGGCTCGTACGGTATTTTAAACATTTACAGGGGTAAGTGATTTTATTGCCGTCCGAATCCATAATGTCAGTGTTTTTTTCTCACCCAACCCACGTAAAAATCCCTGGCCAAATAGTTTTTTGACAAACAGGTCGTGTGGGAATTTAATTGCCGTCTGAATCCACATCTCTGAGTTTACAAGAAGAGATTCAAAATTCACTGTTTAAATCCTTTTTGATCACTGCCGAGTACCGTATGTAAGATGTACACTTTTATTACTGAAATGCTGGAAAGTATTTACAAGAACACTATTTCATCGCAGCTCCACCTCAGCGAACAAAAACGGGAAAGAGATGAAAGCACGTAATTTTTTTTAAATGGTTATTGTGGCAGCAATATATGATACAATTTTAAAATATGTAGGCTAGGCTATTATAGGCTATTATAGTTTGGATTATTTTTTATAATATCCCATGAGTCCTAATAAATGCAATTTCAACTATTTCTGAAGTGCTTTTATAAACACCGCTTTCTCACATAACGCAGTGAAGCAGCCAGTGCACGAGAGAATAATTGATTCTCGAGCCATCGATATCAACCAATTCAGCACCATCGCCACGGACAGCACCCGGTAATGTCGCACGTAAGAAGGTATATCTTAAGCAGCTTTCTAAGGTATAGTTCGGGGAACACGCCTAGTAATGGTATACCTTTAGTTAAGTTATACCTTAAGAGTCTTCGTAGCGCGCTAAGAGACAACGTTATCGGGAAACCCAGCCCTGATCATTGTGAGTGACATGCACGACGGATGACAAATATGACTGTTTGTTATAGTTTATGTTGCTATTTTTTGCTTGTAAGTGCTTAAGTTTTATGATTTTTATTTTATTTTTTATGTACAGCACTTTGGTCCATTATTATGGTTTTGAAAGTGCTTTATAAATACACTTGAGTTGAGGGTTTGTGTTTGACCTTGGCAGAATGGTACATGTAGGTCTTCAGTGAGAATTCAGTGAGAATTGAAATCTAGAGGCTTGGATTAGAGATTAAGGATTAGAGCGTGATCTTCTCTGCAGTCACATCACCTCTGAGATTAAAGCTTACATTCCTGTGCACTCACTTTTTCACACCAAAGATTTTTTCTCTCTCTCACAGACACAAACAAACAGTTAGTAGTGTAATTTTTTTTTGCAGTTGATCACCCTGTTTCAATTGGAAATACGCCATGTTATGAAAGTAAAATGTGCTGCAAAAGGCATTTTATCTTGACTCCGCATGCTCCCACATATGTGTGTCTGCATCAGGAAAAAGCCTAACAAATTGCCAGTGGCAGAAATTCAAACCAAGCAGGAGGTTTCTTTTGCTCTTAAAAAAGGGGTGTTATCACATTCCATGCTGTCTCTGTAGATCTGTATACAGCTGGAAGTGTGTTAAGAAAGGATTAGCTCACTGTGTTCAGAGTGGCTGAAAACATGAAGCATTTTAGGGTCGTTCCATAACATCAAATGTCATAGAAAAATTGGGGAAAATGCATTTCAGATGGTCGCTGTTGATGAATGCTTGTCCCTCTACCACAATACAACCTTTTATTGCACATAAACGCTAATCATGGCGTATTGCCATTAAAAAAAAAAAATGTACTAAACTTATAATAATTGACTGTTGTCCCAAGCAACCAATTTCCTACATAGCTGTGCTAGTTTCATGACTATTAAATCAGACTCCTTTTCTTACTTAATAGAATGATTTGAGCTCAAATCAATATTTCATGCCAATTTATTTATTTTATTTTATGGGAAATTATCTACGTAACAAGTAGGGTAACATATAGTGAGCTGGGCTGGGTTTCCTGATAACGTTCTCTTAGCGCGCTAGGAAGACTCGTAAGGTATAACTTAACTAAAGGTATACCATTACTAGGCGTTCCCCGAACTATACCTTAGAAAGCTGCTTAAGATATACCTTCTTACGTGCGACGTTACCCGGTGCTGTCCGTGGCGATGGTGCTGAATTGGTTGATATCGACGGCTCGAGAATCAATTATTCTCTTGTCCAAGTGCTGTTTCACTGCTTTATGCTAGAAAGTGGTGTTCTTTATATAAGAAGCACTTCAGAAATAGATGAAATTACATTTATTAGGACTATTGGATATTATAAAAAATTATCCAAACTATAATAGCCTATAATAACCTAGCCTACATATTTTAAAATTGTAACATATATTGCTGCCACAATAACCATTTCAAATGTTTACATGCTTTCTTCTCTTTTCCCATGAGGTGGAGCTGCGATGAAATATTGTTCTTGTAAATACTTTCCAGCATTTCAGTAATAAAAGTTTACATGTTACGTACGGTGCTCGGCAGTGATCAAAAAGGATTTAAACAGTGGATTTTGAATCTCTTCTTGTAAACTCAGAGATGTGGATTCAGACGGCAATTAAAGGTAGGGTAGGTAGGATTTTTATAAAAAACTTTTTTTCAAATTTGTTTAAACTGTCTTTATATACCAAAACATAATTAAAATGTAAGTGCTCTGAAAAAGAGAGTATAAAAATCGAGTGACTGTAGACCTTTTAATCTGCAATAAACACAGCTCATTATTTCCATTCGGGACGAAACAATTGATTGGTTTGGCCGACTGTCACTCTCTCTCGCAACCAATGGCAACCACCCCTGTTGCTAGATCTGCCCATATGCGCGCACCCGTTTGATTTGAGGAGTGCAAGAGAGGCGCGGAACCTACGAAGAGTAAACTTATGTCAGAGAAAGAGCATTCAAAATTCAAAGCACCTGCATATGCAGTCAGCGAAGGCAAACAAGGCAAAAACTACTTCCTCGGACCCTGATTGCCCGCACTCTTGAACGACCTCCTCTGCTTCGCCCTCGACCCCGGACCTGTCCTTGAACCGACGATGCGGTACTTGTCACCGGAGTGTAACGTTAGTCCTCATCAGAGTCAACAATGTTTTCATCATGGAAACTCTTACATGCAAAACACCGTATATTATGTTATGTTTCTTACACGAAATTCACCTTCAGCACAGTGTAACTGATGGTAATGGCAAAACATGTATCAATGCAACCTGTTTTTAGCTTTGCCTTATAAATATAGCTTGTTAAATATAGCTCGTTACCGAATCAAACAAAATATATTTTAAACTTTACCAGTATCGATATGCTAGCTTGATAGTGAGTACTAAAAGCCATCTTATTTGTTTTACATTTATAGTGATAAAGTTAGGTATTTTATTACATGTGATTCTGACATGATGTCACTGCATCTGCGCTCCTTCCTCTCCACTCGTCTCAGGTAAATAAATGCGTCTTCTAGCTGAGCCTGCGCGTTTGGCGTCGCGCGTTCATGTGTTTTGGGGGCGTGGCTTTGGAAGGAGCTCAGAAGGGAGGGGGTGGAGTGAATGGAAATAATTAGCTGTGTTTACAACAGTCGTGAGAGGTCTACAGACACTCGATTTTTATACTCTCTTTTTCAGAGTACTTACATTTTAATTATGTATTGGTATATAAAGACAGTTTAAACAAATTTGGAATGTTTTTTTTTTAGAAAAATCCTACCTACCCTGCCTTTAAATTACCACACGACCTGTTTGTCAAAAAACAGTAGGTACTAATTTGGACAGGGATTTTTTACGCGGGTTGGGTGAGAAAAAACACTGATATTATGGATTCGGACGGCACTAAAATCACCGACTTACCCCTGTAAATGTTTAAAATACCGTACGAGCCCATGAGAAACAATATTAGCATCCGGATAGGACTTAACTGACAGTAGCCTATGCTTTCACTGGCTTTTAAAAGCGCTTTTTAATTAAATGAATAATATTGTATAATAATATAATTAAAAACCTAACAACAATCAGTGTAATGACTATTTTATTCTTTGCATGAAAACACTTGAATTAGCCTAATTGAGAACTGTCTGGTTGTATTAAAACTTCAGAATTATATTCGTATAGACCTGCAACAGTGATAAGGTAAAGCTAAGAGTGGTCCAGACCAATCTTCCAAACGTATGAAATGATACATTTTTTTTCAGGATTCTTTGATGAATAGAAAGTTCGAAAGAACTTTTATTTAAAATGGTAAAGATCATCGCTTATCTACTCTATTTGATTATTTTAGCACACCAGTCTTTAGTTTATTTAACTCTTTATGGGATAGATAAGTAGTATGTATAGTTCATGTATTTTCAAATGTGAATTCTAAAATATAAGTAATATGCTATGACATTTCTGACTATTGCAATTAACAACTAAACTGTTAGAAACCCATCCAAAATAATCCAAAAACAGGATGCATGCAGAACACACAGTGATGGATGGAACACCACCATTTTATTTGCCCCACCCCTCCCCCTCCCCCTCCCCCCTCCCCCTCTCCCCTCTCCCCTCTCCCCTCTCCCCCCTCTCCCCCCTCTCCTCCCTCTCTCTTTCTCTGATGAATGTTTGCAGTCCAAGGTCAGGCGGTTACCGCTGCTATTACATGCAGTGTGTGTGTGTGTGTGTGTGTGTGTGTGTGTGGAAGCCATTTTAAAGAGCTGTGAAGCAGCAGTCAGTAAGGCTAATACATTATTAATGAGAAACACTGGACCAAATACATGATCCTCAGCTAATGTTCAAACATCCCCCAGTCTCTTTCTTCCTGTCTGCTTCTCCTTCCCTCGGCCCATTTCTGCCTGCATATCAATGTCATTGCATCCTCCGCTGATCATTTCTCTACTTCAACATCCAAAAAGCTATTTTTGTCTAAAAACCTTTTTGTCTGTGGAGTGAAAAAGTAATGCCTTTAGGAAAGAAGAAAATCTCTTTCTGAAGAAAATATAAGTAATGTTTGCCCTTGCGAGTCTCACTTGTGTTGTCAGGCCGTTGCTAAGGTATTCTCACTGGCTTACTATTTGAGGTATTGTTCATGTCACAAACTGTTGCATGTCGAAATACTTCAGTTTTAAAGTTCAAATCCTAAACTTTAAATATGAGCTATAGTAAACATTCATGAAATGAAAAGCTATGACCTACCACCAATGAAATCCTTATAAATCTGCCTTAAACTCAACAAGCAAAGCAAGAGCATCATTAAAGTAAAATTAATTTTGCAGTGCACATAAATTTTGAGACGGGAATCTGATTTAATGCATGAGAATGATTTGCGTGGCTACATTAGCTCCCATTAAACCCTGCTGTAATTAGGAGGGAATCAGTGTACCACTAATGGAGATCAGAGGTCATTCAGTCACACACTCACACACACGCACGCACACACACACACACATACACACAGCTCTGGCATATGTGACTGTGCTGTCCAGTCTGTTGTCTGCAATGTCCTTCGTTGCCATCATTTTGCCGACATGACTGTAGGCATTACTTCAATCGCAGCATATGACCTACTTCTGCTTCCACGGAAATAGTCGCTGTACAGCTGTACTGGTCATTCAGCGGCTGCTGTGGTGTATCTTGTGGTTGATTCAGAACGAGTGGTGGATAATTGTATCCACTGGACCAACCAGCATGGTCCAGTGATGTATGGGTAACATAATGCCAGTGCACAGTTTCCATGATCATACCAGCATCACTTGTTTTTTAGCTAATTACTTCCATGTAATGTCTGAAAATTATGTTCTAATATGCGTTTTGGCCGATCAGATCACAAGTAGACGAGGGAGACACACACCTGTTTAAACCAGGTGTTTTAATCTGTCTTTTTTCAACCACTTCTCTCCGGGTTTATTCGAGGGGAGGGTCTATGGGCGGGTAAATGTATATGTTTTTTTCAGATCTTTCGATCTAATGGATAAAATAAGCTCACGCAATTTACACATGAATACGCCCGGAGCCGACGGAATAACATTCGGAGAGCGTCAGCTTTCGTTTCTGCTCTGACAGCTTCAACACCAGCCGAACGCTGTGAGTGTGTGTTAGAAATCAGGAATGGTGAGAGAACATTGTGTTTGGTTTGTTTTTCATCTTTAAACCAAACTTGCTTCTTTAACAAAGTTTAAATCCTGCCTGGCTAACACTCTTCTCATAATATTTAAGCATTAGGTCACTAGGCGGAGAGTAGACTGACTTTTGTGGCTGTTCGAACACATTCGACAACATGAGCGTTTACACTACGAAAGCAGCCAATCCAGTCTAATGAGTTTTCGACTACATCTGGAAGTGGTTGAAAGTGGACAAGCTCAAAAGGTTTTAGACCCCGTTTACACCTGTATTTAGCGTCGTCCACTTGTTATCCGATTGACCAGAACGTGCCAGTTCAGTTCAGTTCAGTTCGACCGTGTAAACAGGGTCTATATGATATTCTATTCTTACCTTCCTTTCACTAAATTCAGCAATTTAAAGTCATCATCATAAATTCTATGTAATATTTTACCTATGGTCCTCTTATAATCTTTTTTTTTATAATATATAATTTAAAATAGTTATTGAACAATTACAAATGTAATTTTTTAAAATTATAATCATCTATTTATCTATCTGCTTGTCCATCTGTCTGTCTATCCTTTCATCCATTTATTTTATTAATATGCCCCCTTTAAAGTAATGTGGCATATTGAGTAGATGCAACAAAAACGAAAAATTAGGACAACAAAACCAATCAAGTCTTACCTTTGCATTCCTGCTCTGAGAGACGCTGAATATCTCCAGTCTGCACTTGGAACTTTAGGCTAAGAAAGACAGAAAAAGAGAGACAAAGAAAAGACGTTAAGTGCTGGGATGGATCAAAAAAACAATATTATCTCATTAATTAATCATGCTGGAGAGTAGTCATATGGTCACGATGGCTGCAGAACTGGGGCTTTGGAGAAAAGGCTTAGAGTTAGGTCTTAACACACACACACACACACACACACACACACACACAGACACACAAACATCACTGATAAATTGAGATGATCATCACCCAAAAGATCTGAACCAGCCAGACCAACCATTCAAACAAACAGACGCAGGGACAAATCAAGGGCATAAACCCCTGGAGGAGCAGTAGCAGAGGGGTGAGATCGATCTGAATGAGTCTCCTCAGGGAGAGAGAAACTGAGGCATATCTGCAGTCAAAATGCACAAGGCGAGAGGATGTTTTGCTTCTTCTTCTTTTTTTTTTTTTAAACAGCTTACTATTAGGAAAATGATACTTCTGCTTGCAGTAAAGAGAATATGGGGTGGTCCCAATGCAATAACCTATAATGGTCCTATAGACTAGTGCTTCTCAAACCTGTCCTGGTATAGATATTCATAAGTCGGGTTGGATACAAGGTGAATGCATTACTCATTTACTCTCTCACACACATCTCCTGGTGGACATTCATCAATGTGAAATCCAATTCGCAGTGTAATCAGAGGGGCCTGCTCTCCACACAACACACACATCCATCATAGAAGCCTGCAAAACAACTACAATACACACCTGCTACTGGTCATGCAAAAACATCATACCTAGCTGGAACCTTTCATATTCTGTACAAACACTCAAATAAAACCTTTTCCAAATAAAGACTGAATATAAATCAGTTACAAATCAGTTACAGTTTTTTTTTTACCAGGGCCATAACAACCACATTTCATTCGCCAAACCTCTAATACTAAGAGAAAAAACAAACACAAACTCAAAGGATTGAAACTGTATGTAACCATCTGATGTGTTTAAAACGTTCCCTAAACAAACCCAGGCGTAATGTACAATGACTCATTCAATATTTGAGTAAATAAGGATATGCAGTAGGAAGACTTTTGATAGATTTTGGGTGAAGAATACAAGGGTTAAATAATGTGCAGAAATTACAGACACTCAAATCAAGTGAATATGAAAACAGAGTAGGTTGTGGAACAAAGAAACTGGGGATCTGTTTTTTATTCATCTCACAGGTTTTTGATTTATCACCAACTGTGTGTGTGTGTGTGTGTGTGTGTGTGTGGTGTGAGGAGAGGCAGATAATGAGTTCAGTCTGATCTCGTCTCACCAGCAGTTCCTTACTCTCTTTTTCTCATTTTCTCTCTCTCTCTCAGATCCCTTCTGAGTGGACACACCTCGCCTAGATACAGCATTCGCACCTCTGCACCAACCAATCACAATCCTTCCTTCCTTTTCTTTCCACACCAAACCACCCAATCAGCCACCAGAAACCGCTCCACTGCCACTTAATCACACACTGGTAGAATAAACATGACTGACATTTAATGAGAAAAGCTGAAATGAGCCAGTAATTACTTCACAAATAAGAGACACTCACACATGTTTTCTCATCCAGCAATCCCTGAAACACTCACAACTTGATCAACAAAATAACATAAATGCACTCAGTTTGTAATGATGATCTCTGGTGAACTAACAAAGCAGAAACTGAAGGCTTCGTTTGTAATAAATTGTTGGTCGGCTTGACAAACTGACAAAACTCTGCTGCAAAAATTGCTGATGAGAAAATCAGCTAATCTGTTGAGAAATGGCACGTAACTCAATGGCAGCATGATCTATAAATAAAATAAAATAAAATAAAATAAAATAAAATAAAATAAAATAAAATAAAATAAAATAAAATAAAATAGTTTTTGCACTGTGAAATTTCATGACAATTAATCACATTATCCTTCCCTTTGATTTTTTCTTATAATTGCCATTATTTTGAATAGTGATTCTCATTATAGATTTACTCAAGTTTCCTGAGATTCACCCATCTAACAGTATAAATATCATCAGATATGGACTTGCAATCTTGATGTACCCCATTTTTTGAAATACTAATGAGTACATGAGTACTAATGTACATGAGTACATGAGTACTAATGCATACAATGTGACATTTAAAGGATATTTTAATACATTTATCCTTAAAGAATAACAACTAATCTTACAAAAAAATATATCAATCAACCTTATTCAAAAGAACGATGCTGCAATTTAATACAAAACTATCTATCTATCTATCTATCTATCTATCTATCTATCTATCTATCTATCTATCTATCTATCTATCTATCCATCCATCCATCCATCCATCCATCCATCCATCCATCCATCTATCTGTCTATCTGTCTATCTGTCTGTCTGTCATCAGGGGACCAATCATACTGTGTTTAGCTTAAAGGCCTATCAACTGGTTTTGGTGGATGAAGTCCAATATGAAGTTGCTTAACTAAACTGAAGCTAGGCTGGAGAGTCTCTCTTGAGAGATTTAAGTGTGGGTACAGAGAAACTGGAGTGTTGTTTGAGCTTCACACCTCTAAATATAAACACACCCAGCTGTCCTGAAACAACGCATTGCAGAACAGGCTGGAGAGTGAGAGAGAGAGAGAGAGAGAGAGAGAGAGAGAGAGAGAGAGAGAGAGAGAGAGAGAGAGAGAGAGAGGAGAAACAGTGAGCGCTTCTCTCTAAATTCATAACTGATGAAATGCAATTTGATGACAGATCTAAACAAGTGGAAAGAGAGTCTGATACGGTAAATCATCATAACCACACACACAAACACTTGCATTCTGCAGTGCACACTAAAGACTGCTGCTGTGAATTAATGAGGCACAAAAAGAAAAAAGTAAAAATGCTCCAGTACAACAGCAGGCCTCCATTACCGAGCCCTGATATATATTCTAAGCAAGAGCTTTCTGGTGCTGAAAAAAGACCTGTCGCTGTACTGCAAACAGTAAGCAGAAAACTTTAGTACACTGTAAAAAAAGACTTTTCAAAGTTGTAAATAAAACAAAGATTATTGGATTTTGTTTTACAAGAAAAAAATATTTTTAGTATTTCTTTAAAATGTCACATGTATTTCAATGTGTTTCTTTCTGTCTCTTTATAATTAATTGTGAAATACTAGTGATTTCTGAGTGAATTTTTTTTTTTTTTTTTTGTCTGTGTATTTGTAAGCAACAACAACAAAAAATGACATAGCTACTCCTAAACCATCATCATCATCTTATCTGAGAGTGAAAAGGCACCAGGATTAGCAAAAGAGAACAGATTTTCTCCTCACTTCATGCATAGATGGATGATTCACTTGATGAATGCTATAAGAGTGTGGGCACTGCACACACCTGTATTGCCGTAGCGTCGGGCATGCTCAGTCTGCGCACAAACTGCCCGCTCTGCCCTGTAAAGAAACGGTCTGCCCCTGAACCCCAAGTCCCACTCATCGGCCGGCCCGTATTGTAGAACATAAAAGTGTCACTTCCTGATGTTGCAGTCAGGCAGGTCTTATAGCAGTACGTTTTAGTTAGAGAGCCGTTTCCTCGGACTTCAATGTATCGTGGCTCCACTTTCAGATCTCTCCGCATCACCGCGGACTGTTGCTGGAACGTGACCCCACCAGCAGCGCCCCCACCTCCACCTCCACCTCCACTTGTGGCTCCACCAGCTCCACCACCTCCTCCACCACCACCTCCTCCACCACCATCTTTGGATGCTTTCTTCATCGTTGACTTCTTTTTCTTCTTGGACACACAGCAAGGCGAGCAGGAGCAAGCGTCTGGTTGGCTGCAGTAGGCATGGCAGCGAACAATTGCTAGGACGAAGATAGTGAGCAAGAAAACAAAGGTGGTGGCACAGAGGGCAATAAGAAGATACAGGGTCACTTCGGAGAACATCATTGTGCCATGTGGTCTGATTATGCGTTTTGGGTCTGGGGCCACTTTAGGTGGGAGCTCCATGACGCCGACGGTGATCGTTGTAGATGCGGAGCGAGGAGGCAAACCATGATCGCGGACATGCACTGTCAGGCTAAAGACAGTGGAATTGTCCTCGAAGACTCTCCGTGTTGTGCGGATCTCACCTGTGTGCTCGTGCACCTTAAACAAGTCCAGTTCAGGTGGGTGATGGAGGCTGTATAGCAACCAGGCATTTTCCCCAGCATCTAAGTCCCAAGCCAGCACACGTGAAACAAGGACGCCTGCCTCTGAGTTACGCAGAATAGTCTCTGTGGAGTGTGAGCCGTTCGCCGCCGGGCGAACAAACTTCGGGCTGTGGTCGTTGGTGTCCATGATGTAAATATAGACAGTTGCCACCCTGCTCAAAGGAGGCACACCGTTGTCTTGAGCTTTAACCTGGAAATGAAACTCACGCAACTTCTCAAAGTCAAACGATCGCAGTGCGTACACCTCACCTGTGGCAGGTTTGACAGAAACATATGATGCCACGGAAATACCATGGTTGTTGTCATTGAGGACGGTGTATGTGATGCGAGCGTTCTCTCCGGCATCAGGGTCCGTCGCCTCGATGACGCACAGAGGTGCACTGACCGCATTGTTTTCTGAGACATAAACAGTGTATGAAGTCTGTTTAAAACGTGGTGGATTGTCGTTGACATCTGCCACTTCTACTCGTATCGTCATTGACGATGAAAGGGGTGGCGTTCCACCATCCATGGCAGTAACTGTGACATTATATGATGATATAGTCTCACGGTCCAGGAAGGCTGAGGTAACAATGGTGTAATGATTCCGGAATGATTTGATTTTAAAGGGCAGGTCAGGGGGGATGATATCCAAGCTGACCTGTTTGTTTTGTCCAGAGTCTTTGTCATTTATGCTTATTAAACCCACCACAGTGTCTGCCCGAGCGTCCTCTCGAACCGGGCTGGAGAGAGAGGAGAGCACAATCTCAGGAGGGTTATCATTCACATCCAACACCTCCACCACCACTTTACAGTGCACTGCTACGGCCCCTTGGCCTCGATCTGCTGCCTGGATATACATCTCATAGGTGTTGGTTTCTTCATAGTCCACATTGCTCATTACTCGAATTTCCCCACTGTCTGTGTCTACAGAAAACATCTGCCTCACTCTATCTGGCGTGTACGCGCTAAAAGAGTAATACACCTCCCCGTTGGAGCTTTCATCTCTATCTGTGGCGTTTAATTTAATCACCAGCGCGCCAACGGGAGAGTTTTCCCGCAGTTTCACTTTATATACGGAGCTGTCGAAGACTGGCACGTTGTCATTGGTATCCAAGACGCGCACGTTGATTTTGGCTGAGCCTGAGCGCGGAGGCGATCCGCCGTCAGTAGCAGTGATTAGAAACTGGTGAGACTGCAAAAGCTCGCGGTCGAAAGGTTTTTTCAGCACGAGCTCTATGTGTTTTCCATCTGCAGGTGGTTTGGTTGAGTCGAGCGCCAGGTGTTCGTTTGAGGTGAGGCGATAATGGCGCACGGAATTTGAGGCGTCGTCAGAATCTTGCGCGCCCTCAATGGAAAACCGCGCGCCTGGCTGTGCGCCCTCGGAGATCTCCAACTGGTACTCGTCTCGAGGGAAAAGCGGCGAGTTGTCATTTGCATCCAGAATCTCAACATCCACGCTGTGCTGTTCAAATGGGCTTTCTAACACCACGTCGAGACTAAGCGTGCAGGTCCCGCTGAATTCACAGAGCGTTTCGCGGTCAATCCGGTCGCTTATAACAAGCTTACCAGTTTTGTGGTTTATGTTGAAGTATCGCCTCGCACTGTCGGAGCTGATTCTAATCCGACGCGCCGAAAGCTTTCGCAGCTCCAGCCCGAGATCCCGAACAAGATCCCCAACGACAGTTCCGCTCTCCAACTCCTCCTGAATGCTGTAGCGAATTTGTGCATTTGTAAGGACACTTAATAGAACAATGAGGAAACATAAACAAAGAGGCAC
Organism: Abramis brama; assembly: GCF_963993115.1. Lineage (NCBI taxonomy): Eukaryota > Metazoa > Chordata > Actinopteri > Cypriniformes > Leuciscidae > Abramis > Abramis brama. Next base: position 5,117,169 of record NC_139975.1, read on the forward strand.
GTTCTCTTTTGTGCAGCTACATCGCCCTGCAACAGCCATCGCAAGCTGGCAACATCCACAGACGGATTAAAAACCACTTTCCGCCTTTAGAGCTCGCCGCGCAACAGCTCCAAAGCACGGCATCCAAAAAACGGGCAGACTATGTGCAGGATGACCAAAGTCTCCGCTGCGCTTGCCTTTTCAAACAGACATTTTCCTGCTTCATCCATATTCTCTCTTTTGTTTGCGCCCCAGCTCTTTTTTCTTCTCTCCTCTCCGCGAAGCCGACTCTTGTTTCCCCTCACAAGGGTGCTGCCTATTGCTCCCCCTCTCTCTCTTTCTCTCTCTCTTTCTCTCTCTCTCTCTCTCTCTCTCTCTCTCCTGTCCCCCTCCCTCACCCAGTGCTGTACAGGCGGGGGATGGGAGAAACGCGCTCTAACCAGCGCAGCTCACTGCATTTCAGCACCTCCGAACAAAAACACCGACAAGCCTATTAACAACCAGATGCACCACGAAGAATTAAAAATCAAAAGTATATTAAGGAAATTGTCGCTTTCTTTAGCCTTTACAACATTCGTCTTGTTTTCAAAACATTCTCATCAATATCGATTGAAAACACGGCTGCATTCAATCACAGAGACAGTGCCACCGCCCTTTTTTTTCATTGTCTCCTCTTCTCAGCGCACAACTGAGGTGACTAAATTGAATTCTATACAGAATATTTCTTTCTCATTAAATTACATTTCACCTTAATAAGAGCAATCGATTTTATATTACCACAACGACATGTTTGACTTTTAATGAACATATAAAATACTGATTGACAGTATCTTGACTCGTTTTTTCCTCTCTTTCTCCCCTTTCATCTCAGAAAGCTCTCTCACTTCTCACCGATGCATTCGATACCGCTGACAGCTCTTATAGTTATAGCCGTCAGCACTAACTGTACGGCCACTCACCCGCTCTTTCTACTGTCCCCAAATCTGAGAGATTAAATTGTCACCGATTACAAATGAAGCATCTAGGACTGCTGTGCCTCTCCCACACACTTCCTTCTAATCTTTCGCCCCTCTTTTGCTGTTATATCATGGTGCTTATCCACTTGTTCTTTTTTATGCACAAAACAGGTTCAGTGCAGGGACAAACGCTCTGATCCAAGCCAGTCCACCATCATAATGCCTCTTTCCTCCTCTATACCTATCTGACCATAAAAAAAAAAATAAAATAAATAAAAATAAAAATATATATATATATATATATGTATATATATATATATATATATATATATATATATATATATATATATATATATATATATATTATTATTATTATTATTATTATTATAACATTGCAAATAACATTGTGTTGTAATGGTCAGAGTCTATTAATTTAAAAAAAAATGAATGTGCCATTGTTGTTTTGCTTGCTGAATGTTGATATCTGTGTGTGACTCAAGCAAGGACAATTTCAAGATATTGGCACAACTAGAGGGGGATCCACCCCTTTTGTTAGATGGTGTTTGTGGTATAGTTGTTAGCAATACAATTTTAATAAACTGTAATTCAACCTGAATTGTAGATTTGTTTGGGATTTAGTTAGTTAGAGAAGTTAGGTCATCTATTTTTTTAAAGCAACATATTTATTACCTCTCTTCATTTGAAACCATACATAAGTTGCCCAACCATTTTAGGAAATCAACATCAATTTATGAAGCCAAGTTACGTGATGTTCTCTTAAAATTGTTAGTAGGAAAATTCAACTTTCGAGATAACTTTGGAAAATAGTGAATGCAACTACGAAGAAATTAAGTTAACTGCAGAAGAAATGAGTAAAAAGTCTATTAAGAATTGCCCTGCCTCAAAAACTCCCTTTTGCTTGACAAAATGCGACTCAAACCAATCAAGTAATCTTATGTTGGGTTTTCTGAGTCAGAAAGGTATAGTATGTGAATAGTATAAATTTTGACAAATAAGCTCAAAATTGTTGTACATTAAGTAAAGTGAACTAAAAAGTGTTAGTTAGAACAACTGTTGAGTTTTAGTGTGTGCAGTTCTGTATGCAAGCAATGCAAGACATACAAAGAGCCAAAACAAATCAAATAGGGTCAACAGTGTAATTCTATTTACTGTAGTGCAATTTTAATTACTTGCAGATACTTTTAAAATGAGTAGAATGTAAAAACATGTATGTACACAATAAGTGCATTGTATCAAATTATTACTTTAAATGTTAGTACATAGTAAAGACACATAATATATAGTAGGAAAGAACATTTTAATTTATACAGCACATTTACTTTTGTAGAAATGTGCTACAAGTAATTATGCAAGACATACCAAAGAGCCAAAAAAATCAAACACGGATAAAACTGAAATACAGCACATCCCTCGGTTTGTGGGTGCACTTGTTGCAGCCTGTTTGATGCCGAGCTTCAAGCTTAACAACGCCACCTCACAGGAACCAATCCAACTGTTTAATTAATCAAGGCCAGGGTGGGAAATCACATCAGACCGCCAACAGTCCTGACACTATATCTATTAATGTCCACTGGGGCTATTAGATTTCCATTGGAAGCTATAAACTCTGGGCTGTGTATCTGGCTTTCTCTCCAGTCAGACATTAGCACACATCTCACACATCGGAGCCTCCAGCTCACGCTGTCTCTGGGCAGAAGTGACCAGACAATGGATTTCCACGGTGTTTTGCAGTCCATGTCGATCCATTTAAGATGTGTAGTCGTCCTAAACACCTGCCTTTGTAGTCAAGACATTAAGGTAATATGTCTTGTATTACCTACTGTAATAAAATGTGTGACAACTAGGGGTGTTATTTGACAACAAATGAGATTGTGATGTCTGGCAGGCTTTGCTGTACAAATAGCAGTGCTGTTTTGGCTGATGTTTAGACAGAATGACCTGGAAGAACCCGGTGCTTTGAGTCATCAGGCCACAGGGCCAGTAAACACTCCCCCGCCTTCCACACTCTCTGGCTCTGAAGAATCTGAGCGCCCACAAGAAAAGAAAACGCAGTGACTGAACAGCACTATAGTGTTTGAGAGAGAGAGAGAGAGAGAGAGGGAGAGAGAGAGAGAGAGAGAGAGAGAGAGAGAGAGAGAGAGAGAGAGAGAGAGAGAGAGAGAGAGAGAAACCGCTGTGAGGGAGGAGGAAATAAGAAAAGGAGGAACTAGGTTTTACAGTTTTTCTCAATCGCTCCGGCACATTTTTCGAAACAGTCTTAACATTCTCTAAACTGTAAGTGCAATTGTCACAACTGTTTGCTTGAACATCAGAACTCTATCGCATGTCTGCAAAATGTATATTCACCCAATACATTTAATTCATGCTTCAAAACCAAGTTAATGTGTCATTAAATTGGCCGATGCCACCAAAATAAAAATAAAAATTTCATCGTGTAAGCCATGCTGGTCAAAATGTTTAGATGTTTTTTCACCATGGAAATATTTGTAATATACAAATTTCTTGTGTTTTCTACTTTTTAGTTGACAGTCTGTTTTTTCTACACTATATAAGAATGTCAGTTTTGTCTAGCTGAATGCTCTTGTGTATCATACTGGGCTTTCTAGATAAAGATTTCAGCCGTAGGTAAAAATGTACTAGGGAAAGTCAATCCTGTAGTACACAAAGAGAAAAATGGACATTTGGTCACACTACATATTAGGTGTCCTTAACTACTATGTACTTACATCAAAAAATAAGTACAATGTACTTACTGTGTTCATATTGTATTGCGAAACACTTTTGCTGCTATTGAGGTGGGATACGGGTAAGGATAGGGACGGGTTTGGTTGTATGAGTAAGGATGGTTTAAGGAAAGGGTCAACAGTGTAATTCTATTTACTGTAGTGTAATTTCAATTACATGCAGATACTTTTAAAATGTAAGTACAATGTAAAAACATGTATGTACAAAATAAGTGCATTGTATCAAATTATTAATTTAAATGTTAGTACATAGTAAAGACACCTAATATAAAGTAGGACAGAACATTTTAATTTATACAGCATGTTTAATTTTGTAGAAATGTGATACATGTAAACTGAAAATTCACAGTTGCTTGTTCATTTTTACACTATACTTCACCTAACACCACCACCACACATTCTTACATATCTTCCTATTGCTCTTCCATAACAAGCAACTGTGAATTTTCAGTTTTCCTGTAACACAATTTTTCAAAAAATAAACTGCAGTTGCTGTGTAGAGTTGTGACTTTCCTCCATTGTTAAAACTGGTTGTAATGGTAGTGCTGGGCAAACTCCATATAGCATGCTTCCAAACTTGACTGGTTGATAGGCAAGATTGTGATTCCTATTTCATTACAATTACAGGCCATTTGCCAAATTAGCAAACATTACAAACATTCCATAGGTATTTATGGAATACACATGCATGTCCGACAGATTTCAATAACTGAAAGGATCATTTTGCATGTGAAGGCTCACACGATGAAAGAATGTTTAGATGTTGTGAAGAGTTTGACAATTTCACAGAGAATCAATTCATCATTTTTGATTAACAAGTGTGCATTTAGTTATTGTGCAAATTGTACACAATTGGACACACATGTGCCAAAACATGCAATTTGCTTAAAATCTCAATCGAGAATTGAGCCAAAGTGATTGATAAAAAAAATGTAGTAATAATAATAGGCTAAACAATAAGATCTGTCAAATGTGTACACATCAGCACCTAATCCATTCATTATTTTCATTTATTCTTTTCTTTTTCATTTATTTACGTATCATTTATGTATTAATTACATATTGCGAAACGAGCACCGACAACTATCCAATTCATTAAAAAAATCTGTAACTTTATTTTGTCCTCCAACAGACATTCTACTGACTATAAGTAACTTTGCAACTGCATGTCAACTTCTAACCCTAATCGTCTACTAATACTCTACTAACACTCTACTACCACTCTAATGAGAGTTAGCACACATGTAGGTGCAACGTTACTTAGTCAACAGAATGTGTTAAAGGGACCATCAAAATAAAGTGAAACCAAAAATTCTTTGTACATTCAAACACAAATTTTTCAAATCTATTCTTTTCTATTTTCCTCGGACTGACTGCGCTGTCGTGACATTTCACAGACGCTCCCCGCGGGACACGCACGGCTGTTTACGCCCATTTCAAAGAGGGGGGACGGAAAACATCAGCCGCAATCTCGTCAATTATGCACGCGAGCTGATTCAAACACCTGGCCTTTCCTTCGAGGTCTGTCTAGCATGTACACACATTCTCTCACTGTCTTTCCTGTGTCTCATTGTGCTGTGATGCATTTGTACAACATTGACATCTCCCTGCTTTACCTGTTAGAATCGCATCCATCTGCTGTCTGCTGCTAATTGTTTTCCCCCTCAGGGTTTTAGATTAAGTTATCTCTCCTACTCTCTGCTCAAACGGACATCTGTCAGAATAAACAAAAAGACGCTGCTTTGCTCCTTCTGAAGTGGAAACTCACTCAAACAAGTAGCATCTATGTTATACAATGGCTGAATATTTTTATACAGTTTTTTTATTGCAATTTTTGTGATTTTAAGATTTTAACACATGTAAATTGCATTATTTGCTATTAAATGAACTGATAGTTAAAAGTACTATTGAAAGAAAATACTGTTGTGTTTCTGCGATTAAACCAAATGTTCTCATTACATACTACAATAATCTCGTGTTTGAAACAATGATTATGTGGACTGAAAATGTGTATTACTAATGAAAGCATGGGATCAGGTTTTGAAAGAATGACTTTATTTATTTATTTTTGTACTAAGAGTTTTGAAAATGTACACCTTTTAATCGTGAAAATAGTTCCAAAAAGAATAAAAAAACACTGTAATCAAAAACTGAACTCTCCTCTACAATTCTTATCGATCCCCTTAAATGTCTGTACATTATTAAAATGATAGACTTAAGGCATCTCAACTTCAACTATCAGATTTTCTACATGTAAGCAGGACATACATACATTATTTATCCTGGCATCCAAATGTCTGAAACCATTAAAAGACTATTACAAAAGGAAATGAAGTTGCAGGACAGACAGACAGACAGACAGACAGACAGACAGATAGATAGATAGATAGATAGATAGATAGATAGATAGATAGATAGATAGATAGATAGATAGATAGATAGATAGATAGATAGATAGATAGATAGATAGATAGATAGATAGATAGATAGATAGATAGATAGATAGATAGATAGATATTCTGACATCTCTCTAAAGTTGTTCTTAATTCTTGTAGACTTGACAGCATAGTGCAGAAAAAGTGGTAAGAAAAATCTCTTCACCTCTCTGTATCAGAGTCTACAGCTCATCAGAGTGCTTCTGTTAGATATTAATTTCCAGCTCTACTCACTCACTACAAATGACTCTAAAATATTAACGCTGGATCATTACAGTGCAGTTATTGCCCCTTTAAAAAGACATTCATTAGACCGCAATAATGGCTGTTGTGCAGCACAGGGCTTTGCAGGACCAGCTTTGAGACTGTTGCACAGTTGTTAGGGGTGAGTCTGAGCACTAATGTTTATGAGAGTGTCTCTATACCCACATGTCGTTATGAAATGAGGGTCTTTATGAGAGTGTGTGAGTCAGTTTTGTGGCTTCTGGGACTTTCCCTCTTCATTGTCACACTGCTCAGGGCCACGAGTGATGACCTCACTGCATTTATCATTCATAGTAAAATAGATGACATCATCAGAAAAGCACCATTGTCCATTCAAAAAAAACTTTTTTAAATTAGAGTTTATATTGACATTTTATTTGCTATAGAAATATAGAATTCTGTTTTTAAAAAAAAAATACATTTTTAATTTGTATTGTGCAATTTAATGTACACAACTTTTGTTATTTATACTGATTAAAGCTTTGCAATGGTATAAGCTAAATATTATAATCACGTTCAAGTTCAGCTTTTTTTTCCCATGACACCTTTACTATTTTATATAGGAGACCTGAATATTAATTAGATATTGCCTGAAAGACCAAGAAGAAAAGAAGATGACTGGGTGTGTCAGCGTGTACTGGATGTTGTCAGAGCATGGGTAAAGTCAGACCTCTATGGGTACAAAAGAAGAACTGCAGGTCTTTACATCTCACATATCAGAATGCATTAGATTCTGTCTCTGACACAAAGAAACAATGGAATAGAACAAATCAATCCTCTTTTCAAATCTCATCTTTAAACACTGCTATGCTCTTATCCTCAATACGTATTTCTGACAGTCATCTCCTCCGTTTCTCTTGCAGTATAATCTATTTTTAAGACAAACCATAAAATATATCAGTGCCATTGTTTTGTCTCAAGATGCTCACCAGTAATGTTGTTTTTTTTCTAAGGCTCATTTATAAAAGCTACTTAAATGTCCTAATTGAACTAAGGCCTAATCCTGGCTTAATCTAATCCCTGTCTGTGAAATCAGGCCTTTTTCTTTTATCTGTAATCAAACTGGAACATTGTCAGAACAAATAATTACAGATTTCTCAGGCAAAACACACAAGACAGGCATTACTAATCATAGCCAAGATTTTTAGGCAAGCATTCAAACTTCTTGCACTTTTTAAAACCAACCATTTAGGTACTCCAGAATAAATAAAACATTCAGATTTCTCTGTTCTATTCTCAGCAGGCACAGCTAAACGCACCCAGAACTCTCTTCATCTATCCGTGAGCCAACGTGATTCCCGGATCTGCGATCCCAAAGCGTGTGTAATTTCTCCTCCATTACATTTCTCCGTCAGAGAACAGGCCGTGGTTTTACTGAACGCAAAACAATTCAACCTCCGGGGCCCTGATAAACCCTGCTGCCACAGCACCGGTTGCCCTTCAGAAGCCTGATTCTAAAACAGACGCCTGTGGAGGTGAAACAAAGCTATCAGGCAATGCAGACAAGCCTCAGTAGACCTCCGCACACAGAGCCACTATTGAGGACCCCGTACATGCTGTGAATGTGTGTGAAAAACAGAATATCAAGCAGCCAAGTTTCCCCTTCTCTCTCATTTTTTGTTTTGTTTTGCTGCTTGTTTGTAGAGACCAGAAATCTGTGAATGTATTTTAAATTAAATTTGTAAAATAAACAGATTTATTATATTTCAGAATGAATGCTGAAATGTTACATTAGCATAAAGTCATTGTTTTCGTGTACTTACGTGTACTTACAGTGTACTCAACTAAGAAAGTGTAAGGTAATGGGTTAAGGTTATGTTAGGGGTATGTATGTACAAAAGAATTTAAGTGTTCTATTAATCTCTGTACTATTACTAATTTATTGTACAATGGGTAACACTTTATTTTACAGTGTCCTTGTTACATATGTTACAATTACTTACCATAGTAATTATGCATAATTACAACTGACCCTCAACCAAATCCTAATCCTACCCTAACCCTATAGTAAGTACATGTTGTTGCGTAATATTACTCAGTACTTAAATATATAATTACACGGTAACAATGACACCTTAAAATAAAGTGTAACCGTACAATGCAGTAGAAAAAAATAATTATGTCACTTTCAGCTTTCCATAGTCAGAATTGTTCATAATAGTTTTGTACATTAACACATACTGTAGCACACATTACTGTTGGCTTGCTATAAGTTTCTTTCTTTTTTAAAGTTTTATTTAGAAGTGAAGAGGCAGATACATTAGTGCATCAGGAAAATAAATAGCTGGGCCCGGTTTCCCGATAACGCTCACTCTTAGCGCACTAAGAAAGCTCGAAAGATATATCTTACCAAAGTTGTTTATGTTCCTAAGTGTGTTCCCCGAACCATACCTTAGGAAGCTGCTTAAGATACCTTCTTACGTGCGACGTTACCCGGCGCTGTCCGTGGCGATGGTGCTGAATTGTTTGATATCGATGGCTCGAGAATCAATTATTCTCTCTTGCAGGGGCTGTTTATGTGAGAAAGCGGTGATCTTTATAAATGAAGCACTTCAGAAATAGTTGAAATTGCAATTTATTATGATTACTGGATATTATAAAAAATAATCCAAACTATAATAGCCTATAATAGCCTAGCCTACATATTTTAAAATTGTAACATATATTGCTGCCACAATAACCTTTTCAAAAATGTACGTGCCTTCTTCTCTTTCCCATTTTTGTTCGCTGAGGTGGAGCTGCGATGAAATATTGTTCTTGTAAATACTTTCCAGCATTTCAGTAATAAAAGTTTACATCTTGCGTACGGTGCTCGGCAGTGATCAAAAAGGATTTAAACCGTGAATTTTGAATCTCTTGTAAACTCAGAGATGTGGATTCAGAAGGCAATTAAATTACCACACGACCTGTTTGTCAAAAAACAAAAGGTACTAATTTGGCCAGGGATTTTTACGCGGGTTGGGTGAGAAAAACACTGATATTATGGATTCGGACGGCACTAAAATCACCGACATACCCCTGTAAATGTTTAAAATACCGGACGAGCCCATGAGAAACAATATTAGCGTCCGAATAGGACTTAACTGACAGTAGCCTATGCTTTCACTGGCCTTTAAAAGAGCGTTTAATTAAATTAATAATACTGTATAATAATATAATTAAAAATCTAACAACAATCAGTGTAATGACAATTTTGTTCTTTGCATGAAAACACTTGAATTAGCCTAATTTAATACTGTCTGGGTGTATTAAAACTTCAGAATTATATTCATATAGACCTGCAACAGTGATAAGGTAAAGCTAAGAGTGGTCCAGACCAACCTTACGAAAGTGTGACTTACAGAAGATATACTTAGCGAACGAACGTTTCGGGAATCGTGCCATAAGGTTAAGAGAGAGGTTAAGGAATAGGTTAAGAACTACTTAGAGATAAGAACGCTTTGGGAAACCGGGCCCTGTTTAGTTTGTCAAAATTTGCGAGGTTTATGCCCACTGAAAGACTTCTGCAAAGACAAATGTCCAGATTTGTGTGTCCTAAACTTAGTTCGTATATTCCTTGCACTGCTGTACACTCTGCTTTGTTAATATTCAATACTCATTACATCTTCATGTAGGGAAGTCCTGAGCACAAAACAAATATTGTTTCTCTTTGTGCTAATTTCTTCAGTGTCGTCTGAAGAACATACGGTATCACTATACTACAATTTAAAGGTTCTTCCAAGCAGAACAAGCTAATCTATGCCCCAGATTTTATGGCAATAGTCAAAAGCCTCATTTGTACATCTCAAATTATAAAACTGCACCACTTAATTATTTTATTAATAACAAAATATACCAACTGTGTGGGAAAAATAAAGTGAATTTAAACAAAACAAAAAAAATGCAACAACAACATCATTCTGGGCTTTTACTAAAAATAATCACTACTGGTATGTTTCATCATCTTCCCATACTCCTTCTCTCTCTCTCTGTCTCAGTCTCTCAATAAGCCTATGACAAATTTTGTCATGTCTAATCAGTGGCTAAACGCCCAGCGGCTGCTGTTTCTCCACTCGCTCTCCCAAGAGTGAATTAATTCCGTGAATCCGTTTTTTATTGTCTCCCTGACACCCTCATTTGTTTGTCTGATACCACCTGCTTCCCCATTTATTCCCTCTTTTTCATGAACATCCTCTGACTCTACTGTCTTTCTTTTACATTCATATACCAGTTCACCACACCCTTTCTGCTCACACAGACTCTGCATGCACCCTCTCTCTCTCTCTCTCTCTCTCTCTCTCTCTCTCTCTCTGTGGGTGTGGCAAAATGCAGCATTGGCTAGTTATAAAGAAACAGAGCCCGGTCGCCATGACAACCTGAAGATGGAGGGATAAGAAAAGACACTAAGTGCTAAGATCGCAATGTCACATAATTACATGTGTGCATGTGAGATAGAATGTGAGGGAGACAGAAGAGTATAGAGAACAAAAGGAGCATATGTCACTAACCTGCTGGTTGATAAGTGTGCCATTGAACTGTGGGTCATGTGGTCTAGTAAGGAAACACTGTAACTGTAGGGAGAAAAACTAGGGCTGGGTAATAGAGCAAAGACATGACAACATCCAATATTTAAATTTGTATTTAACTTAGCTCTAAACTTGCTTCAAATGTGTCAAAGGGACCATAATGTTAGCCAAACAGTCAATATTATATCAGTCAATTATATTCAAAATGTTTAAGGCTAACTAGAGTAAAAATTGTTAAAACAATCATGCCACAAATCAGGTTTCAAAATTGACTGATTTGAGGTTGAACTGATTAATGAGAAAAGAGTTAGAACATAACAACATCTTGCAACTAACAAGATGCAATAAAATAAACAAATATTTGCCTTAACGCTCTCATTCTAGCAAGTCATGTTAGAAGGAAGGATCTAATGTTGTAATGCAGCACAACTGATGTTAAACTCAGTCTCTATCTGTTCAGACTTCTCTTGCACTAAGTGAAATTACTGATATGTAATGCAATAAGCTTAACTCTTCTTCTTTTTATGTACAAATGAAACTAATGGGCTCATGAAATCGATTTAATGCTCTGTACAAACCAGGGTCATCACAGGACTGTAATGAAACCTCTGCTGCTGACACTCTTATTAACACTGCTGGTCAACAAACATCAATTGTGCAACCTCTTCTCATATTAGCACAACTATCACAAACACAGACACACATACACTCACTCTATAAACAACTATGTTAGCAGTTGTTGTCAGAGTGACTGTCCTCAGCAGAACTGGAGCACAGGGTGGGGTTTTGGTGTGATTGACAGTGATGATGTCACAGCTATGAGCTCAGCCTGCAAACCAAGGGCTCCTGCAGCGCAGAACGGAAAATTACCGTCCCTTCCCCCACTCCATTGCCCCCTCTCTCTCTCCATCTCTCTCTCTCAGAGTGTCTGTCTATCTGCGTATTCCTCCCTCTACCTTTTATCCCAGCTCTCCTTTCCCAACACCCCCACTCTCCTCCCTTTCTCTATCCCTTTTTTTCTCTCTCCCATCCCCCTCTCGTTCTCCCACACAGGCAACATGCATTAGCTTGGAAGGAAAATCTCAGCCGGCACAGAGACAATAACAAAGCTGAATTCTGCTTGTTCTGCTCAACACAACAAAGCAAATACAGCAAAAGAACAAACCTGCAGGTCTACAGTAAAACTGTTAAAAAAAAAAAAGATAAAGCCGGGCGGAATAAATCCTCACAGATTAAAGCACACAAAACCAATAAAAAAATAAGTTGCTGTGCACAGAACATTGATCACAGGACATTAATCAAATGTGCATATAATGCTAACTCTTGTTTTACAAAAAGTCAGATGTTCTTGCTTCAATTTAAGCACACAATAATATGTTGTTTGGAACATTCTCAAATCATGCTTATGGGTCATCAGTTTTTTTTCTTTTCCTGGAGCCCTTGTCAGCTTAAATGCTGCTGTCAAATTCTAAGAAATTCTAGATAACCTCCCCCCCGATATTTTTAACTAGAAAAATGTGAAAAAATATTGAAAAATGAAAAATATTTACAATGCATGCTCATGCAATCCACTAAAGACTAAAGCAGAAACAAACACAATCAGATCGACTTAAAAGCATGGACAGAAGAAAGAGAAAAAAGAATTCAACTGGCAATTTACGGTATCAAACCATGTAAGAAATAAAACACGTTTAATTTGTGAATGAGACAGAACTATATATGGCTATAAGACAGCCCTTCTCCAAATTATAGGCTGTAGAAATTATCCGTATGGCCCACACCCTGCTGAGAGGCCTCAGCTGCATGGAGAGAGAGATACTGCTAATGCTAATCTACTGAATCCTGTTTACAAAATTAATTTAAATTAAACTTCCATTGGGATATAGCTTGTAAATGGATTGAAAAAGAGAGAGGTTGAGTGTTTGGAACACATGGGAGAGACAATATTATGAAAAGGTGCACAACCAGTACTGCATGTTGTAAGTGAACAAGAAAGAAATAAGTCAAGGAAGAGAATGGGGGAAAGTCAGTAAGATAGCATTGGTAAATTCAAGCCCAGTGGCAGTCTCATTTTTTTCCTGTTTATGTGCCAGAGATTTTCCAAGCGGAACACAAAAGCCGAGCATGGCCTCTTTAACCAACATGACACAGACCGACAAATCCGCTTCACGTGACAGACTTCGGACTCATTTTCAGACCTAGAAACAGCTGTGGTAATCTCTGCATTATACAAGAGGTCAAAAAATGTATAATTAAATAAATAAATAAAACCAGTTGAGGGAAAATCTCGAAACTGTTCTGTTTACTTTGGCCAAACAAATATTGGTATTCAATAAGGCACCATTCAGAACACTGTTGCTGGACAGAGTCAAACTATGGTCAAGCTCAGTGTGTTTCAGCACCACGGATAGCTCTCATGCAATGTAATGACAGGTCATGTTTCAACAGGAGATGTCAGAAGCTCAATACAAGATTTTTGTATACACATAGGAATTAAAGAAAAAAGTACATTTTAACTGGCCCCTTATAATATCTTACCTTCTCTTTATTAGGGAGTGTTTGTGTTCTGGTAAAAGTGTCTCCTCCATTAATACTGATCAGTTCTGCATCTGCAGGAGGAAATTGCGCAGGGAAAACCACTACGTCACTCTTCAGTGTGTCTGAGCTAAAACACACGTCATACTGCTGAGTAGCTTTGGAGTAAGACCAGCTCCCGTCAGGGTGTGTGGTGATCATCGGGGCGCTGTACCTGCCCAAACTGCCGTCTGTCCTGTGGCATTTTACAGCTATCAAACTGATGAGGCTCAGTAAAAAGATGACGGACACACACACAATGGCGATCAGCAAATACAGATTTAAATCCGAGAAACTCTCCTCCTTTATCGGCGCATGTCTGAATGGAGTCTTGACGTCACCTACGCTTTCAACAACCACAACATCAATAGACACAGTCGCTGACAGTGAGGGCTCTCCGTTATCACAAACCAAAATGACCAACGGGTGAGTTTTCAGGTCATTGTCACTCATTCTCCTCTTAGTCCTGATCTCCCCGCTGCTGGTTCCGATTCGGAACAGATTGTTTCCTTTGGGTTCAGAGATGTGGTAAGACAGCAGCGCATTGTAACCAGAATCTGCATCTACAGCCCTGATCTTGGCCACAAAGTAGCCCGCGTCAGCAGAATAGGGAATGTTCTCTGTGTTAACGGAACCGAGCTCGGAATAGGGCGCGAGAATCCCGGGACTGTTGTCATTCTCATCCAGGATAAAAACATTTACAGTCACGTTACTGCTGAGAGGAGGAACACCAGAGTCTGTGGCCTGAACTTTAAACTGAAATGTTTTGATCTCCTCATAGTTAAACGACTGTAAACTGTGTATATCTCCACTGTCAGAGTTTATACTAACAACAGAATATGTAGTTCCAGATTTGTGAAATGGCTCCAGTATTCCATAAGTAATTTTGGAATTTTCATCTAAATCTGGATCAACAGCCGAAATAGTGTAAATGATTTGACCTTTAGGACCATTTTCTTTTACAAATACATTTATAACAGGATTTGGAAAACGTGGGGGATTGTCATTAACATCAGATACATACACTGTTAAAACGCGTATGGAAGAAAGAGGCGGAGTCCCTTCATCTGACGCCATGATTGTGACATTATATCGATCAACACGCTCTCTATCCAGGTCATTATCCACTACAAGAGAATAATAATTCTTGTACGATGACTGTAATTTAAAAGGAACATCACCTACCACTTTCCCGTGCGTATTCCCATTCTTTCCCGAGTCTTTGTCAGATATCGTTATCAAAGCAACCGTTGTTTCTTTTTTAGCATCCTCCCTTACTGTGTTCACTTGTGACGTTAAGGATATTTCTGGCTCGTTGTCGTTTATATCTAAAACCTCTACTAATATTTTACAGTGCGCAGACCGCGGACTCGCTCCTTTATCTTTAGCCTGAGCATGAATCTCATAAGCATTGTGTTGCTCAAAATCCACACTGCCCTGCACTGAAATGACACCGGTAGCAGAATCAATTTTAAAAACCTTGTTTGTTTTGTCATCGCTGTCTTGGTGAACTAAAGAATAAATGATTTCACTATTTACACCCTCATCCAAATCAGTGGCATTCAGATTTATGACTAATGTCCCCATTGGTGCATTCTCAAAAAGACGCACTTTGTAAAGAGCTTTACCAAACACGGGTGCGTTATCATTTACATCTTGTACATTTATGATTATCTGTATTGTACCAGATTTGGGAGGTTTTCCTCCGTCTATAGCAGTCAGTGTGAGCTGGATCACAGGCTGTTTCTCTCGATCTAAAGCTTTCTGCAGCACTAACTCAGCAGACACACTCTGCTCTCCTCCATTCTGTACATCCAGAGAGAAATGCTCATTCGGACTCAGTTTGTAGCTCTTTACCGAGTTCGCTCCAACATCAGGATCCGACGCTCTCGGCATCTGAAATCTGTCTCCAACAAACGCATTCTCTGATATGTTAAATTGCTTAGACCTAACACGAAACGACGGAGCATTGTCATTAATGTCTAATATATTTATCTCAATGCGAAACAGGTTTAATGGACTATTAACAATGGCTTCTAAATTCACTGAACATTGCGGCGAGGCAGGACATAATTCCTCCCTGTCGATCCTTTCGCTGACGAACAGAACACCCGTTTTCAAATTAACCTCAAAATATTTCCTTCCCAAAACTGCAGGGATGTGAAATCCGCGTGATTCCAGTTCTTGGATATTCAAATTAAGATCCTTTGCGATATTTCCAACAAATGTTCCCGTGTTCACCTCCTCTGAAATGGAGAATGCGATCTGGGCTGAAGCCATTGACAGCAAGCGCAGCAAAACCAGACAAATAACAGTCCCGCCGAGAAGAATGATCCTAGCCATTACGCATCTATTTTGTAAACTCCACCAATCGCTGCAAAACAAATATTGACAAAACAGGTTCCATTCTTTGGTTGTATTCCACTATATGTATTTTGTTTCTATGCATGCAGCCATGAATACAAAATAGAACAAAGCGCATGAGTGAGTAAGGCGCTCAAGTAAGGACAAGGAGGAGCCAATGTGGGCGCGCTCGAACGTTTCAAAACACTATACTGACACCAAGTGGCTTCGGAGAGAGAACTAGGCTATAACATGACAAAATAAAAAAAAATGTACTGGTTGCTTTAGGCAAAGTAAAAAACAAACAAAAAAAAACATTTGTTTTCGGTTTATACATTTTAAAGATTTGTGATTAACAAATTAATAAAAAAAAATAAAATAAAAAAAAACATTTTAGGATATGTCATTTCTTACCTTCTCTTTATTTGGAAGTGTTTGTGTTCTTGTAAAAGTGTCTCCTCCATTAATACTGATCAGTTCTGCATCTGCAGGCGGAAATTGCGCGGGGAAAACCACTACGTCACTCTTCAGTGTGTCCGAGCTAAAACACACGTCATACTGCTGAGTAGCTTTGGAGTAAGACCAGCTCCCGTCAGGGTGTGTGGTGATCATCGGGGCGCTGTACCTGCCCAAACTGCCGTCTGTCCTGTGGCATTTTACAGCTATCAAACTGATGAGGCTCAGTAAAAAGATGACGGACACACACACAATGGCGATCAGCAAATACAGATTTAAATCCGAGAAACTCTCCTCCTTTATCGGCGCATGTCTGAATGGAGTCTTGACGTCACCTGCGCTTTCAACAACCACAACATCAATAGACACAGTCGCTGACAGTGAGGGCTCTCCGTTATCACAAACCAAAATGACCAACGGGTGAGTTTTCAGGTCATTGTCACTCATTCTCCTCTTAGTCCTGATCTCCCCGCTGCTGGTTCCAATTCGGAACAGATTGTTTCCTTTGGGTTCAGAGATGTGGAAAGACAGCAGCGCATTGTAACCAGAATCTGCATCTACAGCCCTGATCTTGGCCACAAAGTAGCCCGCGTCAGCAGAATAGGGAATGTTCTCAGTGTTAACGGAACCGAGCTCGGAATAGGGCGCGAGAATCCCGGGACTGTTGTCATTCTCATCCAGGATAAAAACATTTACAGTCACGTTACTGCTGAGAGGAGGAACACCAGAGTCTGTGGCCTGAACTTTAAACTGAAATGTTTTGATCTCCTCATAGTTAAACGACTGTAAACTGTGTATATCTCCACTGTCAGAGTTTATGTTGATCATGGATGTTACCGGGCCGCTTTTAGAGCTTTCTAGTAAAGAATATGTTATCCGGGCATTATCACCTACATCAGGATCTAAAGCAGAGACTGTATGAATAACAGCTCCAATCTGACTGTTCTCTTTCACATAAGCATTAATGACGGGCTCTGGAAAGCGCGGCGCGTTGTCATTCACATCAGAAACGTGAACAGCAATGACACTGGTGCTGGAGAGAGGCGGAGTCCCTTCATCAGTAGCTGTGATGGTCACGTTATACTCGGACGCGCGCTCTCTGTCTAGAGGACCGTTAACAACTAAAATATAATAATTCTTGTACGAGTTCTGAACTTTAAAAGGAACAGATCCCTGAATCTTTAAGGTTACCTGTCCGTTTTTACCAGCATCATTATCAGTTACAGTTATCATTCCAACCATTGTGTCAATCGGAGCATCTTCTTTTACAGTGCTCACTAAAGACGTCACAGATATCACCGGTATGTTGTCATTCACATCCACAACCTCGACCAATACTTTACAGTGTGCCGCTTTCGGATTATAACCTCTATCTTTTGCTTGTATTCGGAGTTCGATTGCATTCCTCTGCTCGTAATCTACATCTTTTTGCACAGTAATTTCACCTGTTTCTGAGTTTATCGAAAATGCATCGACATTTTTGTCATTGTTGTGATTCACTATTGAATAAATTATGTCACCGTTCACACCCTCATCTAAATCAATGGCTTGAACAGTAATCACGTGAGTACCACGTGCTGCATTTTCAATGGTTTTGCCTTTATACAAAGACTTACTGAAAACAGGAATATTATCATTAACATCTACAACGTTAACAATAATCTCTGTTGTACCGGATTTAGGAGGTTTTCCTCCGTCTACAGCGGTCAGTGTGAGCTGGATCACAGACTGTTTCTCTCGATCTAAAGCTTTCTGCAGCACTAACTCAGCAGACACACTCTGCTCTCCTCCGCCCTGTACATCCAGAGAAAAGTGTTCGTTT
This sequence comes from Abramis brama, assembly GCF_963993115.1. Lineage (NCBI taxonomy): Eukaryota > Metazoa > Chordata > Actinopteri > Cypriniformes > Leuciscidae > Abramis > Abramis brama. The sequence continues at coordinate 5,135,268 of NC_139975.1, forward strand.
GGACTCAGTTTGTAGGTCTTTAAAGAGTTACTGCCCACATCTGCGTCAAACGCGCTTTGTAATGGAAACCTCTCCCCTGGAATAGCTGATTCGGTAATATTTAGATTTGCTATTGATGTCCGAAATGCGGGTGCATTATCATTAATATCAACGACATTTATTTCAAATCTGTAAATATTCAATGGAGAGCTAATCATGGCTTCTAAAGGCAGCGAGCATTTAATATTCTGCTCGCATATTTCTTCTCGATCAATTCTTTCTCTGGCATGGAGAATTCCAGTTTTTGTATTTACATCGAAATACCTCTTGTTCGGTCCCGGAACTATATGAAACCCTCGTACCTCGAGATCTTGAATATTCAGATTAAAATCCTTCACCAAATTCCCAACTGTAGTTCCTGGGTTTGCTTCCTCTGACACAGAATAAACAAACTGTCCACTGGTTATATTCCAAAGCCGACACAGAAAGAACAGAGAAAGCCAAAACCGAAATGTTGATTGCCGTTTGGATTCCATTGCTTCTAAACCTTCTGGATATGACAAAATCATACAAATCCGATAGCATAGTCGCTGAGGAAACGTTCACACGAAACCACGCACTACAGCAGCTTCCTGACACAATGGCGAATTCTGAACAAAGCCTCTCTGCTCGGGAAGCTACAAAATGAGGAGGAGCTTATAGTGGAGTTATGGAAATTCTCCTGTAAAATGGAAGGCTAGTGACATCGTGCGGACAACTGCAAACTCTACTGTTTCTAAATATAATATAATAACATATTTTGATATGTTTAATCTAACAGTTATAAGAGCATACAATTAAAATAAATTTGATGTCTAAAATGGCTTAAGTGTCCACATCATTCTGGCTGTGTACGTATAACAGTGGCATCTGACGCATATGAACAAGGTTAATAACTACAAAATTAAATCTTTTTAAAAAAGTGAACTTACAAGACATGATAAGAAGACATGGAACTGAAATATATTTATAAGTTTATGGCAATACCGGACAAAATAACAGTTGATTTCTTAGAGTAGTTTGCGTGTTCAGCACCACGGACAGCGTTAGTGCAAAAGACGATAAAACTGCACTCTAAACCTGTGCGCAACAGGAATAAAAGAGTTTGGGGAAAAAAGGAAAATGGTTTATAGTTTATTTCCCCTCAGTCTTAATCTAAAATAAATAATGAATGAACGATATGCAGCACGAAGAATTCAAGAAATTGCAGCTCCAAACTAAATCGAACTGAATAATTCGTTTTCCCAACTTAAAAAAAAATTAAAAAAAATTCTTACCTTCTCTTTATTAGGGAGTGTTTGTGTTCTGGTAAAAGTGTCTCCTCCATTAATACTGATCAGTTCTGCATCTGCAGGCGGAAATTGCGCGGGGAAAACCACTACGTCACTCTTCAGTGTGTCCGAGCTAAAACACACGTCATACTGCTGAGTAGCTTTGGAGTAAGACCAGCTCCCGTCAGGGTGTGTGGTGATCATCGGGGCGCTGTACCTGCCCAAACTGCCGTCTGTCCTGTGGCATTTTACAGCTATCAAACTGATGAGGCTCAGTAAAAAGATGACGGACACACACACAATGGCGATCAGCAAATACAGATTTAAATCCGAGAAACTCTCCTCCTTTATCGGCGCATGTCTGAATGGAGTCTTGACGTCACCTGCGCTTTCAACAACCACAACATCAATAGACACAGTCGCTGACAGTGAGGGCTCTCCGTTATCACAAACCAAAATGACCAACGGGTGAGTTTTCAGGTCATTGTCACTCATTCTCCTCTTAGTCCTGATCTCCCCGCTGCTGGTTCCGATTCGGAACAGATTGTTTCCTTTGGGTTCAGAGATGTGGTAAGACAGCAGCGCATTGTAACCAGAATCTGCATCTACAGCCCTGATCTTGGCCACAAAGTAGCCCGCGTCAGCAGAATAGGGAATGTTCTCAGTGTTAACGGAACCGAGCTCGGAATAGGGCGCGAGAATCCCGGGACTGTTGTCATTCTCATCCAGGATAAAAACATTTATAGTCACGTTACTGCTGAGAGGAGGAACACCAGAGTCTGTGGCCTGAACTTTAAACTTAAATGTTTTGATCTCCTCATAGTTAAACGACTGTAAACTGTGTATATCTCCACTGTCAGAGTTTATGTTGATCATGGATGTTACCGGGCCGCTTTTAGAGCTTTCTAGTAAAGAATATGTTATCCGGGCATTATCACCTACATCAGGATCTAAAGCAGAGACTGTATGAATAACAGCTCCAATCTGACTGTTCTCTTTCACATAAACATTAATGACGGGCTCTGGAAAGCGCGGCGCGTTGTCATTCACATCAGAAACGTGTACAGCAATGACACTGGTGCTGGAGAGAGGCGGAGTCCCTTCATCAGTAGCTGTGATGGTCACGTTATACTCGGACGCGCGCTCTCTGTCTAGAGGACCGTTAACAACTAATGTATAATAATTATTGTACGAGTTCTGAACTTTAAAAGGAACAGATCCCTGAATCTTTAAGGTTACCTGTCCGTTTTTACCAGCATCATTATCAGTTACAGTTATCATTCCAACCATTGTGTCAATCGGAGCATCTTCTTTTACAGTGCTCACTAAAGACGTCACAGATATCACCGGTATGTTGTCATTCACATCCACAACCTCGACCAATACTTTACTGTGTGCAGCTCTCGGATTATTACTTTTATCTTTTGCTTGTACTCGAAGTTCTATTGCATTCCTTTGCTCATAATCTACATCATCTTGTACAGTAATTTCACCTGTTTCAGGGTTTATCGAGAATGCATTTACATTTTTATCATTGTCGTGGTTGACGATTGCATAAATTATATCACCGTTCACACCCTCATCTAAATCAACAGCTTTAACAGTAATCACGTGAGTACCACGTGCTGCATTCTCAATGATTTTGGCTTTATACAAAGACTTACTGAAAATAGGAATATTATCATTAACATCTACAACGTTAACAATAATCTCTGTTGTACCGGATTTAGGAGGTTTTCCTCCGTCTACAGCGGTCAGTGTGAGCTGGATCACAGACTGTTTCTCTCGATCTAAAGCTTTCTGCAGCACTAACTCAGCAGACACACTCTGATCTCCTCCGCCCTGTACATCCAGAGAAAAGTGTTCGTTTGGACTCAGTTTGTAGCTCTTTATCGAATTAACACCAACATCAGCATCAAACGCTCTTTGTAATGGAAACCTCTCCCCTGGAGAAGCGGATTCGCTGATATTCAAATTTGTTATTGATGTCCGAAATGCGGGTGCATTATCATTAATGTCAACAACATTTATTTCAAATCTGTAAACATTCAATGGAGAGCTAATCATGGCTTCTAAAGGCAGCGAGCATTTAATATTCTGCTCGCATATTTCTTCTCGATCAATTCTTTCTCTGGCATGGAGAATTCCAGTTTTTGTATTTACATCGAAATACCTCTTGTTCGGTCCCGGAACTATATGAAACCCTCGTACCTCGAGATCTTGAATATTCAGATTAAAATCCTTCACCAAATTCCCAACTGTAGTTCCTGGGTTTGCTTCCTCAGACACAGAATAGACAAACTGTCCACTGGTTATATTCCAAAGCCGACACAGAAAGAACAGAGAAAGCCAAAACCGAAATGTTGATTGCCGTTTGGATTCCATTGCTTCTAAACCTTCTGGATATGACAAAATCATACAAATCCGATAGCATAGTCGCTGAGGAAACGTTCACACGAAACCACGCACTACAGCAGCTTCCTGACACAATGGCGAATTCTGAACAAAGCCTCTCTGCTCGGGAAGCTACAAAATGAGGAGGAGCTTATAGTGGAGTTATGGAAATTCTCCTGTAAAATGGAAGGCTAGTGACATCGTGCGGACAACTGCAGACTCTACTGTTTTTTAAATAAAATACAATTAAATATTTTGATATTTTCAATATATCAGTTATAAGAGCTTATTATCATTATTATTATTATTATTATTTTTTTAATTATTTTTTTTTAAATTGCCAATGTCTAAAATGGCAAAAGTGTCCACATCATACTGGCTGTCAAAGTATAACAGTGGCATCGGACGTATACTGAAAAAGATTATTTATTAACTACAAAATTAAATCTTAAAAAAATGTGAAATGACAAGACAGGATAATGAGACTTGGAACAGAAATATATTCATAAGTGTATGGCAATATCAGACAAAATAACAGTTGATTTGTTAGAGCTTTTGCGTTTTCAGCACCACGGACAGCATAAGCGCAAAAGACGATAAAACTGCACTCTAAACCTGTGCGCAACAGGAATGAAAGAGTTTGGGGAGAAGCTGCAAGAAGCCACTGTAATGGTTTATAATTAATTTCCCCTCAGTGTTAATCTAAAATAAATAGTGAATGAACGATATGCTGCACGAAGAATTCAAGAAATTGCAGCTCCAAACTGAATCGAACTGAATAATTTGTTTTCCAAACTTTTCATGAAAAATGTCTTACCTTCTCTTTATTAGGGAGTGTTTGTGTTCTGGTAAAAGTGTCTCCTCCATTAATACTGATCAGTTCTGCATCTGCAGGTGGAAATTGCGCAGGGAAAACCACTACGTCACTCTTCAGTGTGTCCGAGCTAAAACACACGTCATACTGCTGAGTAGCTTTGGAGTAAGACCAGCTCCCGTCAGGGTGTGTGGTGATCATCGGGGCGCTGTACCTGCCCAAACTGCCGTCTGTCCTGTGGCATTTTACAGCTATCAAACTGATGAGGCTCAGTAAAAAGATGACGGACACACACACAATGGCGATCAGCAAATACAGATTTAAATCCGAGAAACTCTCCTCCTTTATCGGCGCATGTCTGAATGGAGTCTTGACGTCACCTGCGCTTTCAACAACCACAACATCAATAGACACAGTCGCTGACAGTGAGGGCTCTCCGTTATCACAAACCAAAATGACCAACGGGTGAGTTTTCAGGTCATTGTCACTCATTCTCCTCTTAGTCCTGATCTCCCCGCTGCTGGTTCCGAGTCGGAACAGATTGTTTCCTTTGGGTTCAGAGATGTGGTAAGACAGCAGCGCATTGTAACCAGAATCTGCATCTACAGCCCTGATCTTGGCCACAAAGTAGCCCGCGTCAGCAGAATAGGGAATGTTCTCAGTGTTAACGGAACCGAGCTCGGAATAGGGCGCGAGAATCCCGGGACTGTTGTCATTCTCATCCAGGATAAAAACATTTACAGTCACGTTACTGCTGAGAGGAGGAACACCAGAGTCTGTGGCCTGAACCTTAAACTGAAATGTTTTGATCTCCTCATAGTTAAACGACTGTAAACTGTGTATATCTCCACTGTCAGAGTTTATGTTGATCATGGATGTTACCGGACCGCTTTTAGAGCTTTCTAGTAAAGAATATGTTATCCGGGCATTATCACCTACATCAGGATCTAAAGCAGAGACTGTATGAATAACAGCTCCAATCTGACTGTTCTCTTTCACATAAACATTAATGACGGGCTCTGGAAAGCGCGGCGCGTTGTCATTCACATCAGAAACGTGTACAGCAATGACACTGGTGCTGGAGAGAGGCGGAGTCCCTTCATCAGTAGCTGTGATGGTCACGTTATACTCGGACGCGCGCTCTCTGTCTAGAGGACCGTTAACAACTAAAGTATAATAATTCTTGTACGAGTTCTGAACTTTAAAAGGAACAGATCCCTGAATCTTTAAGGTTACCTGTCCGTTTTTACCAGCATCATTATCAGTTACAGTTATCATGCCAACCATTGTGTCAATCGGAGCATCTTCTTTTACAGTATTAACCAACGATGTTACAGAGATTTTTGGAACATTATCGTTAATATCTACAATTTCCAGTAGCACTTTACAAAGAGACGCTCTTGGTTTATGCCCTTTATCTTTCGCCTGCACTCGGAGCTCCACAGCATTCTGTCTTTCATAATCCACATCACCTTTCACCGTAATCTCGCCAGTTTCCGGGTGTATTGAAAATGAATCGACGTTTTTATCATTATCGTGGTTAACTAAAGCATAAACAATCTGACCATTTACGCCCTCATCTGGGTCGCTGGCCTGAACTGTAATAATGGAAGTACCCGGCGGCGCGTTTTCATTTACGCGAGCTTTATACAACGGTTTACTGAAAACAGGAATGTTATCGTTTACATCTTCAACATTTACTATTATCTGCATTGTTCCTGATCTTGGAGGTTTTCCTCCGTCTACAGCGGTCAGTGTGAGCTGGATTACCGCTTGTTTCTCTCGATCTAAAGCTTTCTGCAGCACTAACTCAGCAGAAACTCTCTGCTCTCCTCCGCCCTGTACATCCAGAGAAAAGTGTTCATTTGGACTCAGTTTGTAGGTCTTTACTGAATTAATACCCACATCTGCGTCAAACGCGCTTGTTAGAGCGAACTGCTCCCCTGGAAAAGCTGATTCAGAAATATTTAGGGTTGTCTTTGAGATACGAAATATTGGTGGATTATCATTAATATCTAGTACGTTTATCTCAAATCTATATATATTCAAAGGGGAGTTAACAATTGCTTCCAGAGGTAATGAACACTTCACATTCTGGTCGCATAGCTCCTCTCGGTCTATTCTCTCCTTAACGTGAAGAACACCAGTCTTTATATTCAAATCAAAATACCTTCCGTTGTTCTCCGACACAATTTGAAATCCACGTCTTTCAATGTCCTGTAGATTCAAGTTAAAATCCTTAGCTAAATTTCCAACTGTCGTGCCTGGGTTTGCCTCCTCTGATATGGAATACACAATCTGCCCATCTGTAAAAATCCCAAAGCGAAGAAAGACACCGAAAAATATCCACGATTTGAAAATACGTCCTTCTGTTAAAGCCATTTTACAAAATCACTGTTACACAAGTTAAATCACTGAAATCCTCCCGCATGTCTGTAAAACGTTTCCTGCTAAATCCACGAGTGGACTGTATCCGAGGACAATGGCGGACGACTAACAAAGCCCTTATGCAGGACGAACGAAGAAGGAAAATAAGGAGGAGCCTCGCCATGTCATGAAAGCTCACACAACAGTCAGATACTGACATCGCGCGGACGAATTTGACCATCACATCAACAAATAAAAAACAATATTCTCTTTTTTAAGTGATCATAAAATGTCAAATAAATAAACTGTAATTATATCATTACTTCTATAAATAATCAACCAGAATAAAATAGTTCTATATAAAAATGGTTTAAAACTGTTTCAAATGTATGGCAAATAAACGAATTATTTAAAATGTCAATTCAAATATTACTTGAACACCACAAAGACTCACTAAAATATATTGACTTTCAGAACATATATAGGAAAAATGTTTGAAGATGAAACGCGTGTAAAAATAGTAAGTTTGCGATGCAAACCATTTAGAGTATTAAGCAGCATGTGTGTTTTGGAAAATGTGTCACCTCGTGCCAAAATAAAATTTCCTTTTTCTTTTAACCTGTATAGGGCAATATAAACTTTATAATTCCAACAATGTGGGGGAAAAGAAATATGAGACGTTTCATGTCTGATACGCCGTGACAAATATCTGCTATTTGGACGGGCGGTGTTCAGTACCACGAACAGCTCCAATTCCACTTTAACAATAAACCATGTAGAACAACGCTTGCCCACTATGCAATAAATACACAAGTTCCATGTTTTATGTGCACTCTAAAAAAAACTACAAATATTTTATATACTAAAAAAATTCTACCCAAATAATTAAGACTTGACAACAGAGAGGATGCCAGTTAGATATGTACATCGAAATCGGAGCAAAGACTTAATTCACCAATAAAACAAAACATGTTGCCTATTAACTTATCTTACCTTCTCTTTATTAGGGAGTGTTTGTGTTCTGGTAAAAGTGTCTCCTCCATTAATACTGATCAGTTCTGCATCTGCAGGCGGAAATTGCGCGGGGAAAACCACTACGTCACTCTTCAGTGTGTCCGAGCTAAAACACACGTCATACTGCTGAGTAGCTTTGGAGTAAGACCAGCTCCCGTCAGGGTGTGTGGTGATCATCGGGGCGCTGTACCTGCCCAAACTGCCGTCTGTCCTGTGGCATTTTACAGCTATCAAACTGATGAGGCTCAGTAAAAAGATGACGGACACACACACAATGGCGATCAGCAAATACAGATTTAAATCCGAGAAACTCTCCTCCTTTATCGGCGCATGTCTGAATGGAGTCTTGACGTCACCTGCGCTTTCAACAACCACAACATCGATAGACACAGTCGCTGACAGTGAGGGCTCTCCGTTATCACAAACCAAAATGACCAACGGGTGAGTTTTCAGGTCATTGTCACTCATTCTCCTCTTAGTCCTGATCTCCCCGCTGCTGGTTCCGATTCGGAACAGAGTGTTTCCTTTGGGTTCAGAGATGTGGTAAGACAGCAGCGCATTGTAACCAGAATCTGCATCTACAGCCCTGATCTTGGCCACAAAGTAGCCCGCGTCAGCAGAATAGGGAATGTTCTCAGTGTTAACGGAACCGAGCTCGGAATAGGGCGCGAGAATCCCGGGACTGTTGTCATTCTCATCCAGGATAAAAACATTTACAGTCACGTTACTGCTGAGAGGAGGAACACCAGAGTCTGTGGCCTGAACCTTAAACTGAAATGTTTTGATCTCCTCATAGTTAAACGACTGTAAACTGTGTATATCTCCACTGTCAGAGTTTATGTTGATCATGGATGTTACCGGACCGCTTTTAGAGCTTTCTAGCAAAGAATATGTTATCCGGGCATTATCACCTACATCAGGATCTAAAGCAGATGCTGTATGAATAACAGCTCCAATCTGACTGTTCTCTTTCACATAGACATTAATGACGGGCTCTGGAAAGCGCGGCGCGTTGTCATTCACATCAGAAACGTGTACAGCAATGACACTGGTGCTGGAGAGAGGCGGAGTCCCTTCATCAGTAGCTGTGATGGTCACGTTATACACGGACGCACGCTCTCTGTCTAGAGGTCCGTTAACAACTAAAGTATAATAATTCTTGTACGAGTTCTGAACTTTAAAAGGAACAGATCCCTGAATCTTTAAGGTTACCTGTCCGTTTTTACCAGCATCATTATCAGTTACAGTTATCATTCCAACCATTGTGTCAATCGGAGCATCTTCTTTTACAGTATTAACCAACGATGTTACAGAGATTTTTGGAACATTATCGTTAATATCTACAATTTCCAGTAGCACTTTACAAAGAGACGCTCTTGGTTTATGCCCTTTATCTTTCGCCTGCACGCGGAGCTCCACAGCATTTTTTCTTTCATAATCCACATCACCTTTCACCGTAATCTCGCCAGTTTCCGGGTGTATTGAAAATGAATCGACGTTTTTATCATTATTGTGGTTAACTAAAGCATAAACAATCTGACCATTTACGCCCTCATCTGGGTCGCTGGCCTGAACTGTAATAATGGAAGTACCCGGCGGCGCATTTTCATTTACGCGAGCTTTATACAACGGTTTACTGAAAACAGGAATGTTATCGTTTACATCTTCAACATTTACTATTATCTGCATTGTTCCTGATCTTGGAGGTTTTCCTCCGTCTACAGCGGTCAGTGTGAGCTGGATCACAGGCTGTTTCTCTCGATCTAAAGCTTTCTGCAGCACTAACTCAGCAGAAACACTCTGATCTCCTCCGCCCTGTACATCCAGAGAAAAGTGTTCATTTGGACTCAGCTTGTAGGTCTTTACTGAATTACTGCCCACATCTGCGTCAAACGCGCTTGTTAGAGCGAACTGCTCCCCTGGAAAAGCTGATTCAGAAATATTTAGGGTTGTCTTTGAGGTACGAAATATTGGTGGATTATCATTAATATCTAGTACGTTTATCTCAAATCTATATATATTCAAAGGGGAGTTAACAATTGCTTCCAGAGGTAATGAACACTTCACATTCTGTTCGCATAGCTCCTCTCGGTCTATTCTCTCCTTAACGTGAAGAACACCAGTCTTTATATTCAAATCGAAATACCTTCCGTTGTTCTCCGACACAATTTGAAATCCACGTCTTTCAATGTCCTGTAGATTCAAGTTAAAATCCTTAGCTAAATTTCCAACTGCCGTGCCTGGGTTTGCCTCCTCTGATATGGAATACACAATCTGCCCATCTGTAAAAATCCCAAAGCGAAGAAAGACACCGAAAAATATCCACGATTTGAAAATACGTCCTTCTGTTAAAGCCATTTTACAAAATCACTGTTACGCAAGTTAAATCACTGAAATCCTCCCGCATGTCTGTAAAACGTTTCCTGCTAAATCCACGAGTGGACTGTATCCGAGGACAATGGCGGACGACTAACAAAGCCCTTATGCAGGACGAACGAAGAAGGAAAATAAGGAGGAGCCTCGCCATGTCATGAAAGCTCACACAACAGTCAGATACTGACATCGCGCGGACGAATTTGACCATCACATCAACAAATCAAAAGCAATATTCTCTTTTTTAAGTGATCATAAAATGTCAAATAAATAAACTAATTATATCATTACTTCTATAAATAATCAAACAGAATACAATAGTTATATATAAAAATGGTTTAAAACTGTTTCAAATGTATGGCAAATAAACGAATTATTTAAAATGTCAATTAAAATATTACCTGAACACCATAACGACTCACTAAAATATATTGACTTTCAGAATATAGGAAAAATGTTTGAAGATGAAACGCGTGTAAAATGAGTAAGTTTGCGATGCAAACCATTTAGAGTATTAAGCAGCATGTGTGTTTTGGTAAATGTGTTACCTCATGCCAAAAGAAAATTTCCCTTTTATTTTAACCTGTATAGCGCAATATAAACGTTATCATTCCAACAATGTAGGGAAAAAAAGAAACATGACATGAGACGTTTCGTGCCTGATACGCCGTGACAAATATCTGTTATTTGGACGGGCGGTGTTCAGCTCCAATTCCATTTTAACAATAAACCATGTAGAACAACGCTTGCCCACTATACAATAAATACACAAGTTCCATGTTTTATGTGCACTCTACAAAAAAACACAAATATTGTATATACAAAAAAAAAAAAAAAAGTCTACCCAAATAATTAAGACTGACAACAGAGAGGATGCCAGTTAGATATGTACATCGAAATCGGAGCAAAGACTTAATTCACCAATAAAACAAAACATGTAGGCTATTAACTTATCTTACCTTCTCTTTATTAGGGAGTGTTTGTGTTCTGGTAAAAGTGTCTCCTCCATTAATACTGATCAGTTCTGCATCTGCAGGCGGAAATTGCGCGGGGAAAACCACTACGTCACTCTTCAGTGTGTCCGAGCTAAAACACACGTCATACTGCTGAGTAGCTTTGGAGTAAGACCAGCTCCCGTCAGGGTGTGTGGTGATCATCGGGGCGCTGTACCTGCCCAAACTGCCGTCTGTCCTGTGGCATTTTACAGCTATCAAACTGATGAGGCTCAGTAAAAAGATGACGGACACACACACAATGGCGATCAGCAAATACAGATTTAAATCCGAGAAACTCTCCTCCTTTATCGGCGCATGTCTGAATGGAGTCTTGACGTCACCTGCGCTTTCAACAACCACAACATCAATAGACACAGTCGCTGACAGTGAGGGCTCTCCGTTATCACAAACCAAAATGACCAACGGGTGAGTTTTCAGGTCATTGTCACTCATTCTCCTCTTAGTCCTGATCTCCCCGCTGCTGGTTCCGATTCGGAACAGATTGTTTCCTTTGGGTTCAGAGATGTGGTAAGACAGCAGCGCATTGTAACCAGAATCTGCATCTACAGCCCTGATCTTGGCCACAAAGTAGCCCGCGTCAGCAGAATAGGGAATGTTCTCAGTGTTAACGGAACCGAGCTCGGAATAGGGCGCGAGAATCCCGGGACTGTTGTCATTCTCATCCAGGATAAAAACATTTACAGTCACGTTACTGCTGAGAGGAGGAACACCAGAGTCTGTGGCCTGAACCTTAAACTGAAATGTTTTGATCTCCTCATAGTTAAACGACTGTAAACTGTGTATATCTCCACTGTCAGAGTTTATGTTGATCATGGATGTTACCGGGCCGCTTTTAGAGCTTTCTAGTAGAGAATATGTTATCCGGGCATTATCACCTACATCAGGATCTAAAGCAGAGACTGTATGAATAACAGCTCCAATCTGACTGTTCTCTTTCACATAAACATTAATGACGGGCTCTGGAAAGCGCGGCGCGTTGTCATTCACATCAGAAACGTGTACAGCAATGACACTGGTGCTGGAGAGAGGCGGAGTCCCTTCATCAGTAGCTGTGATGGTCACGTTATACACGGACGCGCGCTCTCTGTCTAGAGGTCCATTTACAACTAGAGAATAATAATTCTTGTACGAGTTCTGAACTTTAAAAGGAACAGAACCCTGAATCTTTAAGGTTACCTGTCCGTTTTTACCAGCATCATTATCAGTTACAGTTATCATTCCAACCATTGTGTCAATCGGAGCATCTTCTTTTACAGTATTAACCAACGATGTTACAGAGATTTTTGGAACATTATCGTTAATATCTACAATTTCCAGTAGCACTTTACAAAGAGACGCTCTTGGTTTATGCCCTTTATCTTTCGCCTGCACGCGGAGCTCCACAGCATTTTTTCTTTCATAATCCACATCACCTTTCACCGTAATCTCGCCAGTTTCCGGGTGTATTGAAAATGAATCGACGTTTTTATCATTATTGTGGTTAACTAAAGCATAAACAATCTGACCATTTACGCCCTCATCTGGGTCGCTGGCCTGAACTGTAATAATGGAAGTACCCGGCGGCGCGTTTTCATTTACGCGAGCTTTATACAACGGTTTACTGAAAACAGGAATGTTATCGTTTACATCTTCAACATTTGCAATAATCTGCATTGTTCCTGATCTTGGAGGTTTTCCTCCGTCTACAGCGGTCAGTGTGAGCTGGATTACCGCTTGTTTCTCTCGATCTAAAGCTTTCTGCAGCACTAACTCAGCAGAAACACTCTGCTCTCCTCCGCCCTGTACATCCAGAGAAAAGTGTTCATTTGGACTCAGCTTGTAGGTCTTTACTGAATTAATACCCACATCTGCGTCAAATGCGGTAGGTAGAGCGAATTGGTCCCCTGTAATAGCTAACTCCGTAATATTTATTGTTGTCTTTGAGGTACGAAATGTTGGTGGGTTATCATTAATGTCTAGTACGTTTATCTCAAATCTATAAATATTCAAAGGGGAGTTAACAATTGCTTCCAGAGGTAATGAACACTTCACATTCTGTTCGCATAGCTCCTCTCGGTCTATTCTCTCCTTAACGTGAAGAACACCAGTCTTTATATTCAAATCAAAATACCTTCCGTTGTTCTCCGACACAATTTGAAATCCACGTCTTTCAATGTCCTGTAGATTCAAGTTAAAATCCTTAGCTAAATTTCCAACTGTCGTGCCTGGGTTTGCCTCCTCTGATATGGAATACACAATCTGCCCATCTGTAAAAATCCCAAAGCGAAGAAAGACACCGAAAAATATCCACGATTTGAAAATACGTCCTTCTGTTAAAGCCATTTTACAAAATCACTGTTACGCAAGTTAAATCACTGAAATCCTCCCGCATGTCTGTAAAACGTTTCCTGCTAAATCCACGAGTGGACTGTATCCGAGGACAATGGCGGACGACTAACAAAGCCCTTATGCAGGACGAACGAAGAAGGAAAATAAGGAGGAGCCTCGCCATGTCATGAAAGCTCACACAACAGTCAGATAAGATACTGACATCGCGCGGACGAATTTGACCATCACATCAACAAATCAGAAGCAATATATTCTCTGTTTTAAGTGATCATAAAATATCAAATAAAAAAATAAAGTGTAATTATATCATTACTTCTATAACTAATCAACCAGAATAAATATAAACATTGTATAAAACGGTTTCAACTGTATGGCAGATAAACGAATTATTTAAAATGTCAATTAAAATATTACTTGAACACCACAAAGACACTCAAAAATATCTTGACTTTCAGAACATAGGACAAATGTTTTAAAATGAAACGCATGTAAGGAGAGTAAGTCTGAATCCATTTACAGAATTAATCAGCTTGTGTTTTGGTAAATGTATCTATCACCTCATGCCAAGAAAAAAAAAAAAAAAAAAAAAAATATATATATATATATATTATTTTTCTTATATATATATATATATATATATATATATATATATATATATTATTTTTATTTTTTTTAATTTTTTTTAACCGGTATTGCGCAGTATAAACGTTATCATTCCAACAATGAGGGAAACAAAGATTCGTGTCTGATACGCCGTGACAAAAATCTGCTATTTGGACGGGCGGTGTTCAGTACCACGAACAGCTCCAATTCCACTTTTACAATAAACCATGTAGAACAACGCTTGTCCACTATGCAATAAATAAACAGAACACGTGTTTCACGTGCACTCTAAAAATTTTTTTTATTTTAAATGTCCTACCCAAATAATTTAGACTGACAACAGAGATGATGACAGACATGTACCTCGAAATCAGAGCAAAGACTTAATTCACCAATAAAACAAAATATGTATAACTTATCTTACCTTCTCTTTATTAGGGAGTGTTTGTGTTCTGGTAAAAGTGTCTCCTCCATTAATACTGATCAGTTCTGCATCTGCAGGCGGAAATTGCGCGGGGAAAACCACTACGTCACTCTTCAGTGTGTCCGAGCTAAAACACACGTCATACTGCTGAGTAGCTTTGGAGTAAGACCAGCTCCCGTCAGGGTGTGTGGTGATCATCGGGGCGCTGTACCTGCCCAAACTGCCGTCTGTCCTGTGGCATTTTACAGCTATCAAACTGATGAGGCTCAGTAAAAAGATGACGGACACACACACAATGGCGATCAGCAAATACAGATTTAAATCCGAGAAACTCTCCTCCTTTATCGGCGCATGTCTGAATGGAGTCTTGACGTCACCTGCGCTTTCAACAACCACAACATCAATAGACACAGTCGCTGACAGTGAGGGCTCTCCGTTATCACAAACCAAAATGACCAACGGGTGAGTTTTCAGGTCATTGTCACTCATTCTCCTCTTAGTCCTGATCTCCCCGCTGCTGGTTCCGATTCGGAACAGATTGTTTCCTTTGGGTTCAGAGATGTGGAAAGACAGCAGCGCATTGTAACCAGAATCTGCATCTACAGCCCTGATCTTGGCCACAAAGTAGCCCGCGTCAGCAGAATAGGGAATGTTCTCTGTGTTAACGGAACCGAGCTCGGAATAGGGCGCGAGAATCCCGGGACTGTTGTCATTCTCATCCAGGATAAAAACATTTACAGTCACGTTACTGCTGAGAGGAGGAACACCAGAGTCTGTGGCCTGAACTTTAAACTGAAATGTTTTGATCTCCTCATAGTTAAACGACTGTAAACTGTGTATATCTCCACTGTCAGAGTTTATGTTGATCATGGATGTTACCGGGCCGCTTTTAGAGCTTTCTAGTAGAGAATATGTTATCCGGGCATTATCACCTACATCAGGATCTAAAGCAGAGACTGTATGAATAACAGCTCCAATCTGACTGTTCTCTTTCACATAAACATTAATGACGGGCTCTGGAAAGCGCGGCGCGTTGTCATTCACATCAGAAACGTGTACAGCAATGACACTGGTGCTGGAGAGAGGCGGAGTCCCTTCATCAGTAGCTGTGATGGTCACGTTATACACGGATGCGCGCTCTCTGTCTAGAGGACCGTTTACTACTAGCGAATATTTATTTTTGTAAGTATTTTGTACTTTGAATGGTACAGAATCGCGTATCTTAAGAATAACAGCACCGTTTTTAGCCGCATCCCCGTCTTTAACAGTTATCAACCCCACCATTGTATCCGCTCCAGCGTCCTCTCTCACAGTTTCAGCGAGAGATGTCACTGATATTTCAGGTATATTATCGTTAATATCGATAATTTCAATTAAAACTTTACAGTGAGCCACTCTTGGGTTTGGGCCTTTATCTTTTGCCTGGACACGTATTTCAGTTGCAGCATATTCTTCGTAGTCTATATTGCCTTGGACAGATATCAAACCGGAAGTGGAATCTATAGCAAATGGCATTGTGTTTTTGTTAGAGTCATGATTGAGAAGAGAATAAACTACTTCACCGTTCAGACCCTCATCTAAATCATTCGCATGAACAGTTATAACTGATGTATCATGTGGCGCATTCTCACTCACACGAGCTTTATAAAGTGATTTACTAAATACCGGAATGTTATCATTTGCATCCTCAACATTTACGATTATCTCCATTGTTCCTGATCTTGGAGGTTTTCCTCCGTCTACAGCGGTCAGTGTGAGATGAATTAAAGGCTGTTTCTCTCGATCTAAAGCTTTCTGCAGCACTAATTCAGCATACACACTCTGATCTCCTCCGCCCTGTACATCCAGAGAAAAGTGTTCATTTGGACTCAGTTTGTAGCTCTTTATAGAATTACTGCCCACATCTGCGTCAAACGCGTTCTGTAATGGAAACCTATCCCCTGGCAAAGCCAGCTCTGAAATATTCAGATATTTTTTCTCGGAGGCAAATGCAGGTGCATTATCATTTATATCTAAAACGTTTACTTCAAAACGGTACATATTCAACGGAGAATTTACAATGGCCTCCAGTTCCACCACACATTTTAAGCTTCGTCCGCATAGCTCCTCTCTATCTATTCTGTCTTTAATATGAAGTGTTCCCGTCTTTCGATTTAGGTCGAAATATCTCTCATTCTGACCTGAAACGATACGAAATCCCCGAAGCTCCAGATCGTCTAAATTCAGGCTGAAGTCCTTTGCTAAATTCCCGACAGTTGTCCCCGGTTTTGCCTCCTCCGACACGGAATACATAATCTGGCCATTAGAGAATTTCCAAATGCAAAAACATACAATGAGAAAGATCGACGTCTTTTGTCGTTGTCGCACCATTGTATCTATATTCCGTAACCATAGCCGTTTGAAAACAAACAGGTATTTCCAGAGGCAAGCACAAAACTGTGAATCTCTATCAAACACAGACCGAAGACTGGAGAACAAAGCGCTCCGCAAGAAACAAAACACTCCCCAAACAGGGAGGAGCTTTGCAAAATGATGAACATAGAAATGTGTAGAGTCATAGTGACATCTTGTGGAAAAAGCTAAAATAAAATATACGCATGCTGTACAGCGGGATAAAAAATTTGACTGCAGTTACAGAAATATTTTCAATAATATACTGAGACTTTTCTTTCTCTCAAATCAGCTGAAAAGTGAATTATGATTAGGGCACGTTTTATTATCTTTTTTTTAATAAATATTTTTGTTTATTTAAAAAAACGTTAAATTATATATATATATATATATATATATATATATATATATATATATATATATATATATATATAATTATTATTATTATATTATTATTTTATTTTTTATAGCCTATATATGCCCATTTTTCGTCCTTTTAAGTTTATCTATTGTATATGTATATATAACTATAACTTAAGGGGGACTAATAATTCAACCTAAAATTAAATAAAAACATTAAATACCACTGCAAGAAGGGACACCACCCTGTCTCGCAAAAAGGAAATGAGATACACTTCAGGACCTCGGACAGTTACAAGAGTGGCTACAAAACCATCAGCACAGAGCGCAAAACACAATGAGCAAAAATCAATACAATCAATTAAATTAGCTGATCAAGGAAATGCACATAAATGGAATTATAAAAGAACATGAGGCCACGAAGAGGAGTAATGCTCTGAACAGTACAAAACCCAATATTTCATATTCTTAGGCATAAATAGTTTGCAACTTAGTGTCATTAAATGCTAATATCTTACCTTCTCTTTATTAGGGAGTGTTTGTGTTCTGGTAAAAGTGTCTCCTCCATTAATACTGATCAGTTCTGCATCTGCAGGCGGAAATTGCGCGGGGAAAACCACTACGTCACTCTTCAGTGTGTCCGAGCTAAAACACACGTCATACTGCTGAGTAGCTTTGGAGTAAGACCAGCTCCCGTCAGGGTGTGTGGTGATCATCGGGGCGCTGTACCTGCCCAAACTGCCGTCTGTCCTGTGGCATTTTACAGCTATCAAACTGATGAGGCTCAGTAAAAAGATGACGGACACACACACAATGGCGATCAGCAAATACAGATTTAAATCCGAGAAACTCTCCTCCTTTATCGGCGCATGTCTGAATGGGGTCTTGACGTCACCTGCGCTTTCAACAACCACAACATCAATAGACACAGTCGCTGACAGTGAGGGCTCTCCGTTATCACAAACCAAAATGACCAACGGGTGAGTTTTCAGGTCATTGTCACTCATTCTCCTCTTAGTCCTGATCTCCCCGCTGCTGGTTCCGATTCGGAACAGAGTGTTTCCTTTGGGTTCAGAGATGTGGTAAGACAGCAGCGCATTGTAACCAGAATCTGCATCTACAGCCCTGATCTTGGCCACAAAGTAGCCCGCGTCAGCAGAATAGGGAATGTTCTCAGTGTTAACGGAACCGAGCTCGGAATAGGGCGCGAGAATCCCGGGACTGTTGTCATTCTCATCCAGGATAAAAACATTTACAGTCACGTTACTGCTGAGAGGAGGAACACCAGCGTCTGTGGCCTGAACTTTAAACTGAAATGTTTTGATCTCCTCATAGTTAAACGACTGTAAACTGTGTATATCTCCACTGTCAGAGTTTATGTTGATCATGGATGTTACCGGGCCGCTTTTAGAGCTTTCTAGCAAAAAATATGTTATCCGGGCATTATCACCTACATCAGGATCTAAAGCAGAGACTGTATGAATAACAGCTCCAATCTGACTGTTCTCTTTCACATAGACATTAATGACGGGCTCTGGAAAGCGCGGCGCGTTGTCATTCACATCAGAAACGTGTACAGCAATGACACTGGTGCTGGAGAGAGGCGGAGTCCCTTCATCAGTAGCTGTGATGGTCACGTTATACACGGACGCGCGCTCTCTGTCGAGAGGTCCATCTACCACTAGAGAATATTTATTCTTATAGGTATTCTGTATGCGAAAAGGTGGAGAATCGCGTATCTTTAGAACAACTGCACCGTTTTTTCCACCGTCTGCGTCTTTAACGGTAACCAGTCCCACCATTGTACCAGCAGTAGCGTCTTCTCTCACCGTTTCAGCGAGAGATGTGACGGAAATTTCAGGTACATTATCATTAACATCAACAATTTCAACTAAAACTTTACAATGACTAGCCCTTGGTTTTTGGCCTTTGTCTTTTGCTTGGACGCGAATTTCTACGGCATTGCTTGCTTCGTAATCAATGTCCCCCACAACAGAGATGAGGCCACTGACAGAATCAATGTTAAAAGCGTTAGCAACATTGTCATCATCACTGCGTATCATTGAATAAATAATTTCTCCGTTCAAGCCCTCGTCAGCGTCTCTAGCGTGGACCGTGACAACAGAGGTGCCTGGAGGCGCATTTTCCATAATTCGTGTTTTGTAAAGAGATTGGCTAAATACAGGGATGTTATCATTCACATCCTCCACATTAATAATAATTAGTGATGTTCCTGATCTTGGAGGTTTTCCTCCGTCTACAGCAGTCAGTGTGAGCTGGATCACCGCTTGTTTCTCTCGATCTAAAGCTTTCTGCAGCACTAACTCAGCAGACACACTCTGCTCTCCTCCGCTCTGTACATCCAAAGAGAAATGCTCATTCGGGCTGAGCTTGTAGCTTTTCACCGAATTACTGCCCACATCCGCGTCAAACGCACTTGGTAAAGTAAATCTCTCGCCAGGGAAGGCTGATTCCACAATATTTAGTTCTGTCTTTGGAGACTTGAAAGTAGGAGTGTTATCGTTTATGTCTAAAACATTCACCTCCAGTCGATACATGTTTAATGGGGAGTTAACAATGGCTTCTAATTCCAAAGAGCATTTGCTGCTCCTTCCGCACAACTGTTCCCTGTCTATTCTCTCTTTGACGAGGAGAACACCACCTTTCAAATTAACATTGAAATACCTCTTATTTGGGCCTGAAACGATCTGAAACCCACGAAGCTCTAATTCCGGAAGATTTAGGTTCACATCCTTTGCTATATTTCCCACTGTGGTTCCCGGATCAGCCTCCTCTGATATTGAATACACAATCTGTCCATCGGTAATATTCGAAATGGAAAACGCTGCAATAAAATACATCCACGATTTAAATCCTTGTTTTGCCATTTTCATAATTCCTTTAAAATATCCGTTTCATCCATGCGGTAATAATCACTACAACGCCGTAATTCCTCACTGCTCCTGCAAAAACAGAGACACAGTAATGTGGCCTTTCACGAACAAAAGCATCACGTGATAAACCGAACCCTCCCTTAACCGAGGAGGAGCTTTACAGCCGAGGTAAGAGAAAATCTCGGTCTCTGACGACACCGCGCGGACAAATTGAGGCAAAGTAGATAATAATTCAGTGAAAAGACAGCCATTGTCTAAAAGTGCCGTAAATGTTTTTCAAAATTAATATTGTAGTCATATTATTTGACATTAATATTAATTGATGATTAAAATCTATACCCAAACCTAACTGTATACGGTTTCATGGTTGTATGTTTTGTCAGTGCACATTGCACACACAAAAAAAAAAAAAAAAAAAGAAAAGAAAAAAGAAAAAGAAAAGAGAGGACAATTAAATTTCGTTACTTTGAAAAGCTGTACTATACGTGCCATTTTTTTCTCCTGATAAGACTTAATATCTCCCATCATGGCGTTCGGACGCGAGGTGTTCAGTACCACGAACAGCTCCAAAAACATTTTAAGAATAAACCAGATCAAGTAATGCAATGTCCACTGTGCAGAAACTTAAACCTGCACTCTAAAATAATAAATAATCAAGACAACAGAGAGGATGCCAGTTAGATATTCTGCTCAAAATCGGAGCAAAGCCTCATATTGCCAGAAATAAAAAAAGAAGGAAATAAAATAAAATAAAATAAAAACTAAGTATTATCTTATCTTACCTTTTCTTTATTAGGGAGTGTTTGTGTTCTGGTAAAAGTGTCTCCTCCATTAATACTGATCAGTTCTGCATCTGCAGGCGGAAATTGCGCGGGGAAAACCACTACGTCACTCTTCAGTGTGTCCGAGCTAAAACACACGTCATACTGCTGAGTAGCTTTGGAGTAAGACCAGCTCCCGTCAGGGTGTGTGGTGATCATCGGGGCGCTGTACCTGCCCAAACTGCCGTCTGTCCTGTGGCATTTCACAGCTATCAAACTGATGAGGCTCAGTAAAAAGATGACGGACACACACACAATGGCGATCAGCAAATACAGATTTAAATCCGAGAAACTCTCCTCCTTTATCGGCGCATGTCTGAATGGAGTCTTGACGTCACCTGCGCTTTCAACAACCACAACATCAATAGACACAGTCGCTGACAGTGAGGGCTCTCCGTTATCACAAACCAAAATGACCAACGGGTGAGTTTTCAGGTCATTGTCACTCATTCTCCTCTTAGTCCTGATCTCCCCGCTGCTGGTTCCGATTCGGAACAGAGTGTTTCCTTTGGGTTCAGAGATGTGGTAAGACAGCAGCGCATTGTAACCAGAATCTGCATCTACAGCCCTGATCTTGGCCACAAAGTAGCCCGCGTCAGCAGAATAGGGAATGTTCTCTGTGTTAACGGAACCGAGCTCGGAATAAGGCGCGAGAATCCCGGGACTGTTGTCATTCTCATCCAGGATAAAAACATTTACAGTCACGTTACTGCTGAGAGGAGGAACACCAGAGTCTGTGGCCTGAACTTTAAACTGAAATGTTTTGATCTCCTCATAGTTAAACGACTGTAAACTGTGTATATCTCCACTGTCAGAGTTTATGTTGATCATGGATGTTACCGGGCCGCTTTTAGAGCTTTCTAGTAAAGAATATGTTATCCGGGCATTATCACCTACATCAGGATCTAAAGCAGAGACTGTATGAATAACAGCTCCAATCTGACTGTTCTCTTTCACATAAACATTAATGACGGGCTCTGGAAAGCGCGGCGCGTTGTCATTCACATCAGAAACGTGTACAGCAATGACACTGGTGCTGGAGAGAGGCGGAGTCCCTTCATCAGTAGCTGTGATGGTCACGTTATACACGGACGCGCGCTCTCTGTCGAGAGGTCCATCTACCACTAGAGAATATTTATTTTTATAGGTGTTCTGTAATCCAAACGGAAGGGAATCAATTATTTTCAATTTTACAGATCCATTTTCACCAGAATCACTATCTTTTACTGTAATCAGACCGACCATTGTCCCTTTTGGTGAACCTTCCTTAACAACATTAACAAGAGACGTTACAGATATTTCAGGAATATTGTCGTTAATGTCCATTATTTCGACCAATACTTTACAATGAGCTGCTCTTGGAGTCGAGCCTTTGTCTCTGGCCTGAACACGAATTTCAATAGCATTGTTTGACTCGTGGTCTAATTTACTCTGAACTGTTATTTCACCAGTCACTTGATTAATTGCGAAAGATTCGATGTGTTTATCATTGACATGTTTTATGAATGAATATACTACCTCTCCGTTGATCCCTTCGTCCGCATCACTCGCATGTACTGTAATAACGGAAGTTCCAATGGGAGCATTTTCTGGAATTCGCGCTTTGTAAAGGGACTTTGTGAAATAAGGAATATTATCGTTTACGTCTATTATATTAGCAATTATATTTATTGTCCCTGTCCTTGGAGGTTTTCCTCCATCTACAGCGGTCAGTGTGAGCTGGATCACAGGCTGTTTCTCTCGATCTAAAGCTTTCTGCAGCACTAATTCAGCAGACACACTCTGTTCTCCTCCATTCTGTACATCCAGAGAAAAGTGTTCATTCGGACTCAGCTTGTAGCTTTTTACTGAATTACTGCCCACATCCGCATCATCAGCACTTGGTAACGCATATTTTTCACCTATAAATGCCGCCTCAGATACATTTAATTGTAACGACGAGGAGTGAAATGTGGGAGAATTGTCGTTTATATCTAATATATTTACTTCAAATCGGTACATGTTCAATGGCGAATTAACAATGGCCTCCAATTCTAAGGCACATTTTAAGTTGTGTTCGCATAGCTCCTCTCGGTCTATTTTCTCTTTAATTTGCAGTATTCCCGTTTTCATATTTACATCGAAATACCTCTTGTTGGGTCCAGAAGCGATCTGAAATCCACGGTGTTCCAGTTCTTGCAAATGAAGGTTTAAATCTTTGACTATATTGCCAACGGTAGTCCCAGGACTGGCCTCCTCCGACACAGAAAACACAATTTGCCCAGAAAACATCCTCGGAAGGAAATAAAATACAGTCAGATATATCCACAATATATTTCGTTCCTTTAGTGAATTCGCCATGATCCGTCAACACCACATCCAGAGGACAAACTAAACACATTCGCACAATGTTGTAGTAAAATAAACCATGTACTGCGCTGCGAATCAGAAATCCTCTATTGTGGCTTCTCACGAACAAAGCACTGCTCGAGCTCAAACGCCCTGCCCCAAAACAGGGAGGAGTCTCTAAGAGAATAATAAAAATAGTAATAATTTCAACGTAGGTCGCTGATGACACCTTGTGGATGTACATAGCTAGTGTGGAACTGAGAAAAATATATGTATATTGGAAGGCTAAATATGTTTTAAGTGCAATGGACAAAGTCTGTCTGAACCTGTACTGTTGAACGTGAGCGACATTGTCTCTTTGTGAGACATTTTTGCTGAGCATGAGTTGAACAAAACTAAAGGAAACACATTGTAATTAAAAAAATTGATAAAAACATCAACCTCCAAATGCAAATATTATAAAATGGTAACTGGATAAAAATAAATCCAATAAATCAGTGTAAAATACTAAAATACTTTATAATTCTTTAATATATATTTGTGTGTGTGTGTATATATATATATATATATATATATATATATATATATATATATATATATATATATGATTAATAATATAATATTTATTCATGAGGAAAATTAGTGTGGCATGAGTTTAAAAAGCCAATAGACACAAACGCTCATGTAGTTTACATGCTGCAATTAAAAACAGGCAAACCGCAATTACTACATAAAAACAAGTGCTAAAATTACTAAACAAATAAAGCCATCTGTAAAATTCATGATCGTAATGTCTTTTAAATTAATAGTCAGTGATATCAGCAACACGGACAGCACAAACTACAGGGGGAAAACTCCTGGCAAAGAGCAAACACACACTAAAAGATTTAGCTTATATATGGAATGAGAATCAACCTGCCAGCAAGCCACCTAGTAAAAGTCAACAATTTAATAACGATTTTGAATGTCTTACCTTCTCTTTATTAGGAAGTGTTTGTGTTCTGGTAAAAGTGTCTCCTCCATTAATACTGATCAGTTCTGCATCTGCAGGCGGAAATTGCGCGGGGAAAACCACTACGTCACTCTTCAGTGTGTCCGAGCTAAAACACACGTCATACTGCTGAGTAGCTTTGGAGTAAGACCAGCTCCCGTCAGGGTGTGTGGTGATCATCGGGGCGCTGTACCTGCCCAAACTGCCGTCTGTCCTGTGGCATTTTACAGCTATCAAACTGATGAGGCTCAGTAAAAAGATGACGGACACACACACAATGGCGATCAGCAAATACAGATTTAAATCCGAGAAACTCTCCTCCTTTATCGGCGCATGTCTGAATGGAGTCTTGACGTCACCTGCGCTTTCAACAACCACAACATCAATAGACACAGTCGCTGACAGTGAGGGCTCTCCGTTATCACAAACCAAAATGACCAACGGGTGAGTTTTCAGGTCATTGTCACTCATTCTCCTCTTAGTCCTGATCTCCCCGCTGCTGGTTCCGATTCGGAACAGATTGTTTCCTTTGGGTTCAGAGATGTGGAAAGACAGCAGCGCATTGTAACCAGAATCTGCATCTACAGCCCTGATCTTGGCCACAAAGTAGCCCGCGTCAGCAGAATAGGGAATGTTCTCTGTGTTAACGGAACCGAGCTCGGAATAGGGCGCGAGAATCCCGGGACTGTTGTCATTCTCATCCAGGATAAAAACATTTACAGTCACGTTACTGCTGAGAGGAGGAACACCAGAGTCTGTGGCCTGAACTTTAAACTGAAATGTTTTGATCTCCTCATAGTTAAACGACTGTAAACTGTGTATATCTCCACTGTCAGAGTTTATGTTGATCATGGATGTTACCGGGCCGCTTTTAGAGCTTTCTAGTAGAGAATATGTTATCCGGGCATTATCACCTACATCAGGATCTAAAGCAGAGACTGTATGAATAACAGCTCCAATCTGACTGTTCTCTTTCACATAAACATTAATGACGGGCTCTGGAAAGCGCGGCGCGTTGTCATTCACATCAGAAACGTGAACAGCAATGACACTGGTGCTGGAGAGAGGCGGAGTCCCTTCATCAGTAGCTGTGATGGTCACGTTATACACGGACGCGCGCTCTCTGTCGAGAGGTCCATCTACCACTAAGGAATATCTGTTTTTATAAGTATTCTCTAATTTAAATTTTACCGAGTCTTTTATTTTAAGATGCACTACACCATTTTTACCAGCGTCGCCATCTTTTACTGTGATTAATCCCACCATTGTACCTGGAGACGAATCCTCTCTCACTTCATTT
Organism: Abramis brama; assembly: GCF_963993115.1. Lineage (NCBI taxonomy): Eukaryota > Metazoa > Chordata > Actinopteri > Cypriniformes > Leuciscidae > Abramis > Abramis brama. Next base: position 5,160,975 of record NC_139975.1, read on the forward strand.
AGCAAAGACATTATGCTTATTTCTGGTACGTTATCATTTACATCAATTATTTCGATTAAGACTTTACAATATGATGCTCGTGGATTTTGTCCTTTATCCTCGGCCTGAACGCGAATCTCAACTGCAGGAGATTCTTCGTAATCTACTGGGCCTTTGACAGTTATTTCGCCAGTAACTGGATTGATTGAAAAAGCGTTTACACTGTTATCATTATCATGATTTATAAACGAGTATATGACTTCGCCATTAAGACCCTCGTCTGCATCTTTTGCGTTCACTGTGATCACAGAAGCACCGATAGGTGAATTCTCTGCTATTTGCGCTTTATAAAGTGGCTTGTCGAACACAGGAATATTATCGTTCACATCTACTACATTAACTATTATCTGTGTCGTACCAAACTTTGGAGGTTTCCCTCCGTCTACAGCGGTCAGTGTGAGTTGGATTACCGCTTGTTTCTCTCGATCTAAAGCTTTCTGCAGCACTAACTCAGCATACACACTCTGCTCTCCTCCGCTCTGTACATCCAGAGAAAAGTGTTCATTTGAGCTCAGCTTGTAGCTTTTTACTGAATTTACTCCAACGTCAAGATCGAATGCACTTGGTAATGCAAATTTCTGCCCAGGGTATGTCAGTTCAGAAATATTAAGATATAGTTTTGAGGTGCGAAATCCCGGTGCATTGTCGTTAACATCTAAAATATTTACCTCAAATCTGTATATGTTCATTGGTGCAGTAACAATGGCCTCCAACTCTAAAGCGCATTTAGAGCTCCGACCACACAGCTCCTCTCTGTCTATCTTTTCTCTAACAAAGAGAACTCCATTCTTTGCATTTAGATCAAAATATCTTTTGTTGGGCCCTGTGACGATTTGAAATCCTCTTCTCTCAAGGTCTTGTACATTCAGGTTTAGATCCTTTGCTAAATTTCCTACCGTGGTCCCGGTGTTCACCTCCTCCGACACAGAATAAACAATCTGCCCGTCTGCGTAATTCCAGTTATTCAAGAAAAACACAATAAAGATCCATTTAAAGCACCAGAGGTCATCTGTTATGTCCATATTTCCTCCCGTTAGTAAGACTGGCGGTTATACAAGAAAAACATAATTTGTATATTCCATAACAGGCTTACTGCTTTCGCAAAGACACCGAGATAGCAACTCCAAGGCGGACAGGGCTCTCGAACAAAGACCTCTGACGAGGCGAGGATCCCTGCCCAACGAAAGGAGGAGCTTCACAAAGACACTAAAAAACTTACATGGGCTGCCAGTGACATCGTGTGGACAAACATGCTCAATATGCATTTTCTGATCACAAAACTGCATACCATACTAAAAAAAGATAATGTTCAGAAGAATCCACCAGATATTGATAAATAAAACAAAAGCTACCCATCGCCATCACATCATTTTATATGCTTTGAAAACATATTATTAGGCCTGTATAAAGGATTAAATCTGGATAATGACTTAGAAACATAATTTTTGTCTTAGTATAAAAATTATTGTTATTATTATTATTGTTGTTGTTAAAATTGTAAGCAATTGGACCGCTCTTGAAATAACTTTCAACACCACGAAATAAACATAATCAGCAGATTATGGAAAAAAAAGACATTTGGTGAAATTATGCACACACACACACACACACACACACACACACATACATACATGCATACACATACGCGCGCGAGTCTTGTTCGCTATCTTTTTGGGACTCTCCATAGAAGTGTTGACTGTAAATTATCTCCCCTTACACTAACCCTACCACTAAACCAACCCATCACAAAAAACTTTCTGCTTTTTTAAGTTTTCAATAAATAAATAAATAAATAAATAAAATTATTAAAAATTAAAAATCTATCTGTATGATTTATAAGCTTGTTTCCTCATGGGAACCTCCATTTAGGTCCCCAAGGTGACACGAGCACCATGAGTCAGTGCGCATTCAGGTTGAAGACCCCACTGGAGAAGAAAAAATATGAACACACACACACACGCACAACTGCTAAATTCTTAAAAGCAAGATACAGACATCTCACTACAGAAAACGGGCCTTACCTTCTCTTTATTAGGGAGTGTTTGTGTTCTGGTAAAAGTGTCTCCTCCATTAATACTGATCAGTTCTGCATCTGCAGGCGGAAATTGCGCAGGGAAAACCACTACGTCACTCTTCAGTGTGTCCGAGCTAAAACACACGTCATACTGCTGAGTAGCTTTGGAGTAAGACCAGCTCCCGTCAGGGTGTGTGGTGATCATCGGGGCGCTGTACCTGCCCAAACTGCCGTCTGTCCTGTGGCATTTTACAGCTATCAAACTGATGAGGCTCAGTAAAAAGATGACGGACACACACACAATGGCGATCAGCAAATACAGATTTAAATCCGAGAAACTCTCCTCCTTTATCGGCGCATGTCTGAATGGAGTCTTGACGTCACCTGCGCTTTCAACAACCACAACATCAATAGACACAGTCGCTGACAGTGAGGGCTCTCCGTTATCACAAACCAAAATGACCAACGGGTGAGTTTTCAGGTCATTGTCACTCATTCTCCTCTTAGTCCTGATCTCCCCGCTGCTGGTTCCGATTCGGAACAGATTGTTTCCTTTGGGTTCAGAGATGTGGTAAGACAGCAGCGCATTGTAACCAGAATCTGCATCTACAGCCCTGATCTTGGCCACAAAGTAGCCCGCGTCAGCAGAATAGGGAATGTTCTCAGTGTTAACGGAACCGAGCTCGGAATAGGGCGCGAGAATCCCGGGACTGTTGTCATTCTCATCCAGGATAAAAACATTTACAGTCACGTTACTGCTGAGAGGAGGAACACCAGAGTCTGTGGCCTGAACTTTAAACTGAAATGTTTTGATCTCCTCATAGTTAAACGACTGTAAACTGTGTATATCTCCACTGTCAGAGTTTATGTTGATCATGGATGTTACCGGGCCGCTTTTAGAGCTTTCTAGTAAAGAATATGTTATCCGGGCATTATCACCTACATCAGGATCTAAAGCAGAGACTGTATGAATAACAGCTCCAATCTGACTGTTCTCTTTCACATAAGCATTAATGACGGGCTCTGGAAAGCGCGGCGCGTTCTCATTCACATCAGAAACGTGTACAACAATGACACTGGTGCTGGAGAGAGGCGGAGTCCCTTCATCAGTAGCTGTGATGGTCACGTTATACTCGGACGCGCGCTCTCTGTCGAGAGGTCCATTTACAACTAGAGAATAATAATTTTTGTAATTCGTCTCAAGCTTAAAAGGCACTTTGTTGGACACAACGCAATTAACTAAACCGTTTTTCCCACCGTCCCTGTCAATCACTGACACTAGAGCGACAGCAGTGCCAATACTGGCGTCCTCTTTCACTGTACTGAGGAGTGACGTCACTGTTATCTCTGGCTTATTGTCATTAATATCCAGCACCTCCACCAGGACTTTGCAGTGCGTGGACATCGGAGGCTGCCCTTTATCACTGGCCTGTGCGCGGATCTCAAATGCGTTGTTCTCCTCGAAATCTACATTGCCTTTGACTGTGATTGCGCCAGAATTCGGATCAATATAAAAAATCTGCAGGATTTTACTCTGATCTCTTTTGATTATTGAATAAACAATATCACTGTTACTCCCTTCATCCAGGTCTGTTGCATTTAACACAACAATCGTCGTTCCAATAGCCACATTTTCAAAAACGGTTGTTTTATATAAGGGCTTACTAAAAACGGGAGTATTATCATTAATATCTAAAACTTTAATAATGATAAGAGATGTGCCTGTTTTGGAGGGGGTTCCTCCATCTACAGCGGTCAGTGTGAGCTGGATCACAGGCTGTTTCTCTCGATCTAAAGCTTTCTGCAGCACTAACTCAGCAGACACACTCTGATCTCCTCCTTTGTGTACAGCTAACGAAAAATACTCATTCGAGCTAAGCTTGTAAGAATTTACTGAATTTTTCCCAACATCTGCGTCTGTAGCGTGATGGAGAGAGAATCTAACTCCGGGGAGGGTGCTTTCCGCAATGTCTAGCGTTTGTGATTTCTCACTGAAAGACGGTGAATTGTCATTTACATCCACAATATTAACCTCTATTTGATAAAGCTTTAATGGATTGTTGATAACAGCTTCTACATTGACTGTACATTTAAGTGCTTTGGCACAAAGCTCCTCTCGGTCTATTCTTTCGCTTACATACAGAAACCCAGTTTTAAGATTTACCTCGAAATATTTTTTCTTGGATCCCGTGACAATCTGAAACATGCGCGACTCCAGTTCCTGAACATTAAGGTTTAGATCCTTAGCGATATTTCCCACGGATGTTCCCGGATTCACCTCCTCTGAAACGGAATAAGAGAGCTGCCCTGACACCGCGTCCCAACAACACTCTAAAACAACGAACACAATACAGAACACAATAGATTTCCTTCTGTACGTCGAGGGCATTGCGACATCCGATGAATCCCGTGCAATAATCCACGAAATAAAAGACAGTTTTCCAAGTTCATCAATTCGAGTAAAGAAGAATTAGACAATATTCCATTTTATCGAGGAGAAAACACGAGGCCTTCGTACACTCTCTTCTACATCCAGTCTCTCTGAAACAAAGCCCTGTGAAGTCTCCTCCCCACTAAAACCAGGAGGAGCTTCAAGACACGGAGATAATTCGAGATTCAACGGTCTGTAGTGACACCAAGCGGATTTATGAATTAATATATTTTAAAAAAAAGAAAACAATATCACAAATGGACCATCATGTCAAATTACAGTTATTTGTCATTTTTCTTAAACTAATAATATAAGAAAATATTTTGATATTTCTTTGTGTCAAATATATGAGAGTATTTCAGGGCATTTTCGGCACCACAACACACACACACACACACACACACATACACACATATATATATATATATATATATATATATATATATATATATATATATACACTGCGGTCAGTATACAGTCTATATATATATATATATATATATATATATATATATCAGCATTAATCTTTCATATGAAGAGAAAGATATGTATTTTCAAACGACTTCACCAGATTTCATTATGAGTAACACGCTGATATATAATATCACTCTCTTAGATTACTACAAGGATGAGTTCACATATAACTAAATTAATAAATTAGTAACTATATTAGCATACTTGTATTAGTAAAAAGAGTCATAGAAGTAGTTATTGCACCGATGTGAATTTCAAACAAGCCGTCACCACAATCTAGTTCAGAACCACGGACAGCTCCACCAAAGCGCTACATTACATTTTGTATATATGATGATGTATCAAGCGATTCCTATAAGTATGTATATTTCAGCAAAACACAATTAACAATTAAGCCACTTTTAAAAAATTTAAGTATCAAAATGTAGTAGTGTTATTTCAGTAAACAAGAACAAAGGTCAAAAAGAAGAAACACTAGAAAAACCATTCATTTTACAAAAAAATAAAAATAATAGTTAAAATCCATAATCTCTTACATTTTCTTTATTAGGGAGTGTTTGTGTTCTGGTAAAAGTGTCACTGGTGCTGAATATAGAGTTGTGTGTGTTTTTTTAAACAAGAACACAGATCAACGAGAGGAAACAATATAATTCCCAGTCACTCTACAAAAAGAAAACAAATAATCGCAATGAAATCTCTTACCTTCTCTTTATTAGGGAGTGTTTGTGTTCTGGTAAAAGTGTCTCCTCCATTAATACTGATCAGTTCTGCATCTGCAGGCGGAAATTGCGCGGGGAAAACCACTACGTCACTCTTCAGTGTGTCTGAGCTAAAACACACGTCATACTGCTGAGTAGCTTTGGAGTAAGACCAGCTCCCGTCAGGGTGTGTGGTGATCATCGGGGCGCTGTACCTGCCCAAACTGCCGTCTGTCCTGTGGCATTTTACAGCTATCAAACTGATGAGGCTCAGTAAAAAGATGACGGACACACACACAATGGCGATCAGCAAATACAGATTTAAATCCGAGAAACTCTCCTCCTTTATCGGCGCATGTCTGAATGGAGTCTTGACGTCACCTGCGCTTTCAACAACCACAACATCAATAGACACAGTCGCAGACAGTGAGGGCTCTCCGTTATCACAAACCAAAATGACCAACGGGTGAGTTTTCAGGTCATTGTCACTCATTCTCCTCTTAGTCCTGATCTCCCCGCTGCTGGTTCCGATTCGGAACAGATTGTTTCCTTTGGGTTCAGAGATGTGGAAAGACAGCAGCGCATTGTAACCAGAATCTGCATCTACAGCCCTGATCTTGGCCACAAAGTAGCCCGCGTCAGCAGAATAGGGAATGTTCTCAGTGTTAACGGAACCGAGCTCGGAATAGGGCGCGAGAATCCCGGGACTGTTGTCATTCTCATCCAGGATAAAAACATTTACAGTCACGTTACTGCTGAGAGGAGGAACACCAGAGTCTGTGGCCTGGACTTTAAACTGGAATGTTTTGATCTCCTCATAGTTAAACGACTGTAAACTGTGTATATCTCCACTGTCAGAGTTTATGTTGATCATGGATGTTACCGGGCCGCTTTTAGAGCTTTCTAGTAAAGAATATGTTATCCGGGCATTATCACCTACATCAGGATCTAAAGCAGAGACTGTATGAATAACAGCTCCAATCTGACTGTTCTCTTTCACATAAACATTAATGACGGGCTCTGGAAAGCGTGGCGCGTTGTCATTCACATCAGAAACGTGAACAGCAATGACACTGGTGCTGGAGAGAGGCGGAGTCCCTTCATCAGTAGCTGTGATGGTCACGGTATACTCGGACGCGCGTTCTCTGTCGAGAGGTCCATCTACCACTAAGGAATATCTGTTTTTATAAGTATTCTCTAATTTAAATTTTACCGAGTCTTTTATTTTAAGATGCACTACACCATTTTTACCAGCGTCGCCATCTTTTACTGTGATTAATCCCACCATTGTACCTGGAGACGAATCCTCTCTCACTTCATTTAGCAAAGACATTATGCTTATTTCTGGTACGTTATCATTTACATCAATTATTTCGAGTAAGACTTTACAATATGATGCTCGTGGATTTTGTCCTTTATCCTCGGCCTGAACGCGAATCTCAACTGCAGGAGATTCTTCGTAATCTACTGGGCCTTTGACAGTTATTTCGCCAGTAACTGGATTGATTGAAAAAGCGTTTACACTGTTATCATTATCGTGATTTATAAACGAGTATATGACTTCTCCATTAAGACCCTCGTCTGCATCTTTTGCTTTCACTGTGATCACAGAAGCACCGATAGGTGAATTCTCTGCTATTTGTGCTTTATAAAGTGGCTTGTCGAACACAGGAATATTATCGTTCACATCTACTACATTAACTATTATCTGTGTCGTACCAAACTTTAGAGGTTTTCCTCCGTCTACAGCGGTCAGTGTGAGCTGGATTACCGCTTGTTTCTCTCGATCTAAAGCTTTCTGCAGCACTAACTCAGCAGAAACACTCTGCTCTCCTCCGCTCTGTACATCCAGAGAAAAGTGTTCATTTGAGCTCAGCTTGTAGCTTTTAACTGAATTTACTCCAACATCAAGATCGAATGCACTTGGTAATGCAAATCTCTGCCCAGGGTATGTCTGTTCAGAAATATTAAGATATAGTTTTGAGGTGCGAAATACCGGTGCATTGTCGTTAACATCTAAAATATTTACCTCAAATCTGTATATGTTCATTGGTGCAGTAACAATGGCCTCCAACTCTAAAGCGCATTTAGAGCTCCGACCACACAGCTCCTCTCTGTCTATCTTTTCTCTAACAAAGAGAACTCCATTCTTTGCATTTAGATCAAAATATCTTTTGTTGGGCCCTGTGACGATTTGAAATCCTCTTCTCTCAAGGTCTTGTACATTCAGGTTTAGATCCTTTGCTAAATTTCCTACCGTGGTCCCGGTGTTCACCTCCTCCGACACAGAATAAACAATCTGCCCGTCTGCGTAATTCCAGTTATTCAAGAAAAACACAATAAAGATCCATTTAAAGCACCAAAGGTCATCTGTTATGTCCATATTTCCTCCCGTTAGTAAGACTGGCGGTTATACAAGAAAAACATAATTTGTATATTCCATAACAGGCTTACTGCTTTCGCAAAGACACCGAGATAGCAACTCCAAGGCGGACAGGGCTCTCGAACAAAGACCTCTGACGAGGCGAGGATCCCTGCCCAACGAAAGGAGGAGCTTCACAAAGACACTAAAAAACTTACATGGGCTGCCAGTGACATCGTGTGGACAAACATGCTCAATATGCAACATTTTCTGATCACAAAACTGCATACCATACTAAAAAAAAGATAATGTTCAGAAGAATCCACCAGATATTGATAAATAAAACAAAAGCTACCCATCGCCATCACCAAGGCCGCATTAATGCACGGGCTTACCTGGGCTGAAGCCCAGGGGCCTCCCAAGTTCAGGGGCCTCCCATGTTCAGGTTCATGATGAGCTGAAAAGGTCATATTGTTTTAACTTGTCAGAATTTGTCGCTGTATGTCGCTAGTCGCTTGTGGACGTTGCTGTCGCTATAATGTTATTGTTATGGTGCGTTCACACCAAACGCGAATAGAGCGTCTGGCGCGAGTGATTTCAATGTTAAGTCAATGTAAAGACGCGTTTACGCGCGTCTAGAGGTCCCGCGGCGCGAATGAGGCGGACGGTGCGTGTCCACTACAGCGGCAAAAGTCCGCTCAGTGCCGCTGGCAACGCTGTAACGTCTCCGTCTCCGCTTTGGGGTGTGTCTGTTGCGAGTGTGTTTAATCTAAGTTTTTTTCAACGTATAATCAGCAGCGATGCACGCGATTACATTTAGAAATAGACAAGCTTTGTTTCCAAATGCACCAAGCAATGATCCTTTCAATTTTATAAACTTTTACAAACCCAGCCAATATAATCACAATGAACACATCCAAAATAAAATCTTTAACGTATATAACAAATGCAAAGCGTCTAATTTGTAAACAAAATGATTTACGCACTAAATCCAGCATAAACTCACTGAGACTGTCGACAGTTTCTTTTCCATGCATCATTTTATTATATCCATGTTTGTGATTAGTTACATATAAAACAGTGAAATCGCCCTCGAACTCTTCTGTCTCCTGCACTCGAGACGGTGACGGGAGCTGAGCTCCACTGAAAGGCTTCTTTCCTATTGGTTGTCGCTCGCGAAAATCGCTTCTCATTTTATAAAGTTGAAATTTAGTTGCTGTGTGTGGTTGTTAAATAAAGTGTCTTGTGTTTATGTGCTCAGTGATATGTTAATAACAATATTAAAATTGAAAACAATATTAAAAAACTCACTGTTGTAGGTCTCGAAAGAAATTAATGCATTCTGTGATGTAGATTTCCTAGATATTACACTTTTTTAAAATGACACTCTATAAATCGAGGGGATGGGGGGCCTACAAAACCTCTCAGCCCCAGGGCCTAACATTAGGTTAAGGCGGCTCTGGCCATCACATAATTTTATATGCTTTGAAAACATATTATTAGGCCTGTATAAAGGATTAAATCTGGATAATGACTTAGAAACATAATTTTTGTCTTAGTATAAAAATTATTGTTATTATTATTATTGTTGTTGTTAAAATTGTAAGCAATTGGACCGCTCTTGAAATAACTTTCAACACCACGAAATAAACATAATCAGCAGATTATGGAAAAAAAGACATTTGGTGAAATTATGCACACACACACACACACATACATGCATACACATACGCGCGCGAGTCTTGTTCGCTATCTTTTTGGGACTCTCCATAGAAGTGTTGACTGTAAATTATCTCCCCTTACACTAACCCTACCACTAAACCAACCCATCACACAAAACTTTCTGCTTTTTTAAATTTTCAAAAAATAAATAAATAAATAAAATAAATAAATAAATAAATAAAAATTAAAAATCTATCTGTATGATTTATAAGCTTGTTTCCTCATGGGAAACTCCATTTAGGTCCCCAAGGTGACACGAGCACCATGAGTCAGTGCGCATTCAGGTTGAAGACCCCACTGTAGAAGAAAAAATATGAACACACACACACACACACACACGCACAACTGCTAAATTCTTAAAAGCAAGATACAAACATCTCACTACAGAAAACGGGCCTTACCTTCTCTTTATTAGGGAGTGTTTGTGTTCTGGTAAAAGTGTCTCCTCCATTAATACTGATCAGTTCTGCATCTGCAGGAGGAAATTGCGCAGGGAAAACCACTACGTCACTCTTCAGTGTGTCCGAGCTAAAACACACGTCATACTGCTGAGTAGCTTTGGAGTAAGACCAGCTCCCGTCAGGGTGTGTGGTGATCATCGGGGCGCTGTACCTGCCCAAACTGCCGTCTGTCCTGTGGCATTTCACAGCTATCAAACTGATGAGGCTCAGTAAAAAGATGACGGACACACACACAATGGCGATCAGCAAATACAGATTTAAATCCGAGAAACTCTCCTCCTTTATCGGCGCATGTCTGAATGGAGTCTTGACGTCACCTGCGCTTTCAACAACCACAACATCAATAGACACAGTCGCTGACAGTGAGGGCTCTCCGTTATCACAAACCAAAATGACCAACGGGTGAGTTTTCAGGTCATTGTCACTCATTCTCCTCTTAGTCCTGATCTCCCCGCTGCTGGTTCCGATTCGGAACAGATTGTTTCCTTTGGGTTCAGAGATGTGGAAAGACAGCAGCGCATTGTAACCAGAATCTGCATCTACAGCCCTGATCTTGGCCACAAAGTAGCCCGCGTCAGCAGAATAGGGAATGTTCTCAGTGTTAACGGAACCGAGCTCGGAATAGGGCGCGAGAATCCCGGGACTGTTGTCATTCTCATCCAGGATAAACACATTTACAGTCACGTTACTGCTGAGAGGAGGAACACCAGAGTCTGTGGCCTGAACTTTAAACTGAAATGTTTTGATCTCCTCATAGTTAAACGACTGTAAACTGTGTATATCTCCACTGTCAGAGTTTATGTTGATCATGGATGTTACCGGGCCGCTTTTAGAGCTTTCTAGTAAAGCATATGTTATCCGGGCATTATCACCTACATCAGGATCTAAAGCAGAGACTGTATGAATAACAGCTCCAATCTGACTGTTCTCTTTCACATAAACATTAATGACGGGCTCTGGAAAGCGCGGCGCGTTGTCATTCACATCAGAAACGTGTACAGCAATGACACTGGTGCTGGAGAGAGGCGGAGTCCCTTCATCAGTAGCTGTGATGGTCACGTTATACTCGGACGCGCGCTCTCTGTCGAGAGGTCCATTTACAACTAGAGAATAATAATTTTTGTAATTCGTCTCAAGTTTAAAAGGCACTTTGTTGGACACAACGCAATTAACTAAACCGTTTTTGACGCCGTCCCTGTCAATCACTGACACTAGAGCGACAGCAGTGCCAATACTGGCGTCCTCTTTCACTGTACTGAGGAGTGACGTCACGGTTATCTCTGGCTTATTGTCATTAATATCCAGCACCTCCACCAGGACTTTGCAGTGCGTGGACATCGGAGGCTGCCCTTTATCACTGGCCTGTGCGCGGATCTCAAATGCGTTGTTCTCCTCGAAATCTATATTGCCTTTGACTGTGATTGCGCCAGAATTCGGATCAATATCAAAAATTTGCAGGATTTTACTCTGATCTCTTTTGATTATTGAATAAACAATATCACTGTTACTCCCTTCATCCAGGTCTGTTGCATTTAACACAACAATCGTCGTTCCAATAGCCACATTTTCAAAAACGGTTGTTTTATACAAGGGCTTACTAAAAACGGGAGTATTATCGTTATTATCTAAAACTTTAATAATGATAAGAGATGTGCCTGTTTTGGAGGGGGTTCCTCCGTCTACAGCGGTCAGTGTGAGCTGGATCACAGGCTGTTTCTCTCGATCTAAAGCTTTCTGCAGCACTAACTCAGCAGAGACACTCTGATCTCCTCCTTTGTGTACAGCTAACGAAAAATACTCATTCGAGCTAAGCTTGTAAGAATTTACAGAATTTTTCCCAACATCTGCGTCTGTAGCGTGATGGAGAGAGAATCTAACTCCGGGGAGGGTGCTTTCCGCAATGTCTATCGTTTGTGATTTCTCGCTGAAAGACGGTGAATTGTCATTTACATCCACAATATTAACCTCTATTTGATAAAGCTTTAATGGATTGTTGATAACAGCTTCTACATTGACTGTACATTTAAGTGCTTTGGCACAAAGCTCCTCTCTGTCTATTCTTTCGCTCACATACAGAAACCCAGTTTTAAGATTTACCTCGAAATATTTTTTCTTGGATCCCGTGACAATCTGAAACATGCGCGACTCCAGTTCCTGAACATTAAGGTTTAGATCCTTAGCGATATTTCCCACGGATGTTCCCGGATTCACCTCCTCTGAAACGGAATAAGAGAGCTGCCCTGACACCGCGTCCCAACAACACTCTAAAACAACGAACACAATACAGAACACAATAGATTTCCTTCTGTACGTCGAGGGCATTGCGACATCCAATGAATCCCGTGCAAAAATCCACGAAATAAAAGACTATTCCAAGTTCATCAATTCGAGTAAAGAAGAATTAGACGATATTCCATTTTATCGAGGAGAAAACACGAGGCCTTCGTACACTCTCTTCTACATCCAGTCTCTCTGAAACAAAGCCCTGTGAAGTCTCCTCCCCACTAAAACCAGGAGGAGCTTCAAGACACGGAGATAATTCGAGATTCAACGGTCTGTAGTGACACCATGCGGATTTATGAATTAATGTAAATAAATAAAAAACACGAATATCACAAATGGATCATCATGTCAAATTGCAGTTATTTGTCATTTTTTTAAACTAATAATATAAGAAAAGATTTTGATATTTCTTTGTGTCCAATATATGAGAGCATTTCAGGGCATTTTCGCCATCACAAAATTTTTTTAAGCAGCATTTTCTATATTCATCTTTCATATGAAGAGAAATATATGCATTTTCAAACAACTTCACCAGATTTCATTATGAGCAACACGCTGTTATATAATACAACTCTCTCAGATCACTACAAGAACGAGTTCACATAACAAAAAAAAAAAAAAAGTAAATATATTAGCATAAATAAAAAGGAATTTACAATTAAAATATTCAGTTTTTTTACAGCATCACTATCACTTCACAACTTAAGCAATTTTGTAAGCACTAAACAACTTATATATATATATATATATATATATATATATATATATATATATATAAGAATTATACTAATATTAGTAAAAAAGAGGCATAGATAGAAGTAGTTATTGCACCGATGTGAATTTCAAACAAGCCGCCACCACAATCTAGTTCAGAACCACGGACAGCGCAACCAAAGCGCTACATTAAAAATGTTTATATAATGATGTACTAAGCGATTCCTATAAGTCTGTATATTTCAGCAAAACACCATTAACGATTATGCCACTTTTAACATTATTAAGTATCAAACTTCAGTAGTGTTATTTCAGTCGATAAGAAGACAGGTCAATAAGAGGAAACACTAGATATTCCAGTCATTTTACAAAAAAGAAAAATAATAGTGAAAATCCATAATCTCTTACCTTCTCTTTATTAGGGAGTGTTTGTGTTCTGGTAAAAGTGTCTCCTCCATTAATACTGATCAGTTCTGCATCTGCAGGCGGAAATTGCGCGGGGAAAACCACTACGTCACTCTTCAGTGTGTCCGAGCTAAAACACACGTCATACTGCTGAGTAGCTTTGGAGTAAGACCAGCTCCCGTCAGGGTGTGTGGTGATCATCGGGGCGCTGTACCTGCCCAAACTGCCGTCTGTCCTGTGGCATTTTACAGCTATCAAACTGATGAGGCTCAGTAAAAAGATGACGGACACACACACAATGGCGATCAGCAAATACAGATTTAAATCCGAGAAACTCTCCTCCTTTATCGGCGCATGTCTGAATGGAGTCTTGACGTCACCTGCGCTTTCTACAACCACAACATCAATAGACACAGTCGCTGACAGTGAGGGCTCTCCGTTATCACAAACCAAAATGACCAACGGGTGAGTTTTCAGGTCATTGTCACTCATTCTCCTCTTAGTCCTGATCTCCCCGCTGCTGGTTCCGATTCGGAACAGATTGTTTCCTTTGGGTTCAGAGATGTGGTAAGACAGCAGCGCATTGTAACCAGAATCTGCATCTACAGCCCTGATCTTGGCCACAAAGTAGCCCGCGTCAGCAGAATAGGGAATGTTCTCAGTGTTAACGGAACCGAGCTCGGAATAGGGCGCGAGAATCCCGGGACTGTTGTCATTCTCATCCAGGATAAAAACATTTACAGTCACGTTACTGCTGAGAGGAGGAACACCAGAGTCTGTGGCCTGGACCTTAAACTGGAATGTTTTAATCTCCTCATAGTTAAACGTCTGTAAACTGTGTATTTCTCCACTGTCAGAGTTTATGTTGATCATGGATGTTACCGGGCCGCTTTTAGAGCTTTCTAGTAAAGAATATGTTATCCGGGCATTATCACCTACATCAGGATCTAAAGCAGATACTGTATGAATAACAGCTCCAATCTGACTGTTCTCTTTCACATAAACATTAATGACGGGCTCTGGAAAGCGCGGCGCGTTGTCATTCACATCAGAAACGTGAACAGCAATGACACTGGTGCTGGAGAGAGGCGGAGTCCCTTCATCAGTAGCTGTGATGGTCACGTTATACTCGGACGCGCGCTCTCTGTCTAGAGGTCCATTTACAACTAGAGAATAATAATTTTTGTAATTCGTCTCAAGTTTAAAAGGCACTTTGTTGGACACAACGCAATTAACTATACCGTTTTTGCCACCGTCCCTGTCAATCACTGACACTAGAGCGACAGCAGTGCCAATACTGGCGTCCTCTTTAACTGTACTGAGGAGTGACGTCACTGTTATCTCTGGCTTATTGTCATTAATATCCAGCACCTCCACCAGGACTTTGCAGTGCGTGGACATCGGAGGCTGCCCTTTATCACTGGCCTGTGCGCGGATCTCAAATGCGTTGTTCTCCTCGAAATCTATATTGCCTTTGACTGTGATTGCGCCAGAATTTGGATCAATATCAAAAATCTGCAGGATTTTACTCTGATCTCTTTTAATTATAGAATAAACAATATCACTATTGCTGCCTTCATCCATGTCTGATGCATTTAACACAGCAACTGTTGTTCCAATAGCCACATTTTCAAAAACGGTTGTTTTATATAAGGGCTTACTAAAAGCAGGAGCATTATCATTAATATCCAAAACTTTAATAATGATAAGAGATGTGCCTGTTTTAGAGGGGGTTCCTCCGTCTACAGCGGTCAGTGTGAGCTGGATCACAGGCTGTTTCTCTCGATCTAAAGCTTTCTGCAGCACTAACTCAGCAGAGACACTCTGATCTCCTCCTTTGTGTACAGCTAACGAAAAATACTCATTCGAGCTAAGCTTGTAAGAATTTACTGAATTTTTCCCAACATCCGCATCTGTAGCGTGATGGAGAGGAAATTTTACACCAGGCAAGGTGTTCTCTGCAATGTCTAGCGTTTGTGATTTCTCACTGAAAGACGGTGAATTGTCATTTACATCCACAATATTAACCTCTATTTGATAAAGCTTTAATGGATTGTTGATAACCGCTTCTACATTGACTGTACATTTAAGTGCTTTGGCACAAAGCTCCTCTCGGTCTATTCTTTCGCTTACATACAGAAACCCAGTTTTAAGATTTACCTCGAAATATTTTTTCTTGGATCCCGTGACAATCTGAAACATGCGCGACTCCAGTTCCTGAACATTAAGGTTTAGATCCTTAGCGATATTTCCCACGGATGTTCCCGGATTCACCTCCTCTGAAACGGAATAAGAGAGCTGCCCTGACACCGCGTCCCAACAACACTCTAAAACAACGAACACAATACAGATCACAATAGATTTCCTTCTGTACGTCGAGAGCATTGCGACATCCAATGAATCCCGTGCAATAATCCACGAAATAAAAGACAGTTTTCCAAGTCCATCAATGCGAATAAAGAAGAATTAGACAATATTCCATTTTATCGAGGAGAAAACACGAGGCCTTCGTACACTCTCTTCTACATCCAGTCTCTCTGAAACAAAGCCCTGTGAAGTCTCCTCCCCACTAAAACCAGGAGGAGCTTCAGGACACTGGAAATAATTCGAGATTCAACGGTCTGTAGTGACACCAGGCGGATTTATGAATGAATGTCTAGCAAAAAAATAAAAAAATAATTAAAAAATAAAATAAAATAATGATAACACCATTTCACATATGGATTATGTCATACCGAATTGCAGTTAGCTGTTATATTTCAAAGGATATTCAATAAGACGAAAAAAATGAAGAAGATATTTCAGCGTGAAAATATGAGAGGATTTTAGTACGTTTTCACCATCTAAACATGCAAAAAAAATTCATTTTCGTTTCGTTTATTCATCTTTCATATCAAGTGAAATATCTATATTTCGAAGTAGCTTAACAGATTTCAGAATGAGCAACATGCAGTTCTATTATGATCTTTTCGCTTTCATTACTAAGATCATATGAAATGAATAAATGTATAAACATAATCGCATAAATAAAAATGCATTTAAATTAGCCGTATTTCAATTGTTCATTTGTAGGACATCTCTATCATTTCATAATTTAAGCAAGTCTGTAAACACTTAACTTTTTTTGTATTTTTGTATTTTTTAAAAGATTAGTTAATTAGTAAAAGGAGAAACAGCAGTAGTTATTGCGCCGATGTGCATTTCAAACAAGCCACGACCACAATCTAGTTCAGAACCATGGACAGCTCCACCAAAGCGCAAAATTAAATTGTTATATAATGTATTAAGCTATTCCTATAAGTATGTATATTTCAGAAAAACACAATTAACCATTAAGTATTTTTAAGTATCAGTCAGCATATATAGTTGTGTGTGTGTGTGTGTGTGTGTGTTTTAAACAAGAACACAGGTCAACGAGGGGAAACAATATAATTCTCAGTCACTGTACAAAAAGAAAACAAATAATCGCAATGAAATATCTTACCTTTTCTTTATTAGGAAGTGTTTGTGTTCTGGTAAAAGTGTCTCCTCCATTAATACTGATCAGTTCTGCATCTGCAGGCGGAAATTGCGCGGGGAAAACCACTACGTCACTCTTCAGTGTGTCCGAGCTAAAACACACGTCATACTGCTGAGTAGCTTTGGAGTAAGACCAGCTCCCGTCAGGGTGTGTGGTGATCATCGGGGCGCTGTACCTGCCCAAACTGCCGTCTGTCCTGTGGCATTTTACAGCTATCAAACTGATGAGGCTCAGTAAAAAGATGACGGACACACACACAATGGCGATCAGCAAATACAGATTTAAATCCGAGAAACTCTCCTCCTTTATCGGCGCATGTCTGAATGGAGTCTTGACGTCACCTGCGCTTTCAACAACCACAACATCAATAGACACAGTCGCTGACAGTGAGGGCTCTCCGTTATCACAAACCAAAATGACCAACGGGTGAGTTTTCAGGTCATTGTCACTCATTCTCCTCTTAGTCCTGATCTCCCCGCTGCTGGTTCCGATTCGGAACAGATTGTTTCCTTTGGGTTCAGAGATGTGGAAAGACAGCAGCGCATTGTAACCAGAATCTGCATCTACAGCCCTGATCTTGGCCACAAAGTAGCCCGCGTCAGCAGAATAGGGAATGTTCTCAGTGTTAACGGAACCGAGCTCGGAATAGGGCGCGAGAATCCCGGGACTGTTGTCATTCTCATCCAGGATAAAAACATTTACAGTCACGTTACTGCTGAGAGGAGGAACACCAGAGTCTGTGGCCTGAACTTTAAACTGAAATGTTTTGATCTCCTCATAGTTAAACGACTGTAAACTGTGTATATCTCCACTGTCAGAGTTTATGTTGATCATGGATGTTACCGGGCCGCTTTTAGAGCTTTCTAGTAAAGAATATGTTATCCGGGCATTATCACCTACATCAGGATCTAAAGCAGAGACTGTATGAATAACAGCTCCAATCTGACTGTTCTCTTTCACATAAACATTAATGACGGGCTCTGGAAAGCGCGGCGCGTTGTCATTCACATCAGAAACGTGTACAGCAATGACACTGGTGCTGGAGAGAGGCGGAGTCCCTTCATCAGTAGCTGTGATGGTCACGTTATACTCGGACGCGCGCTCTCTGTCGAGAGGTCCATTTACAACTAGAGAATAATAATTTTTGTAATTCGTCTCAAGTTTAAAAGGCACTTTGTTGGACACAACGCAATTAACTATACCGTTTTTGCCGCCGTCCCTGTCAATCACTGACACTAGAGCGACAGCAGTGCCAATACTGGCGTCCTCTTTCACTGTACTGAGGAGTGACGTCACGGTTATCTCTGGCTTATTGTCATTAATATCCAGCACCTCCACCAGGACTTTGCAGTGCGTGGACATCGGAGGCTGCCCTTTATCACTGGCCTGTGCGCGGATCTCAAATGCATTATTTTTCTCGAAATCTATATTGCCTTTGACTGTGATTGCGCCAGAATTCGGATCAATATGAAATATATCCAAAATGTGATCTTGGTCTGTCTCTCTTAGTGAGTAAACAATCTCACTATTGGTACCCTCATCTTTGTCTGTTGCGTTTATAACTATTACAGTGGTACCAATTGGCACGTTTTCAACAAGACTAGCTTTATATAAGGGGCGACTAAATTCAGGAGCATTATCATTAATATCTAAAATGTTAATAATTATCTGAGACGTGCCTGATCTCGGTGGATTTCCTCCATCTGCAGCGGTAAGAGTAAGCTTGATAACAGGCTGTTTCTCTCGGTCTAAAGCTTTTTGTAGAACTAGCTCGGCAGATACACTCTGCTCTCCTCCTTTGTGCAGAGCTAAAGAAAAATACTCATTTTGACTTAATTTATATGTGCTCACTGTATTTTTTCCTACATCCGCATCAGACGCATAAGAAAGAGGGAATTTTACGCCTGGTAAAGTGTTCTCTGCGACATCTAAATATTGAGTTTTGGCACTAAACGACGGTGAATTATCATTTACATCCACAATATTAACCTCTATTTGATAAAGCTTTAATGGATTGTTGATAACAGCTTCTACATTGACTGTACATTTAAGTGCTTTGGCACAAAGCTCCTCTCTGTCTATTCTTTCGCTTACATAGAGAAACCCAGTTTTAAGATTTACCTCGAAATATTTTTTCTTGGATCCCGTGACAATCTGAAACATGCGCGACTCCAGTTCCTGAACATTAAGGTTTAGATCCTTAGCGATATTTCCCACGGATGTTCCCGGATTCACCTCCTCTGAAACGGAATAAGAGAGCTGCCCTGACACCGCGTCCCAACAACACTCTAAAACAACGAACACAATACAGAACACAATAGATTTCCTTCTGTACGTCGAGAGCATTGCGACATCCGATGAATCCCGTGCAAAAATCCACGAAATAAAAGACTATTCCAAGTTCATCAATTCGAATAAAGAAGTATTAGACGATATTCCATTTTATCGAGGAGAAAACACGAGGCCTTCGTACACTCTCTTCTACATCCAGTCTCTCTGAAACAAAGCCCTGTGAAGTCTCCTCCCCACTAAAACCAGGAGGAGCTTCAAGACACGGAGATAATTCGAGATTCATCGGTCTGTAGTGACACCAAGCGGATTTATGAATTAATATCCACACACACACACACACACACACACAAAAAAACTATCACAAATGGATGATGTTCATACCGAATTTAATATACGTTAAATTCTTCAACTAATGCCCTAAGAAATTTTTTGATGTTTCAGTGTGTCCATTATCTGACAGAATCGTGGGGCATTTATATCACAACAAGTAAACTATTTCTCCATGGCAGTCCTTCATATCAAGAAAAAAAGGTTACATTCTCAAATAAACCTCCAAGATTTAATGATTAATATTTTATAAGGTTTCACTGCTAACATGTACTAAACAACTAAAAAAATAAAATAAAATAAAAAGCAGTTGAACCGTGCATTTCAAACATTTTAAAATCACTATCTAGTTCAGAACCACGGACAGCTCCACCACATATTTTTTGCAAGGCTTTTAAAAAATATTTTGTTTCTCAAAATACAGTAGTTTAGCATAAAAAAATGCATTAAAAATAAATAAATAACCCTTTAATTTCTTACCTTATCTTTATTAGGAAGTGTTTGTGTTCTGGTAAAAGTGTCTCCTCCATTAATACTGATCAGTTCTGCATCTGCAGGCGGAAATTGCGCAGGGAAAACCACTACGTCACTCTTCAGTGTGTCTGAGCTAAAACACACGTCATACTGCTGAGTAGCTTTGGAGTAAGACCAGCTCCCGTCAGGGTGTGTGGTGATCATCGGGGCGCTGTACCTGCCCAAACTGCCGTCTGTCCTGTGGCATTTCACAGCTATCAAACTGATGAGGCTCAGTAAAAAGATGACGGACACACACACAATGGCGATCAGCAAATACAGATTTAAATCCGAGAAACTCTCCTCCTTTATCGGCGCATGTCTGAATGGGGTCTTGACGTCACCTGCGCTTTCTACAACCACAACATCAATAGACACAGTCGCTGACAGTGAGGGCTCTCCGTTATCACAAACCAAAATGACCAACGGGTGAGTTTTCAGGTCATTGTCACTCATTCTCCTCTTAGTCCTGATCTCCCCGCTGCTGGTTCCGATTCGGAACAGATTGTTTCCTTTGGGTTCAGAGATGTGGTAAGACAGCAGCGCATTGTAACCAGAATCTGCATCTACAGCCCTGATCTTGGCCACAAAGTAGCCCGCCTCAGCAGAATAGGGAATGTTCTCAGTGTTAACGGAACCTAGCTCGGAATAGGGCGCGAGAATCCCGGGACTATTGTCATTCTCATCCAGGATAAAAACATTTACAGTCACGTTACTGCTGAGAGGAGGAACACCAGAGTCTGTGGCCTGAACCTTAAACTGAAATGTTTTGATCTCCTCATAGTTAAACGACTGCATGCTCTCGATCTCTCCTGTCACTGAGTTGACTCTGAGGAGCGCTGATACAGGTGTACCATTCACAGAGCTTTGCAGTAACGAGTATGTTAATTGCGCATTGTCCATGATATCCGCATCAGAGGCCGTTATTGTGGATATAATGGAGCCCACTTTGCTGTTTTCACGCAGATATGCATACACTACAGAATTTGGGAAGCGAGGCGCATTGTCATTCACATCAGACACCTGCACTTGTATTACTTTAGCTCTGGACATTGGCGGTGACCCTTCGTCTTCAGCAATGACTGTGATGTTGTACTCCGTTACGTTTTCCCGATCTAGAACGCCATCTAAAACTATCGAATAGTAGTTCTGAAAGGACGACTGTAATTTAAATGGTCTAGAGCCTAAAAGGCGAACGCGCACTGCTCCGTTTTTCCCCGAGTCTGGATCTGATACGGTCATTAAGGCAACTACAGTTCCCTTCCCTGCGTTTTCCTCTACCGGGGTAAGAAGTGATGTTACAGTCACATCTGGGGGGTTATCATTAATGTCAAGAACCTCTATTAAAAGCTTAGTGTGGCCTGACATGGTCACCTGACCTTTATCAGTAGCTTGAACTCTGATCTCAAAAGCAGTGTTCTCCTCATAATCAATATCACCTTTAATTTTAACATCTCCATTTTTCGCGTCAATATCAAACTTTTCCAGAATATTTTGGGGTGTTCGACTAATAAAGGAGTAAACTATCTCCGCATTCAACCCTTCATCTAGATCTCGAGCTTGTAGTCTGGTAACTGTGGTGCCAATTGGCGCGTGCTCGGCTATGGAGACTTTATATAATGGCTTACTGAAAACTGGAGCGTGATCATTGATATCTAACACATTAACCTCGATCATTAGGGTCCCTGTTCTGGCAGGCGATCCGCCATCAACCGCAGTCACTGTGAACTCGAGGCGCGGAGTCTTCTCTCTGTCTAAAGCCTTCTGAAGCACTAATTCAGCTGAGATCGTCTTATCACTATGAGTTTGTACATCTAAGGTGAAATAATCATTAGCTGTAAGCTTATAGTTTTTAACTGAATTCACTCCAATGTCTGCGTCATGCGCGCTCTCCAGTGGAAAGCGCACACCGGGCGCGGTGCTTTCACTAACATTAATCACTACGGAGCTAATAGGAAACACTGGAGAGTTGTCATTAATATCGAGAATGTTTATTCTTACCCGGTAGAGTTGCAATGGACTGTTCACCACGGCTTCCAGGTTAACGGAGCATGAGATTGCGCCTGCGCAAAGATCCTCGCGATCAATCCTTTCGCTCACCTGCAAAGTGCCCGTCTCAATATTCACACTAAAATATTGCTTTTTTGAGGCTGACACGATACGGAAGCCCCTTGACTGCAGATCATTTACTGAAAGGTTAATGTCTTTAGCTATATTACCGACTGTGGTTCCCCGTTTCACCTCCTCTGACACACTGTATGAGATCTGTCCGGTTACAGTCTCCAAGAGATGACAGGTCAAAGCAAATGAAAAGCACACTATGAAATGACCCTGCGTATATATAAACATATTTGCTTATTTATTCTCCACAACAATCCCCCAAAAATCCATAAAAAATGACCAAATAACGTTTAATTCCAATTGAGTAAAGGATCCGTCTCGGTCAACGAGAGACAAAAGGAATCAGCCAAACCTCCCTTTTCTATCATCAGGACAAACCCACAGTGACAGCAAATCCAAGTTCTGCATCCATCAAAAATCCTCCAAGCTACTGGTCCACAAGCGCATAAGATATTCCACAAACTAGATGGTTTTTGACATCTGAACCCGACGTTCTATAGTGAAGAGGTTTAATACAACAAGAGATATATGAAAGAGAGGGAGAGAGAAACAGGGAGAGCAAGGAGAGAGAGGGGGGCTGGTGATGACGAGGAGGAGGAGAAGGAGGAGAGACACTCCTTTCTTAAACACAGCTGGTAGAGCAAGAGTGACACATTGTGGCCTCCAGATTAACTGCAGTGCACTGAGATATAATGTGTAAAAGCTACATGAGTGTAAAACACTTGAGTATTTGCACTGGTATATTAAGTATTCAGCTAGGGAATTTGTGCTTTACTCCAGTACTTCTGAAACAAAATGCTTTCTCTTATCTCTTTCTCATAAAATATTTTTATATAATATATATAAAAAAGTATTTATATATAAGTATACCCCCCCCCCCCCCCAAAAAAGTATTTTATTGTTATAGAAAATTGCACCCTACAAATTTTTCATATATTTTAACTACAACAATTTTCTATATGTCAATCATTTGTTAACAAACATGTATTCATTACTTCAATTAGCTCATTGTTTCTGCCTTAAATTATTACATTGTTTCAATGAATTTTTTTTTTTTTTTTGCTAACTGTGTGATTATATGCACATTTCTGAAATGCATAACTTAATGCATAAGTTACCTCTGATAACAGATCACTCTAAATTGTAATGTGGACTGCAAAGATTGTAAAAATTTTCTGTAAAGCTGCTTTGAAACAATGTGTATTGTGAAAAGCGCTATACAAATAAATGTGAGTTGAATTGAATTGAATTGAAAGGCATTTTAATAACAAAACAAATTTTCTGAATTTGTATGCATGGCAGAGAAATAATTAAACAGCACCTGCTTATGCAGTAAATAAGGTAGGTTATTTATTTTTGTAACTAGTAAGGATATATAATTATTATTATAATAAAGGTTAGCTCTTACTGTCAGATTCCAAAAAAATAAATAAAAAAATTGACATTGAGAAATATATAAAAATATTCATAAATATGTAAATATGTGATACTGTCACCACACATAAAAATATACACTTCAGCTTTAAGTTATTAACTTAACAGGTTGCTATTAACTAACGCAATTCAAATCCTCTTCATCACTGTGTCATTCTTAAAACTACTACAGCATGGAGGATGGAGTCTGTCAAACTAGTTGGATGTTCTGTAGATACTGTATTTATTAAAAAACAAAACAAAATTTCAAAAACATTGTAATAGTGCAGGGCAAAATCTTAAACATTATTTGGACACTGAATATATAAAAATGGGATTTTTGTTGCATATAATTACAAAATATCAAAGCAAGTGTCTGCATACTGCACAAGATTTCACAGAATTCACAATGACATTCACACAATGAAAGTGACCTAAAATTTTGCATTACAGTAAGGTTTATTACTACTACGAATAAAAAACACAGCATGTGTGTCGGAGCCTCATCATGAATTTAACAATATTTTTAAAAGTTGTAAATAAAACAAAGTCTATGAGTCTTTCTGAATTAAAATTTCATGTTTTATTCAATGTGCTACTTGCCATGTCTTTGCAATTATTTGTGAAATTTACTAGCAATTTCTATGTGAAAATTGTTTTAAATGAAATCCTACACCAAATGCACCCCCTCTCTCCACCTCAATCTCAAACGTTTATTTTCTCTTATGTGCTCCTTCTCTGTTACCTCCATTATGCAAACACACACAAGAATCTTATATAGTGGAATCATCTCTATAGTTCACACACAGCTAATCTTCTATAATTCCTTTGTTACTCTACATGAATGAACGAAAGAGACAGATAATATAAAAGTGGGGCACGCTATCTATGTGGATCTTCTCACTGATGCAGCATCCGTGCTGAATATTTCACTGCATGTTTCCTGGAGATGTGTGTGAGCGAGAGAGAGGGAGAGATAGAGAGACACAAATAGAGATGGATTTTACGTTCAAATTCAGTGTAATCCAGGGATTAGGTTCTGCTGGCAGCCTACTATGTCCTATATATATTTCCTAAAAACAATTTCAAATATTAATAATCATAATCTCCTGCATTGGTAACACAAATATGAAGGCACATCACACTAGCTGCAGTGAAATAGAAAGTCTTTTTATAGGACAAAATAAACAGTGGAACCTTCCCTTAAATGTTCCAGGATTCTCAGAACTAAATTCACTTTTATTAATTATCAAGTCCTGAAAATAATAGAAAATAAATGGTGTCCTCAATAAAAATAAAAAAGTCTGTTTGTAGTGAAAGCTGCAAATTAAAAAAAAAATAAAAAATGTAAAAATAAGGTGATATAACCAAAAGTAATAATTTGCATATGAAATGGCTGTAAAATTTGATTAATTTATGAAAGTTGTAATTTTCAGTTGTGCATACATTTTTTGTCTTAAGTTTAAATAAACTAAGGATTCAGCCTACATCTTTTCCAGTTACTGTAATATAAAACATTTTGTATAATTATTGTGGAACTGTGAATGAGGAGGATAATAAAAAAAAGCTTGATGATGATGATGACGATTAAACTAAACACAGGAAAGCTTAGAGTACTTATTTCTTATATTAAATATTCCGAAACACGGTTCAGGCAATACAAAATATAGGTGTACTGGGTTAACAGGTTCAATAACTGCGGTTTAATTTGCACTAGAATGAGCCTGGGATCGATTCTCAACAGTGTTTATTAAAAAGGAAGAGCAAGTGTGAAACTTGCACGTGTGGAAACATTATTGAAATGAAGCACTATTTAAGTACACAGTATAATAAAGAATTTGGTTTTACTATGCACATCCATAAGCTAGAGGCTGAATTTGACCTTTGTGTGTGTGCGTGTGTGTGCGTACACATGCATGACAAAAAGAACATGCCTGAGGATGTGTGTAAGCATTGTGAACACCAGAGGGGGTGGTTGGATAGCATGTGTGATATCATCAAGGGTGGGGCAGTGGCTATGTGTGTGAGTGTGGGGTGTGTGTGTGATATATATATATATATATATGTGTATGAATCGGTGTATGAATGAGTGAGTGAATGGGTGAATGTGAGGCTATATGTAAAGTGCTTTGGTGGCCATAGGTCTGTGAAAGCGCTATATAAATGCAGTCCATTTACCATATATATATATATATATATATATATATAGAGAGAGAGAGAGAGAGAGAGAGAGAGAGAGAGAGGGTTGTTTATGTCTATGCATGATAAAATGTAATCTGATGAAT
This sequence comes from Abramis brama, assembly GCF_963993115.1. NCBI lineage: Eukaryota > Metazoa > Chordata > Actinopteri > Cypriniformes > Leuciscidae > Abramis > Abramis brama. The sequence goes on from NC_139975.1 coordinate 5,187,049, forward strand.
TCAAAAAAAAAAAAAAAAACAGAGAACTTGTTGTGTAAACCATCATATTTATCTGACAAAACAGCATTTGTTTTAGAGAAAAAGGCAGGTATGGTTATATAGGCACATACAATATATATGTATGTATGTGCCTGAGAAAGAGAGAGAGAGAGGAAAAGGGGGAGGGGTGAGGTTGTGAGGCAACAGAAGGACCCCTTTGCCTGTTGCCACGGAAACAGCATTACAGCAGGAGGGGCTTTTTCTGAGACCACTCTCTGCATTAAATGAGAGTGAGGCAGACTTTACTAAGGACAATTGATCAAATAAGCTATGAATCATCACTATCTTATGAATATTAATTTTAAAAGGGAGCCATTAATATGACAGAATGGATGAGGAAATTATAAGGAGTCTCCCTGCCTTTCTCTCTCTCTCACACACACACACGTTCTGGAGAGCGGGTCAGCTCATGCAGGGGTGATGTGTTGCTACAGCAGCAGATAGACACAGTCCTGCTGACTTCTGTCACCTCCCCCACAAGCACACTTCGGCTTGTGAGCCAAGAAACGCTGCAAACACACCCCACAGCGCATTAAACATTCAGCAGATTACAGTGCTGCCACACCTGACGTTTGTTATATAAAAATAAACATCAAACCAGCACCTTATTTGCTCCGAAATTCCAGTAGATGCATAAACTGCAGCATGGAATCAAAATCAACCCAGTTCCTGGTCTTGATGTGGATTATTCCTTGGTGTACATTTTTCCTAAGCAAATGTCCAAAAGCATGTCTATGTAATCCTTCATCAAAATGTAATAACTTGTTCTGCTTATGAAGCAACGTTAGTTTTCTAATCCTACATTTGTTTTTGTTGAATATCCTGAATCACTTGGACGAAAAGATGTGTAGGCTATATAAAATGTACTAGTTCATGTGTAGATGTTTCAACAGAAGAGAACACACATACTTCCATATATACTTGGTTTAGGAGAAGCTGCAATGTGATGCTCTCCTCCTGATTAAGAGAGTGACTTTAAGAAGATTCTAATCTTTCCTAAACATAGTACTGACGTCCCAAATACGACTAGACTACAAGGTTTTAGAAAGAGATCTGCTATCTCTTAATATCATAGACAAATCCGTTAGAAGGAGGGAAAACTCCAGTCCAGGGGTGCGTTTCCCAAAAGTATCGTCGCAAGTTCCGTCGTTATCAGCATAGTTCAACGAGTCGGTATTTCCTGAAAACATACACTCTCAGAAAAAAAGGTACAAAAGCTGTCACTGTGGCGGTACCTTTTCAAAAGGTACACTTTTGTACCTAAAGAGTGCATTTAAGTCCCTCAAAGGTACATATTAGTACCTAAATGGTACATAGATAACACAGTCTCACCCCAAAACGTCACGTACTGACGGGTCTTGACCAAACGGCAACATACGACGAAAAGGGTACCCCTAAAACGTCCATATTTGACGATTTGGGTTATGGGTAGGTTTAGGTATGCGTTAGGGTACCGCTAGGAAGCGCTACTGGTGCGCTTATGTCTTCGTCTCATATGGACGTTTTAGGGGTACCCTTTTCGTCGTATGTTGCCGTTTGGTCAAGACCCGTCAGTCCCAGTGACAGCTTTTGTACCTTTTTTCTGAGAGTGTACTTCCAACGAACATTTATATAGAGCATTGAAAAGTTGAGTGGTTGAAACTACAGGTCTCAACCAGTGGTTAGAAGCATAGTTTCTTATTTGCATGACGTGGACTTAATAAACCCTTATCTTATGCAAAATACGCAAACTGACATTCAGAAACAGTTGTGACTAGCTTGATTTCTTCAAAGATGCATAGTAGTTAAGCAGTGAGTTACGTGGTTGTTCGGGAAACACCCTGGCTGTCTTCTGTGAAAGACAATCTGGATGAAATTGTGACAAACGCTTAGAAACGCAGCTATATTTTAGGTTTTATCCGTTTTCTAAAATCCATTCCTCCCACAGGCCACACACATTTTCTGCTATTTTATTGTCTTTTATATGTCTACATTGCTTTATTTCACATATTCTGATTTAAAAAAAAAATCAGATTAAATTATGAGGGTTTTGATACATTTTTAATCAAAATAAAATTAATTCTGCCATGTGTTAGTACAAAATAAGCAGATGCTATCAAACACATACATACACATACACACACACACACACACACACACTTTAATCCAACTAGAGTTTAATATTTTTTTTTCTTCTAAATCTGTGCTGAAATGCTTTCCACAGTTGCCCTGACAGAAATGCGACAGGGCTGGGAGTGTCTCCCTGTCAAAGAGACAGTAACCCATACGCTAGCACATACATTTCCCCTCATAATCCAAAAGCATTCTGGGAAAAAAGGGTAGACAATCCAATAAGATACTTCCCCTTTAACAATTTTTTACTTACTGTACAACAACAGCCTTTCACAGTGAGATAGAAAAAAAGTGCTCCTCAACACCTCAGGGATAATCCACAACATTATTAAAATGATTAAAACACAACAGTGAAATATCTCAATAGAGGATATCAGTCTCTAAACCGAGAATATACTGTAAATTGACGAAACTGACCAACTCTAATATCTGCTTAAAATGTATTTTAAATTGTGTGTATGTAGCCTATATCAAATACATTTTTTTTATTTACTTTATCACAATATTCACCCAGTGTCACAGTAAAAAGTGATTTAATGTTTGTGGGTTTGGGAACAAAAATAAAAGAAGAGAGAAAATGTGTTTTTGTTTTTGGAAAATGCCATTACGTGCATGAAAGAAGAAAATCCTTTTCAGTCCCATAAATACGCTTTTTAAGTAATAAGGCTAAAGCAGCTGGTGATGAGAGATTCACTAGCAGCTCACACTAACCAAGAGTTCTGATTGGCTCCTGACACACACTGCAACAGCTCTTTCATTACCTGATTGGATAAGCACACCTCTGTTTTATGCTCCTGGCTATTTGATTGGTCGAGGTGTTGCCGTGCCGCGCTCTGCTGGTGAGTGCAGTGATTGAAGCAGATTTATGTCCATCAGAGACTCTCATGAGGTCAGAGTATTGATTTATATTTCGCCTGGTTTTGTTCACAGATATATGGAACACGCCCTCACAGAAACCATCAATGAGTAGAGGGTGTTTCAGTAGGACAGAAGATGCATGAATCTCACACACACACACACACATGCGCTGCTGTAAATAGGTCATCACCTATTAAACCAAATCAATTCTGACACACTTACACATATTGAAATAGAAAGATTAATCACTTATTGACAAACACTGTTAACTGGTGAAAATGTTTTGTATACAAAAGCTAGTGCATGCACACACATTTATATATAAAAAAAAAACAATAAAAAAAACCGTACACACAGTAAAATATTACACTGATCTGCCACCAGGTGGAGATTTTCATTTATGAGTCAGTCGTGAAACAAAGAAACAAAGCATCTCATCTCACACACATTGCTGCCTCTCACACTCCATGTCAGAGGAAATGAAAATGCAGCTGGTATGATGTTAAAAGAGGAGAGAATCCACTCAACAGAGTCAGATAAATCTGACAACACACACACACACAAGAACCACACATCAGAAATCTAGGCTGTAATATCTATTGTACTGGACATGTTTTATACGGTATTGCAGTGTTATACCTGTCTATATTCTGTTGTCTATTGTGTGTTGTACTCATTCATTTTCAAATTTAGGAATGATTTCACGCAATCCATTTGTAATCACACACACACACAGTCACAACATACATATTTACCATCTAGATAAGAACATACGGTAACACTTTACAATATGGTCTCATTTGTTAACATTAGTTAATGTAATAACTAACATGAACTATCAACTAACAATGAGTAATACATCTGTTACAGTATTTTTTAATCTTTGTCATTCATTGTATGTTCATGTTAATTCACAGTGCATTACCTAATGACAATAAATAAAACTTTTGATTTTAATAATGTACTAGTAAATGGTGAAATTAACATTAACTAAGATTAATAAATGCCATATGTTTATTCTTAGTTCATGTTAACTAAAGTAGTTAACTAATGTTGTTTATGTGTGTCTCTCTCTCTCTCTCTCTGTGTGTGTGTTTGTGTGTGTGTGTGTGTGTGTGTGTGTGTGTGTGTGTGTGTGTGTGTGTCGCCAAACTATAGCGAATAGGCAAATAAGTAAACCAAAAAAATATGGTAATAATCTATTGACCTGCTGTTGCGACATACCTATGACCCCATTTTCTCTATAACCCATTAACCTGCAAAACTCGCACAGAGAATATAATCCACCCGTTCTGTACAACTGCGACTTACCGTAATTATTCACACACAAAAAATATAATTTATGTTTATCCTCTGTGTTGTATGTTTTATGCATGACTGTGGATGGACTGTGTGTGAATGCATATGTGTACATTTCTGTGCAAAGGTTAATGTGTGTGAGAGAATGGATAAATGTGTAGGCTTGTGTGCTGGGATACTGCAGAATGACATCAGCAAGAACGCATTTCAAGGGGACAAAAACAGAACCCAGTGTTCCAAAAGTTGTATTCTATATTCAACTCTCTCTCTCTCTCTCTCTCTCTCTCTCTCTCTCTCTCTCTCTCTCTCTCTCTCTCTCTCTCTCTCTCTCTCACACACACACACACACACACACACACACACAAGCTTAACATCATCTTTCACTCTCCTCATCAAAACTTAATCATTCCACTTGGTCTCATGCATTATCAAGGGCTTCAGATTTTAATTCTTCCAAAACACCTTTTGAAGAATTAGAATCTGAAGCCCTTGATAATGCATGAGACTTTTAAAACCACTTTAAATCTAAAATCATGGTCTTACCTTGAGTGTGCTCTGGGAATGCAGCAAATGCAGGGAGAGCATGATAAAAAAAGAGAAGAGAAAGAAGAGCAGATTAGTCCTTCACTTCTGTTAAAACAATATCTTGCAGTGCACCCATTTTCAAAATCAAAACAAATCTGGTCAGATGCCCAGCTGTGCTGAGACTCAATGTTTCTGTGATGGAGACCTATATGTAAAAAGACAACAATTGTTTAAGGAAATTAAACAATATATAGTTTTACTAAATATGGATTAGAACTACAAGCTTAAACTCTGAAATGTAAGACAGCAACCAGTTTGTTATGGAAATATTCTGCTTTAATCTTTCAGGAGGCCAAAGTCAAACAACACGGCCACCATCCACTTACCATGGTTTTAGATCAAATATCAATTCTTCTATGTTTTTTTGTCATTTACACAACAGAGTAAATTCATGGGCCTCTAAATATGCCTTTGGTACTTTATCTCAGAAGTATAGCAGATACTTTGAGACAAACATATATATTTCAGATGGAAAGACTTCTTAAGAAAGTCAAAGCAAATGTATTTGCAAAAAGTTTGCAACCTTAAAGGGATAGTTCACCCAAAAAAGAAAATGACCCCATGATTTACTCACCCTCAAGCCCTCCTAGGTGTATATGACATTCTTCTTTCAGACAAATATAATCGGAGTTATATTAAAATATGTCCTGGCTCTTCAAAGCTTTATAATGGCAGTGAATGGCTGTATATTTTAAAAGTCCATCCAAGTGCATCATATCCATGATAAAAGTCCTCCACACGGCTCTGAGGGGTTAATAAAGGCCTTCTGAAGTGAAGCGATGCGTTGGTGTAAAAAAAATATCCATATTTAAAACTTTATCGACTAAAATAACTAGCTTCCGGCAGACGGCCTACGCAAGTCGACTTAGGCCACAAGAGTAACACTTGACGATGTATGATGTAGGATGTAGGAGTAGCGTAAGCTTCGACTCCTCTCGCGGTTCAAACAAACAGACTCAAGCTCTTCCAACATTTCTCTTTAAAAATTGTCGTTTTAGACTTCTAATTCGTGACTGGTGTTTTGTTTTGCTCTATCCTCTGCGCTTCCGTAAGGTCAAGGGTCACTATTTCACCATAAATCAATGCGTACGGCCGTCTGTCGGAAGCTAGTTATTTTAGCTGATAAAGTTTTACATTTTGGATATTTTTCTTACACAAACACATTGCTTCACTTCAGAAGACCTTTATTAACCCCCCAGAGTGGAGGACTTTTATGATGGATAGATGCACTTTGATGGACTTCAAAACAAGAACGCCCATTCACTGCCATTATAAAGCTTGTAACAGCCAGGACATTTTTTAATATAACTCTGATTGTATTCGTCTGAAAGAAGAATGTCATATACACCTAGGATGGCTTGAGGGTGAGTAAATCATAGGCTGATTTTCATTTTTGGGTGAACTATCCCTTTAAACCCATTGGTGCAATTTTCCAAAATACAGAATACGCATTAACAATAATCCTTGCCAGTGACTTCCCCCCAAAAAAGGAGAAAAAGCAAATGCATCATCATATATTGATGCCTGTGCCTCTCAGTCAAACTATGAATATAAAGATAACGGAACATCCAAGGCCAATGAGACACATACACATGATTAGCAGCGTGATGAAAGAAAACCGTGAAAAAAACGCAAAAGGAGAAGAGAAATAGAGGTAGCAGGCAACAGTCACAAGGAGGAGGAAAAAAAAGAACAGTGGCATGAAAGAATTGGGTTAGTTAGGGAGTGAATTAATGTAAGATAAAGGGAAATTAAATAGGGATTAAAACGTAGAGCGAGAGTGTGAAGAAAAAATAGATAAAAGAAGTGTGTGAGAACCAAATTAGGCAGTGGGAACAGAGTGAGTAAGTGAATGAGTGTTGATTGCACAGAATTTAGTGGCTCCTGGAGGACTCTGTATATGTGTGTATGCTGTATGTACTCCTGTATGTGAATGGCAGGGTTTTTTGCATGCTGGGTAAAGTTCTCTCCCCGTTCAGACCACTGTAAAGCTGATGACTTCCCTCTGTAATCCCATTAGAAAGCTCGTAGTCTCCCTGGTTATGCTGACAGGTCTAATCCAAAAGCACGCATCAACACCACAGGGACAACGGCAAGCGTGTTCGACCAGATTAACAGCAAAACACCTGAGCTACACAATGCATGCTCCAGACACAGCCAGAAAGACTCTCTTCAAAGTGATTATGAAAATATCGACACTCACCACATGTGACAGAGTGATTGTGAAGGGCGCAAGGTCACAGCTAACTTGCATCTTCCCTGATGACAGATCAAGCACTCTAAACACGATTTGTCAGTGTTCATTATTACACTGACAGAATGAATGAAACGCTCTTCTGTCTTCTTGATGATGCTTAAAATAACATTGCTACAGTGTATAATGCAGTTCACAGTTGTTTAACAGAAAGCACAAATAAACTATAATCAATGTGAGACATATTAAACTAGAAATATTTTACACATTTACAGACCTAACAGGTAATCAGTGAATGTACATTTGTGACCCTGGATCACAAAACCAGTCACATGTCACATGGGTATCTTTGTGGCATTAGCCAACAATACATTGCATGGGTTAAAATGATCGATTTTTCTTTTCTGCCAAAAATCATTAGGATATTAAGTAAAGATCATGTTCCATGAAGATATTTTGTAAATTTCCTACCGTAAATATATAAAACATTTATTTTTGTGAGTGAATGCTGCACAATCGCCAACATAAATGGACAACTTTAAAGGAGATTTTCTCAATGTTTCGATTTTTTTTTGCACCCTCAGATTCCAGATTTTCAATAGTCGTATCTCGGCCAAATATTGTCCTATCATAACAAACCATACATCAATGGAAAGCTTATTTATTCAGCAAATGACCCAAAAAATGACCCATGTGACTGGTTTTGTGGTCCAGGATCACATTTATAAAAATTAAAAATGCCCTGAAAATGTAATACATTTTTATAAATAATTTTCACAGATCCCCCAAGGGTCTTCGGACCTGATCAGTGAGCTTAAAATAAAATTAACGCACAGAACAAAACCTCTTTCATAGCTCTTGCACTCAAGATTGATCATAGAGAAAATAATATTTCATCACATCCTGCTGAATCCACAGGCAGGACAATGACTTAATCACACTGTCAACCTCAGCTACAAGCCCACATTTACAGTCAAGGCTCTGATTAACTTTAGTAAAGGTCACTGACCATCAAACACACTGGCAATGTCAATGCAAGTACCATCAAACACATACACATAATAAGCCATTATAGGTTTATCATCTGTATGTATATGATAATTATTAGGGAATATAGAGAGAGAAGTATGCAGTGTCATTTAGGACAAAATGTTGCACAAATATTAAATAAATGACAAAATTACATTTTGTTTAAATAACTTAATCACACTAAACAACTCTTCCAGAAAAGATAAACATTCGATTAAACATTATATGAACAAATAATTGGTGCATACAGAATTTGACTGATGTGCGGTTACAGGTGTGTGTGTGTGTGTGGTTCAGGTAAACCCTACGTTATGAGGACAAAATCAAAAAAATGTCCCCACAAGGATTTCAGACATTGCCTCGTGGGGACATTTTTTTGGTCACCATGAGGGAAACAGCTCATGAATCAGGCTAAATTATGATTTTTTAAAATGTAAAAATGCAGAAAGTTTTCTGCGATGGGTAGTTTTAGGGGTATAGGGTTAGTGTAAGGGGTAACACACACATAATAGGAGAGTAGAGCTAGTTTAGATCACCACACTGAATATTGCAATGAGAACAATAGCTTATAATCCGTTTGTAATGTGTTCATTAGGACATGTTGACACTTTATTGGATTGAAAACTGAAAAGTTTTACAAACGTGCAATCATGTAGAAATGGCCTAATGACGTATGATGCATGGAACAAGCTGTTGTTGTTGTTATTGTTGTTATTACAGTGTCATAAATGACTATAAATGATTCTCCTTCCACTCATGGTCTGTGAAGTGGTGCATGACAACATTGTTGCACAAGTATTGCTTTAAGCTCTCATGCATCTTAACAGTGGAAAACTCTATGCATACAGTGTGTACAGGTCAAAAGATCAAATCTGATTTGAAGCTTATGACACAAACAAACACATTAACCGATCACTTTATTAGGCGTTCATGTAAAAACGATGTTCAGATTCAGATTTCAAAAGGTGTCTAGTAAACAGCAGAAATGAGAATGAAATGAGATTTTAACTGATTCACAGTAAAAAATAAAGGAACAGCAGAAAGAGATAAATTGAAAATGGAATGAAGCAAAGTGAAAAAGGATGAAGATAATGGACAAATGCAAACCTGACACTGATTCAGAACCTAAGCTAATCTGAATGTCTTTCACGGCTGACACACACAGCTCTCTTTCAGAGGGAGCAGCTGCAGAAGGATGTGGCTGGAATCACTATCAGGTCTAATGAACACACACACACACACACACACACACACACACACACACACACACACACACACACACACACACACACACACACACACACACACGTGTCTAGAGAGCAGCAGACACACACACAGAAAAACCATGCTAATTCCATGCACCTGCATGCCAACCACCAACCATCAAAACTAGAAACAACCAGGAAATATGGAGCTATAATGATGAAAAGTATAATGTATAACCAGGCCAATACAGACAAAACCACAGCTCTGCAGAATTAAAACACTATAATTCGCAAAGCTGTGCATGTTATCCATTTTGTGTTCATTTATTTTTCAATTTTGGCTAATTCTGATGATAGCTTCAGTGACCAGTAAGCTGCACTGTAAAAAATTTCTAACCCTCCCAAATCAAAAATTTAAAGTGACCGATAACATCTAAATTTTTCAATTGGCCCAAGTGAAATTCTTGTTGCAATAGTCTGTTAACATTGGCTCAATGAGAAATAATACGTCAGACTAATTGAAAAATTTTGATGTTATCGGTCACTTGAAATTTTTGACTTGGGGATGTAATTTTTTTTTACAGTGTGTGTTTAACCCAGTTTACCACGTTTAAAATTCATACAGTAGAATTCCAAAAAAAATCACACTAATTAAGTCCAAAAATCACAAAAACAGTCATTAAATTCCATCAGGACTGCATATAGTCTGCATATGAGACAGCCTTTTAAAATTTAAACAAATAATGTATTTTATTAACCAAAATTAAACATAGTAAATGTAGAAATAGTCAGCCAATAAATAAAAGACATAGGCTATAGCCGCATCATAAATACATTATACAAACAGATTTGTGGATATGTATTCTGCCTCTTATTTATAGAATAGCTATTAAATGCAAAACAAACAGAACAATTATACTAAATTAGGAATTCTACTAAATAATTAAAAAGATGCACCATGCAGCTTGCAAGGTTATCCAAACAAACCCTCTTTTTAAAAAAAGGAGGGAGAGAGAGAAAAAGAGAGAGAATTCAGCCATATTTAAGCTGCAGTCAGTGAACAGACTAAATTATTCACATCGTGCTGGCCTACATCTTCCAGGCAAATGTCTCTGTGTGTGTGTGTGTGTGTTCATGTGTGAGGGATGCAAGGATGCTGTTCGGACTCAAACACGCTCTCAAATTCACAGCGACATTAAAAGCTTCTTTGGACTCTGATGTGACGATCCCCAAAAGAACAACTCTCACTGGAAAATTCGCTCTGCTGAAATTAAAATAACAGAAACACTGGCTGGAAAACTACGGAGCAGATTGTCAGATTTATATGTATTGTAAACCTGTGTATAGAACATTGCATAGATTTCACCCTGTAATTATGCCTTCACAGAAGATTTGTCATATTTCAAATAAACAAAAGTCTTTTTTTCCTTTTTTTTAGATATTATAAAAAACAAAAGTTTTTATATATATATATATATATATATATATATATTATATATTTATAAAATGTAACACTTTACAATAAGGTTTCATTATAATGTTAACAAATAAGACCATATTGTAAAGTGTTACCTATAAAACTATACATACCAGAGCCTGTGCATAAATGCATGTGTCCTCCAAATAATAACCAAACATGTAGTTCATTATTAAATAAAACATTCACTGCCGTAATCATTATGTTCATTGTATCACTTGGCCACTGGAATCCTAAAAATACACTAATAAAAGCCATGCATGTTTATACACATTTCTTTTTTAGATAAATCCCAATGCGGTATGCATTTTTCAATGCTCAGTTTGTACACAATGTGAGATGAACACAATGATCTATGAGTGCATGTAACATGGATGAGACATGCCCTGATGTCTCTGCTGCTAAAATCACTCTCTCTCTCACAGGCCTGTATTTGAAGTGTAAGTGTGAGTCACTGTCCAAATGTCTTTGCCACTCATAAAGCACACTATCATACAGTACATACACACATTAGTATACCCATGACCACACAAACAGCACTGTGAAGATCAGTACTGGCAGCCATTTTTTTTTTTTTCAGCTGCATGCAGCATCTAAGTATAACACTGGACAAGCACCAAATGAGAGTAAAATGGCTTTGGCGAGTCAATTATTGCTGGACATTTGGCTTGTTATTTTATTGGGATAATATTAACCACTCTCGCTTTCTCTCCACCTTCATTGTGTTTTGTTTTGTTTTGCTTTAAGAATTCACAGTACGCATCTAAATCTAGGTGTTAGCACTCATGCATGCACATACATGTTCACAAGCAGACAAATCACATGAAGCATGCAGAGAATCAATGTTGTTTCTTGGGGTATTTGCTCCAAAGCCCCTCATTCAGGGCAACATTCAAGGTTATCTTTAAATAAATAAATAAATACATAAATAAATAAATAAATAAATAAAGGCGGGATCCTGTTTGAATGGAAGTGAATGTGGGAGATGGTTCAATATACTGAATAAAATGCTTTTGTGTGGAAACAGCTTGTCTCATAATAAATTGACTGCCTGTCCGCTAATCTTCAACATGTTTGGCGTGGCATTGTCAGTGAACTATATTTGGTGTTTCTTAAAAAAAAAAAAAAAAAAAAAAAAAAAAAAATAGACAGACTGATGAGGTTGCCATCTCCTCCTTTAAATAAAAGAAACTCTTATTGTTCTATGAATATTTTCAAAATGGCTGCTGTCTCTGCAGTACAGACACACACACACACACACACACACATATATGAACCTGCTCTTAGTCTTAACACACACACACACAGTGGAGATGAGTCACTGTTCTTACTCCTCCTCCATGCTTTTACGTCAAGCCTTTCTCTCACTATCATGCTGAAAAGATCAAAATGCATCACTGAGCTTAAAAAGATAACATTAAAATGTATTTTCTGGTTACCAAAAATAAAATAAAAAATACTGCTGAACATTTGCAACATTGCATCTCAACCAATAATGAACTACTAAACGGCACACTCTTAGAAGAAAATATTCTATATAGAATCGTAAAGGGTTCTGTTCGGCACTTCACATAGAACCTTTCCCAGCATGGGATCCTATTATGGAATTAGTTAAATAATTAAATACATTTTGTAAAAAATGTAATTAAACAGCTTATAAACATACTTTATCACTAGTAAAAAAAAAACATTAAACATGAAAGTATTATGCAGTCATTTAAGACATTTCTTATATAGAATCTTTTTGGCATTAAGAGTTCTTTCAAATTGAGTCTTCAGGAGAAGCTAGAAGTCAAAAAAAAAAAAAAATGATATATATATATATATATATATTATTTCTCATGTGACTAAATATCACCCAGAATGCACAGCGGTGCAGAGGCCACAAGGGAGATATGACCTAACAGCTAAAGACTCCAGAGACCATCTATAAATACGCCTAGAAACATGAATACCATGAGAGACACGCTGTTCCCTGCAGCGTGTTTTACCCCAATTTAGTTTTAAGTTAAATATTATAATACACACACTGCAAAAAAATCGTTTTGTTTTCTTAGTACTTTTATAATACTTAGTATTTTTGTTTTCTATTACAATATAAAAAAAAAAAAAGTTAAATCAAGACACATTATTTTTTAAGAGTTTAGTTTATCGCATTTTTTTAAATTAATTTATCAAAAAGTGAGATTATGTTAAAGATTATGAGGTTATGTAAAAATATGTTAAAAAAGATGTTAAAAATCTGCCCATGGAGCAACAAAAAACAATCTCGTTTTCCCTTTGAATTAAGTTTAAATTTACACCACTGATAGATTTTTTTCTTCTTGTCTTAAACGTTCACTTCATTCTGATAACTTTTTTTTATTTTTTTTTATTTTTTTACACCAGATTTAGTATTTTAAGGCATTTTGTTTCTCAAGTTTTTGTGTGTGTGTGTGTGTGTGTGTAAAAATCCTACATTTATTGTCTGGAATACAAGATAAAGACCTTCTAAAAATAGTGCTCATATCCCTGACTCCACCCACATCCCCCACACAGCTTTCCTTTCAGCCTAAGAAATGTTGCAATCATCAGGCTATGTTTGGAATAGCATGCCATTCTCTTTCTGCAGTACATAGTATGTAGACCTATACTGTAAACGGGATGTGATTTTGATTATGCTATCTCTATATGTATTCAATATCTGGATGAACTACAACATTTTTCATAAATGTGTATAAAATGAGAGCACACTGCACACATTTTTTTTTTTTTAATCCCACAATACAATGTACGAATAGAACGAATAGACCAGAAGTGATATCAGCTGCAATGTTGTTGTTTTTTGCAACTGCAAAAAAAGTCACCATGAAATCAAAATTGACCATTTTAATTTTGCCGCATTTTATTATAAATGATTTATACGTGCACATCATTATTGACATTATTTAATTCATGTATAGATAGATAGATAGATAGTTGATAGACATATAAAAATATTCTGATAAACACTCTTACAGAAAAAAACAATAGTTTTCGAAGAATATACTATATAACGTATGCAAATAAATGAACAAAGACAGACATTATAGACCAAAGCATCCCATAATAATATTCACAGTAACACCATTAAACTGAACACTTCTTAAGCTGACATGACAGTTTCTATGACTATTAGGAGACAGAGAGTTTAGAAGATTAGCACAGACTTAAAGTCAAAGATTATATAAAAGAGAGAGAGATAGAGAGAGAGAGAGAGAGAGAGAGAGAGAGAGAGAGAGAGAGAGAGAGAGAGCTGCATACTGAGATATAGAGGACAGAGCTACTTATAACCGCATGAACCAAAAGCAGAACTGATGTGACCCACTAAAGTACTGAACCACTGCAGAATGGACCTGACCTTCTCTCACACACGTGCATTCACAGAACTGCCCGGCCTGCACGTAATGTTATGCCTTTGTTGCCACAGTTTTGCTTTTTCTGCTCAGGCTTTGTATATAGTACATTTCCTGCTCTACTAACCAGTACGTTGCAGTTGCCTCAAAGCTACCCTTACGAAAAATAAGTTTATTCAAGTGTTCTATTAGTATACTTCTTTTAAACTAAAAATAAGAAAGTATACTTTCAGTCTACTTTTTATATACTTCTCAGAAATATACTTTATGTACTTCTCAGAAATATAATTCAAATTGCACTTAAGTATACTTGACTTATACTGACAGAAAAGTCTAAGTATATTTAGCCTATACTTGTTGATCGAGATATACTTAAAAGTATAATTAAGTATTCTAAGTATTCTTGGCTTGTACTTGTGTTTACTATTTTGATTGAGTAGCTTATTAAATACTTTTTTAAAAACATAATATTACACACCGTCTTATAAACTAACATGTTCAGCTTTATATAGTAACAAACTTTCGGGTGGAATAGCTTAATATAGAGTAAATAAAATAAGCATGGAAAATAAGTTTATTCAAGTGTTCTATTATACTTCTTTTCAACTAAAAAGAAGAAAGCATACTTTCAGTCTACATTTTATATACTTCTCAAAAATATACTTAATTATACTTAAGTGTACTTGACTTATACTGAGAGAAAAGTCCAAGTATATTTGGCCTATACTTGTACTCAATCTTTTGATGGAGATATACTTAAAATTTTAATTATTCAAAGTATACTTGGCTTGTAGTTGTGTTAACTCTTTTGATTGAGTAGCCTATTAAATATACCTTTTTTACATCGTTTTTCATATACAGTTTTATGAAACTTTGTTTGAAAATATTGATTAAAATATTGATATAAAACAGATATGTTTCTAATTCTGCGTATCTGAATTTTTGTGTAGGCTAGTCCACTGGTAGTGTACATATTTACTTTAATTAAACTTTTCCCCACCATTGACTGAATTTTCCAGCTATCCATGTTTTCACTGGTATACGGTAGGGAGCGCTATGACACATCTTCTAGTACAGATTCTCCGGATCAAAACACAGGAGAAGAAGCTGAAACAAGTGATAGAAGATTGCTCACTCAAATGTAAAATAATGTGATATCAAACATTAAACAGCTTATAAATCAAAACTGCTTAATGTTTCCAAATGAAATGAAGCGTAGGCCTAACCCATGAAGAGAAAACGACTGCGAAGCTTTGGAGGTGTTGGACTCGATTTACTCCACCTGTGTTTTGATCATCGTTCTGGATCTGATCAAGGCGTAGTCTTTGACAAAAATGTGATTTTCTCAACTATTTTGTTTAAAATGTTGCCTTTCTTTATGAAACTTACTGACATTCAAGTGTTGATAAAAAGGATGCATGAAGCTAATAAAATGTTTTTTTTAAATTAAAGTAGAGTTAAAGGTATTTTTCAAGTATAAAAAATAACATTTGAACATAGCAGTATAGGCCTACTGCAACTGCAAAATTTGTATATAAATAGTAAACTATAAGTATAATGTTAAGTTCACTTGAAGAAAACTTGTAGAATAAAACTACTAAACTAGTAGTTTACTGAGAGTACACTAAAAGAGTAAAAATAATATATAAATGGTAAACTATAAGTATGATGTTAAGTTCACTTAAAGAAAACTTGTAGTATAAAACTACTAAACTAGTAGTTTACTGAGAGTATACTTCAAAGTTGCTACAAGTATTAAAATAGTAAACTACTAGTATACTCATAAGTTCACTTGCAGTACAAATGAGAATCATAATTATGAACTAGTTGTGCACTTAAAGTTTACTACTGTTACACTTATAGTACACTTAAACATATACTTTTATATACTTCAAGTGGGCCAATTTAGTCCCAAGCGGTATTAAAATAGTACACTTACAAGTTTACTACTAGTACATTAGTATACTTACTACATAAAGTATACTTAAAAATATACTTGAACATTACTCAAGTATACTTCATAAAATGAACTTGAAGTATACTTTTTTTTTGTAAGGGTAAGTACATCCATTCTCATTCTCTGCCATCTTGCAGCTTGTATTTGCAGCAGAAGTGTCTACAGCCGACAAATACCATTTCCAGAAAATAAACAACTTTTGATTTGTGATGCTTTCTTCAGTCAGAGCTATAACAACACACGTCAGTGCACAGACCTGACCTTCTACTACACATATATTAAAATTACCCTGCATCCAGTTCTGCCACTGAGAGTAAAATGCCATCTCAAACCTGGTCGAGCTTTCATAATTAATGTGGTTCTTAAGTAATAATCATTCTACATTAAAAACTCCAAAATATACACCTATCACAGTGAACAAATGCTGGTTCATTTATAAAGAAATATATATGTATACAGTCAAAGCAACACAGCAAAATGTATCAATGTAGGCATATACCATATCCTTTACAGGTTTTTCTTGCATTAATGAATTGTTCACAATACGACCAGGAATATGCATTAAGCAGAGCAGAACTCAACACCAAACCCTAGATCCAAATAAAACCACACCAAATGGAATGTGCATCAAACAGACAAATAAACAAACTATAAAACTGTTCACTTTAAATACTAAGATGTTTCCAATGCAACTGGGATCAGTAAACAAAGATAGAGTTCTATCTCTGCTGTTACCATAGCAACTGGGGTGGGTAAAAAAAGGAGAATTGTATGACAAAGATTATTTTAGAAAATGAACATGTTTATGAAATGTAATATTGTGAAATTAATTTCACAGTTATATTGTACAGCTCGAATGCCAAACCTTTGAAAAATCAGCATTTATTTTAAATCTGAATGTTTGAAAAACAGAGATCGACTGAATAGACTTATACTGTTATAAAATCCAAGGGTTTTATTCAGACACTGAACAAAGACATTTCTAAAAGTGGATGCTGCAGAAATCTAATGAGCTGCTGAGCAGTACCCTTGCTGGATTGGTCTATGATCAGTGAGTGTGTGTGTGTTTGCTGGACCACACTCAATATTCTGCTGATCTCTGCAATACCCGACTGGACATGCAGCTCAGTGTTCTCTGCACAGCAGGACTGTGGATTTCATCATCCACACAGAAAGCAACTAAAAACCTCATCACAACATTCTATTTAAAAAGAAATTGAGACAAATTGCCAAATGTTTTCTCCAAAGCGACTTAAACATGCAAGACATTTGACTAATTCATCAAAAATAATTCTACAATATTAGTAATGATACAAAGAAATGCAAAAGTGTAACTGGAAAATTACAGGGTAAAAACTATTTTTCATAAGGCAACAGGATGTACTTTTAAGATAGAATGACATATAGATGATGGATAGACAGATGATAGATAGAAAGACAGATAGACAGATAGACAGATAGATAGATAGATAGATAGATAGATAGATAGATAGATAGATAGATAGATAGATAGATAGATAGATAGATAGACTACAACTCCACATGAAATGAGGAATAAGGCGACTGAGGAAAGATAGCAAAGGAAAATAACGGAGATTAAAGATGAAAGCACTGTGCGTGGGGAAACGCTGTGTTCAGTGTGGAATAAGGCCAATCCTGTCTGCCTGATGGACTAAAATATGCTTGAGTAACAGCCTGAGGTGCTCTCCACATAAACACACACACTCTCAAAACAATCCAGTCATCTGAATGTTACCATAATAAGAGCAACCTCATTAATATGACGTTTATTTACACAGAAACAGGCAGAGTATTGACAATCCGCTAAACCCCAGACACGCACGACAGCACAACCCACACCGAGAGAACACGCAAACGAGACTGCCTCCCACAATCACACACATGACTCTGTGTGTCCTCTTCACAGGGGGCTGAATCTGTTGACACCATCTGCTGACTCTATTACAGCATCAACTTCTCCATCTAAATCAATTTAATCTAAACCCAATTCTCTTAAAACTCAGCAAGCTGACCAACAAATATATGCCATGCTGTTTATCTCTCTATCTCCGTCTGTGTCCATTTCCTTTTCATAGTTCCCAATGCAGTTTATTCTACTCCCCTTTTCTCAGGGTAACGGGTGTATTGCTATGAATACCAGACAGAGAATGAATGGGAATCAGAATGTTCAGTGTGATAGAATGTCAATGACTACATTTGTCATCACATCTGCAAGCATGTGATTGTGAGAGTCAAAAGATAAACAACAGTAACAAATGCAGCTGAAGCCAGGAACAAAGTGTGTGTGTGTGTGTGTGTGTGTGTGTGTGTGTGTGTGTGTGTGTGTGTGTGTGTGTGTGATCCTTCAGAAATCATTCTAATATGCTGATTTTATGCTCAAAAAACATTCATTATTATTTTCAATGTTGAAAACAGTCGTGTACAATTTTTTTTCAAAATTATTTGATGAATAGAAAGTTCAAAAGAACAGCATTTATTTAAAATAGAATATTTTCTAACATCATACATGTCTTTACTGTAACTTTTGATCAGTTTAACTCATCCTTGATGAATAAAAGTATTGATTTATTTTATTTCTTTCCCCCAAAAATAAAATTAAAATTCTTACTGACCCCAAACTTTTGAAGGGTAGTGTTTAATGTTACAAAAGCTTTAGATTTCAGATAAATGCTGTTCTTTTGAACTTTCTATACATCATAGCATCATGAAATAAAAATGTAAAAAAGTGTTTTAAACATTGATAATAATCATAAATGTTTCTTGAGCATCAAATCATCATATTAGAATGATTTCTGAAGGATCATGTGCACTGAAGACTGGAGTAATGATGATGAAAATTCAGCTTTGATCACAGGAATAAATTACACTTAACTATATATTCACATAGAAAACAGCTGTTTTAAATTGCAATAATATTTCACAATATAGACTGTTTTTGTTTGTATTTTTTAATCAAATAAATGCAGCCTTGGTGAGCAGAAGATACTTTTCTTAAAAACATTAAAAATCTTACCGATCTAAAACTTTTGACCGTAGTGTGTGTGTGTATATATATATATATATATATATATATATATATATATATATATATGTTACCGGCAAAGTGTGTAATCCGGCATTCTATAGAATGCCTAGGTAATGTATAGAATTAGGTAATGTATTTTTTGCAAAAAACATCAGGAATATATGTTTATATACTGTATACATCTATATCTATATATCGATATATCGATAGATAGATAGATAGATAGATAGATAGATAGATAGATAACACATAAAGGAATGCATACATGTGTTCAATCCTCGGGTTCTAAAACTCTCATAATCTCATATTATATAGGTTCAAAATCCTTCTGCCTTTTATATTAGAGATT
Organism: Abramis brama; assembly: GCF_963993115.1. NCBI lineage: Eukaryota > Metazoa > Chordata > Actinopteri > Cypriniformes > Leuciscidae > Abramis > Abramis brama. The sequence continues at coordinate 5,206,573 of NC_139975.1, forward strand.
GGAATCTCTTTCCATGACAAGAAAAACTATTGCAGATGTTTATTTTGCATGGATCAGACTGTGTGTAACAGGGTGATAAGAGGACAGTAAGGTGGCCTAACACAAAGTAAAGAAACACAAAAGCCATCACAGACCACAATTTTTGAGATAATCTCAATTTTACCTATCTAGAATCTCTCCTCCTGCGATTTGGTATCACTAGAGTATTCCTATTACTGCCTGCCGCTATTGTAGAACTGATACTCATTCTGGGTCCAACTAAAATGTACACTTTGTCTCCAGATCTGTACTGGACGCTGTGACACAGAGGCCCGTCGTAATTTGTGTCCTGTAAATACTTGGACGAATAGTCTGTAGATTTAGAGCACTGCATTACAATCAACACGATGATGCTGATGACAAAAAGCACTGAAACCGAGCCCAAAGTGATGATCAGATAAAATGTCACGTCGTTTTCCTCCTCGTCTTTTACTGCGTGTTTAACATCAGAAGCTGCAAAAGCCTCTTTGGGCTCCACAACTTTGACAATCACAGTCGCTGTTGCTGAGAATGAAATGTGCCCATTGTCTTTGACCAGTATGAGCAGTTTATGCTGGGCCTCGTCTGTTTCTGTGAATGAGCGAAGGGTTCTTATCTGTCCTGTATAGCGGTTCAAACTAAAGGGACTGTGGTCACTAACTTCCTGCAGTGAAAACAATAACCAGCCGTTGTATCCTATATCTGCGTCATAGGCTCTGACTTTAGTCACCAAATGACCTGCGTTCACATTCCGGGGAATCTCTTCCACACCCTCAGCAGAACCGTTAGCGCTGACTGGATATAAGATCACTGGAACGTTGTCGTTCTGATCCCGAATAAACACGTTCACTGTCACGTTACTGCTCAGAGACGGACTTCCAGAGTCTGTAGCGAGCACATGAAACTGGAAAGTTCTAACAGTTTCAAAATCAAAACTTTTTAGTGCATAAATCTCTCCATTTTCAGAGTGAATATTAATGAAAGATGCATATTTGTTTTCATCTCCAGAGTTTCTCCATATGTTGTAGTTCACAACAGCATTTTCATCCACATCCCGATCAGAAGCAGACACAGAAAACAAAGATTTCCCTGGAGTATTGTTTTCCATCACATAAAAAGCATAGGACGAAAGAGAAAATACTGGACTATTGTCATTTACATCTGATACCTGCACAGTTATAGTTTTAACCGAAGACAGAGGTGGCTGCCCAGCATCTTTGGCTACTATTGTGATGTCATAGTGAGGTACAGTTTCTCTATCAAGAGATGAGGCTGTTACCAGTGTGTAAATGTTATCTTGGGATGATGCCGTTAATCTGAAAGGTATGTCTTCAGTAATGTAGCACAACACCTTCCCATTTACACCAGAGTCCAAATCACTGACGCTGATCAAAGCCACAGCGGTTCCAATTTTAGAGTCTTCACGCACTGCGCTTGAAAACGATGTCACTTCTATCTCAGGCACATTGTCATTCACATCAATAATTTTTTATGTAATACTCTTATCTGATGTGAGAGGAACAGGTCCTTTATCTGATGCTTGGATATCTATTTCAAAGTTATTCATCTCTTCGAAATCTATCAAGCCAATCACAATTATTTCCCCAGTACTGGAGTTTAAATCAAAAAGTTGTATTATCCTACTGTCTATATCCTTTCCAAATGAATAAAACACTTCTCCATTTGGACCATCATCCATGTCAGTGGCATTAACCTGTATTACAGTTGTGCCTACAGGCACATTTTCTTTAAGCGTTACAGAGTAAACTTCCTGTGTGAAAACCGGCATATTGTCATTAATATCCAAAACGTCAACTATTATCTCCATTGTTCCAGACTTTGGGGGTCGCCCTCCATCAAGAGCAATAAGATGCACCTTGTGTCTCCGACTGGTTTCTCTATCCAAAGGCTTTTGAAGAATTAAAAAGGGCATTTTTAGATCTTCTCCGCGATCTTCAACCTCTATGAGGAAATTATCATTATGACCGAGTTCATATTGTTGAACAGAGTTCGTGCCGTCATCGGGATCGCGCGCCGCCTGTAACTGATACCGAGCTCCAGGTAGGGCAGATTCCGATATTTCCAAGCGTTTTTCTTTCTCCGGGAATGTCGGGGCATGATCATTAACGTCCACGATTTCAATCGACACGTAGTGAATCTCTAACGGGTTTTCCAGCGCAATTTTTAGGTCGATGATGCACGAGCTGCTTCTCTCGCAAACCACCTCGCGATCTAGGCCTATTTTTCCATTTACACTTAAAATCCCGTCATTCTGATTCAGCGTGAACAGCGAGTCGCCTGAGGTTGAAACGATTTGAAATCCTCTCTCCTTTAACGTTCTGGGATCGAGACCTAAATCCTTCGCAAGGTTTCCGATCACAGCACCATCTTTTTGCTCCTCGGAAAGAGAATATCGTACTTGTGCGCAGATTCCTCTCCAAAAAAGCATTCCCAATGTCATGAATGTAAGAATGAGGCGCCATGACGAACGCACACTTTGTTGCATTTTGCAGGATATTAAAACGGCGTTTAAAGATGTCCACTCACATACAATTTGGACCCATAACAAAGATAAGCACTGACCATAAAACTTCTTGCTATATCCTTAGTAAGAAGGAATGAAAGGCATTCTTAAATATGGACTTCTTTAATGAAAAATAATAGAAGCAAAATAGAACAGCGCAGATAGCAAAGTTCTGGTGCAACGCTTCAGACTCTCTTCTTCTTCTTCGGTTTGTGAACCAACTTTAAAGGTGCATACCGCCACCTACTGTGATGGAGTGTGAAAATAATGAACTAAATACTCCTATACCCTATTATATAACCCACTATTCTTAATAAATCTCATGATTGCATTTATTTTTCAGACTCTCTTATTCTTCTGTTCTCAATATACCATATCACGAACCTCTACCGCCAGCTACTGGCCAATATGCACAGAAGAGCACAACATATTCCCCCATCACTTAAAGCAAACTGTCTACACCGATAATCAAGAACAAATGGGATGTTACACAATAACAAAGTTACAAAATTACCAAAGCATTCACTTGGTTATGTAACATAACTACTTATATCAATTAGACTAAAGAACAAAAATAAGTTTCACGATAATTATAAGAATGTAGTATTCATATTAAAATTAACAACAAGGTGACTTAAAGAATTACTCATCCTTTATATTCACGCAATGCAAGGTGACTAAGTAACACAGTCTTCCAGCCAACGAGGAGGTCGTCTCACACAGGTAGAAACCCTTTGAAGAGCTTCAGGAGCTTGAGGAACTTGGGGAGCTTGGGGCGCCGGAGGAAGAGGAGGACGAAACTGAAATGACAAGTCCACAGCATCCATGTCAGTAGTCTGTAGAAACAGGTGCAACAGAACGAGCCAGGTGAGAAGCATGCCAGTTCTTCCCGTCTGATAACAGGTAAGTACATGCACCCAGTTTACACACAATTTGACGTGGGTTGGTAAATCTTGGATGCGCTTTCGGAACGTGAGTTGGAATGTGCACACGCACCCAATCCCCCACTTTGAAATCAGGAGTGCGAGCTACACGTCTGGAGTCAGTGTATGCTTTCATTTTCTTTTGTTTCAAAGAAACTCGTTGAAGAAGCGCAGGAGCAGCCTGACGTGTGGTGAGAAGAGGAAGAACATTAAGACGCGTTCGCATCCTTCTGCCATGAAGCAACTCAAACAGGGATAGTCCTGTGTCAGAATGCGATGTAGCACGATACACTTGGAGAAATTCTGTGACTGTAGGTTTGTCACTTCAGGCCACTTACTGTGATAATCAATCAATGTCAGCGCATAACGACAGCTGTAGATGTGGGCCCACCACATCTACAGCTACCTTGTCCCATGGTACAGACGGAAAAGGCACTGGCTGCAGCGGCGCAGCAGAGGTGTTGGCAGTTTTGTCAGAGGACAGACACATTTGACAGGTCTGTATGTGCTCTTTAACCAGACAATCTATGCCTGGCCACCAGTACAGTTCACAAAGGCGTTGTTTTGTGCGCACAATTCCCTGGTGGCCTTCATGAGCTAACTTCACCAATGTGTGCCTTAGCGCGACAGGCACAACCAGACGTGATCCTCTGAACACATAACCGTGCTGCACACTCAGTTCGTCACGTAGTTTGAAGTATGGACGTAGAATATTATCCACAGAAGTTGAAGAGGAAGGCCAACCGCAAGCTATTTGTGTGCGTAATGCACTCAGTTCAGAGCACGTCGCGGAGGCAGAAGCAAACTCAGCAGGTGACAGAGCTGACATTTCAGGAGACATAAATGCCACAAACTCAGGTTCAGCGTCCATGCAGTCTTCATCTGAAGCAGGCAAAGGCAGACGAGAAAGACAGTCGGCAGTGCAATTTTGAGCCCCAGGCCGGTAAATCACATCATAGTTAAAGCACAGTAACCGTGCTGCCCAGCGCGCAATGAGCATTCCGGCGCGAACAGTACCTTTGGATGAGAGGAGCACTAATGCCTGGTGGTCCGTCCGCAGGAGGAATTTACGACCCCACAAGTAGGTTCGCCACTTTTCAACTGCCCAGACACACGCAAGTGCTTCCTTTTCAATGGTCAAGTGCTTGCGTTCAGCAGGTGACAATGTCCGGGATGCAAACGCGACGACACGCTCAGTCTTATTCTCGTGAACTTGAGCAAGAACAGCGCCCAGACCATAATCAGAAGCATCTGTAGATACCACCGTAGGCAAATCGGGGTCGAACAATGAAAGTGCAGGACTGTCAATGAGCAACTTTTTTACAGCATCAAAGCAATCCTGAGCTTCCTCCGACCAGACGAAATCTGAGCCCTGCCTGATGCACGCACGCAGAGGTTCAACTACCGTGGCAAAGTTAGGAATAAACTTATTGTACCACGATAGTAGCCTGATGAAAGAGCGGAGTTGAGGTGCATCTTTTGGAGCGGGTGCATGAAGATGGCAGAAAGGTGATCCTCATCAGGTTGAATTCCTTGCGCATTCACCAGATGGCCCAGGAAGCGCAAACTGGTTTTGTTGAACTGACATTTCGATTGATTCAGCTTCAGTCCAGCGCTGAACAACGGCTTTGAGCGTGTGATCATGTTCAGTTTGCGTACGTCCCCAGAGAATGATATCATCAAGGTAATTGGCAACATTCAGAAGTCCCACAGACGTAGTTGCGGTCACAATGAGAGCAGTGCACCGAATTTTATCAGTTGGTGAGTCATGCATATAAAGGATCTGAACTTCAGGCAAGTCAATTTCACGCACTGAGCAAGCTTGTCCTGAACGACACACCCGCGAATAATGTCCCATCTTTTGACAGTTATTACACTGTGCCGATGCAGCAGGACAACTACGATCATTCGCAAGGTGTTTCTTAGATCCACAACGATAGCATTCACGGTAGGACGAAGCAGGTGCAGTAGTTGACGAAGGCTTTGAAGAACACATTGTAGACGGTGGCTTTAAAGGTGGTCTATGACGGAAACGTCCAGCTGCAGGTGGAGGCTTTGCATGTATCACTTGCACAGGAACTGAACGAGTATTCGATAATAATTTGGCTTGTTCACCAGCAGCTTCTGTTTGGGTGGCTATAGTAATGGCTTTTGCCAGAGTCAATTTCGATTCCAAAAGCAGTCTCTCACGAATCCGATGACTGGACACCATTCTCCACCAGCTGATCACGCAACATGTCGTCCAAAGTAGCTGCAAAGTCACAAGTAACCGCTAAGTCCCGTAGAGAAACTACGTACTGAATTATAGTTTCTGCTGGTGCCTGAACACATTTCCTGAAAGCATGGTGCTCAGCCACTATGTTCCATCGAGGGGTAAAATACACTTTCAAGGCCGCAATCGCATCTTCCATCGTATCACCTTGATTCGGCAAAGAATAGAACAATCTTTGTCCTTCAGTCCCCAGACAATGTAGCAGTAGTGCTCATTTGCGCTCGACCGGTCATGCATCTCCAAAAGCACCAACAACAAGCAAATAATTCTGGAACATCCGTAGCCACGTGTCGAAAGGAATAGTTGGTTCACCAGGACATGGCAAAAATGGAAAAAGTAGAAACAGTTGCCATCTTCAAAAAGAAAAGTACCTCGTCGCCAATTTGTTATATCCTTAGTAAGAAGGAATGAAAGGCATTCTTAAATATGGAATTCTTTAATGAACAATAGAAGTAGCAAAATAGAACAGCGCAGATAGCAGCTGGTGCAATGCCAGAGAATGTCTAATAAGGGGAGAAGTTCCACTCTCAGTAAACTTCCGGCTTCTGAACTGGTTGCAGTTCCACTCTGGTTCCATATGAGAGTGCTCACAGAACGAGTGCAGAATGAATGGAGGTCTATGGCGCTATACCCCTCAAAATCCACTTTTCTCAGGATATAATTTTTTGTCTATTTTGAATGTTGTATTCTAATTTCTAATTTGATTGTTGTATTCGAAAGGAGATGCAAAGAAATTATACATTGATATGTATAATTGTGTGTTAGACAATTATAAGTTTTAGATTTTTTAGAGTCACTTATTTGCTTTAAAAAGTCTTTTAAAATGTCAATGACGTCATACACATCGTACGACCAGAGATACTGCTTTACGGCAATCCTTCAGTCACTTTGGTGCTTTCTTGCTCTGCACTTTCTTTTCTCTCGAGGCATCGACAACACAGCTGACACAGGTAAACACACGTGCTAGAAGAGTTTTTGTTTTGTTTGTTTCTGGTCCGCTTCGGATGCCACGATGCCATCAAGCGGTATCTCTGGTTGTAATCAGTCCTTCACTGACCAATCAACATTCATTAGCAGAATGCTAGCGTGTTATGGGCAACAACAACTCAACCTGTAAGAAATCGAAAGGACATAAGTACTTGTTCATTCAACTTTTGACCTATAACCCATGTTGAACTTGCAAAACTTACAATCAAATCTGAGATTTCCTAACGGCAATCGGGTGAAAGAGACAAATTTAGCCGTCTAGCTCCATAGACTCCCATTCATTTTGCACTCATGGGCGATCGCCCCCAGTGGAATTCTGGTGGAACTACAACCAAAATTCGGTACAATAGGACTTAATAGGGAGTGGGCAGGCTCTACGTAGACGGGCTCTGGCAACGCTTCAGACTCTCTTATTCTTCTGTTCTCAATATACCATATCACAAACCTCTACCGCCACCTACTGGCCAATATGCACAGAAGAACACAACACTCAACAGATTCCTCTTGATTGATAACCTCAACAGATGTATGTCCAAATGGCGTAGAAAGTGATTACAATACTAGTTACTGCCAAAGCTTGTAAACTATTCTAGTTTTACATTTCATGCCAATCAAAACAGTTCACTTTTATATAGACCTACAATCACAAGGGCGATATCTGCAAGTTAACTTGAGATCTTTTAAATAAGCAATCAATGGCATTACAAAGTAGTTCATAACAAACAAACAAAGCAGCTGACTGCACCAGTTGCCATTACATGAACTTTAACCTTATTATCAAACATGAAAATTTAACTAATTCAAAAGCAATCTTAGTATGAGTGTCAAAACATAATGTGTAAAACTTATATGCCAACCATTCTCTGAGTAAAGACTTCAGTAACTAGAAGCAATCTAATTCATCTTCAGTTATATATCCTACACTCCTGTGCAAAAATAACAAAACAATAAAAAGTGCAAATCCCAAAATGGCTAAACATTAAGCTTTTAATTGTCTTAAGCACAAATTATTGTTCAGGAAATTAGCTATATTTAAGCAAATGCATGAATCAGCAGCCTTTGCTGTCTCAGAAAAAAATAAAAAAAAAATAAAAGACATAATTAAGTTTTTTAGCAGAGTATGGGAAGTTTTATACGGCCGGTTCAGTGATGAATCACAACGAAACACGAGATGCATGACGATGCTCCAGAACAGTGTCTTAGAAAATCTGGTGAGAAATATAATAATAAATGCATCTCTACCACAGTGAAGCACGGAGGAAGAGTGTCATTGTTAGATAGATAGATACACACACACACACACACACACACACACACATATATATATATATATCTTCAACGGTTATAAGTTTGCATATTTAATATTGCTATGCTTTGGCAATGTAAAAAAATATTTTTGCCATAACAATTAAGTCTAAATGACAAGTAAATATGAATATGAGAAAGAGGACACTAAGAATGTTCCATTTGAAACAACAGACTGAGCAGTTTCAGTACCGTGGACAGCAACCGATGTGTGTCTTAAAACTGTTTCCTACAACTAATACACAGATGTAGGAGTCATTTTCTTACCTCTCCAGAATCTCTCCTCCTGCGATCTGGTATCACTAGAGTATTCCTATTACTGCCTGGAGCTATTGTAGAGCCGATACTCATTCTGGGTCCAACTAACATGTACCTTTTGTCTCCAGATCTGTACTGGATGCTGTGACACAGAGTCCCGTCGTAATTTGTGTCCTGTAAATACTTGGACGAATAGTCTGTAGATTTAGAGCACTGCATTACAATCAACACGATGATGCTGATGACAAAAAGCACTGAAACCGAGCCCAAAGTGATGATCAGATAAAATGTCACGTCGTTTTCCTCCTCGTCTTTTACTGCGTGTTTAACATCAGAAGCTGCAAAAGCCTCTTTGGGCTCCACAACTTTGACAATCACAGTCGCTGTTGCTGAGAGTGAAACGTTCCCATTGTCTTTGACCAGTATGAGCAGTTTATGCTGGGCCTCGTCTGTTTCTGTGAATGAGCGAAGGGTTCTTATCTGTCCTGTATAGCGGTCCAAACTAAAGGGACTGTGGTCACTAACTTCCTGCAGTGTAAACAATAACCAGCCGTTGTATCCTATATCTGCGTCATATGCTCTGACTTTAGTCACCAAATGACCTGCGTTCACATTCCGGGGAATCTCTTCCACACCCTCAGCAGAACCGTTAGCGCTGACTGGATATAAGATCACTGGAACGTTGTCGTTCAGATCCAGAATAAACACGTTCACTGTCACATTACTGCTCAGAGACGGACTTCCAGAGTCTGTAGCGAGCACGTGGAACTGGAACGTCTTGGTAGTTTCAAAATCAAAGCTCTTTAGTGCATAAATCTCCCCATTTTCAGAGTTAATGTTAATGAAAGATGTATATGCGTTTTCTACGCCATCTCTCCATATTTGATAGCTGATCACGCTGTTTTCATTTGTATCTTTATCAGAGGCAGACACAGAAAATAAAGATTTGCCAGGAGCATTATTCTCAATCACATAAAATGCATAAGGGGAAACAGAGAACACTGGACTATTATCATTTACATCAGATACCTGGACAGTTATAGATTTAACAGAAGACAATGGTGGTTGACCAGCGTCTTTAGCTTCTAATGTGATGTCATAGCGAGAAATTGTCTCTCTGTCAAGAGATGATGTTGTCACTAATGAGTATGTGTTTTCTTGAGATGACGGCATTAGTTTGAAAGGAATGTCCTCAGGTAATGAACAGATGACTCTCCCGTTTATGGCAGAATCTAAATCAGAGACACTTATTAAAGCCACCGTTGTGCCAGCTTTAGAGTCTTCAGGAATGGCACTCGAGAATGACGTCACTTCTATCTGAGGTGCATTGTCATTTACATCAGCAATTTTTATAGTTATACTTTTATCTGTTGTTAGAGGAACAGTTCCTTTGTCTGATGCTTGAATGTCAATCTGATATTTATCTTTAACCTCAAAATCCAAAAGACCTGTCACAATAATTTCTCCTGTGATTGGATTTACATCAAAAAGTTTACGCAACTTATAATTTACATTATGTCCTAATGAAAAAACGATTTCGCCGTTCTGACCTTCATCCGGATCAGTTGCATTCACCCTTAAAATGGTTGTGCCTACAGGTGCGTTTTCATTCAGTGTTACAGTGTACGTATCTTTAGTAAAAACGGGTGCATTATCGTTTATATCTAGCACATCTATCGTTATCTCCATAGTTCCAGACTTTGGTGGTCTCCCTCCATCTAAAGCGGTTAACTGCAATTGTATGCGTTTTGTAACCTCTCGGTCAAGCGGCTTTTGTAAAATCAACGCAGGAACTTTGCCATCTTCATCACGATCTATAATTTCAATACGGAAATATTCGGTGTGGCTCAGTTTATAAGTCTGAACTGAATTACTGCCACTGTCTGGATCGCGCGCTGCCTGAAGTTGGAATCGCGCACCGGGAAGCACCGATTCGCCTATTTCTAAATGCTTCACCTGATCTGGGAATCTCGGAGCGTGGTCATTCACGTCTATTACATCAACAGTCACGTAATGAATCTCGAGAGGATTTTCTAAAGCGATTTTTAGATTGATTAAACACGGTGTGCTTCTCTCGCACACTTCCTCTCTATCTAATTTTCCGTTCACATACAAGACACCGTCATTCTGGTTTACACTGAACATGGACTCGCCTGAGGTCGAGACGATGCGAAATCCTCGCTCCTTTAGTGTTCTGTGATCAATACCCAAATCCTTCGCAACATTCCCCACAGCAGCTCCGTCCTTCTGCTCTTCAGAAATCGAGTAGCGTATTTGTGCCCAAACCGTTCTGCCAAAAACAAGCGATGCAACAACGAAGAGGATTTTCACATGCCGCTCAAGCCACTGATCATGTCTCCTTTGTCCCATTTTTTTGCACTGTATTCCTTCCACAGCAATTTCACAACGGCTGCCCAAATATTAGTCCAGTAGCCACATGACAGACGACCGAAATACCAACGCTACTAAAGATATTACGAAGAAAACCGAAGGACAAAAGCACTGAGAAAGCCGCACCGCTGGTGAAAAAGAGATCATGTACAAATCAACTTGACTAGGGGGAAAAAAACGGGGAGGTGATCTGACGTTTTGAGTTCTACTCTAGGTTTACACTGACACCTCGCGCTTTTTCATTGCATTGCTATTCATTAAACTCAGCAAATTCATGAGATAAAATCATGTTGAAGCTCTTGAAGTTCTTCTAATATAGGCTACCTAAAATATACATAGAAACAGAAAGTAGACCGCGTCGTATTATGCCGGATAGCAAGCGGCATCACAAATTCAACACCATGGACAGCGACGCACTCGCTATCGCGGGTTTTATTTACATAAATAATTTGTTCAGTCATTAGGGCATATCAAATATTCGAATAAAATATAATTCACATACAAATGTGGCTATTCAAAAACACACCTGAAATAGTTATATGTTACCATGACCACACATTGGTGAAGATCAGAATTAATTAGAAAAAAATAAAAGTGCAATGCTGATCATGAATGCAATACAACACAACGCTGGTCATTTTCTTACCTCTCCAGAATCTCTCCTCCTGCGATCTGGTATCACTAGAGTATTCCTATTACTGCCTGGTGCTATTGTAGAGCCGATACTCATTCTGGGTCCAACTAACATGTACCGTTTGTCTCCAGATCTGTACTGGATGCTGTGACACAGAGTCCCGTCGTAATTTGTGTCCTGTAAATACTTGGACGAATAGTCTGTAGATTTAGAGCACTGCATTACAATCAACACGATGATGCTGATGACAAAAAGCACTGAAACCGAGCCCAAAGTGATGATCAGATAAAATGTCACGTCGTTTTCCTCCTCGTCTTTTACTGCGTGTTTAACATCAGAAGCTGCAAAAGCCTCTTTGGGCTCCACAACTTTGACAATCACAGTCGCTGTTGCTGAGAGTGAAACGTTCCCATTGTCTTTGACCAGTATGAGCAGTTTATGCTGGGCCTCGTCTGTTTCTGTGAATGAGCGAATGGTTCTTATCTGTCCTGTATAGCGGTCCAAACTAAAGGGACTGTGGTCACTAACTTCCTGCAGTGAAAACAATAACCAGCCGTTGTATCCTATATCTGCGTCATAGGCTCTGACTTTAGTCACCAAATGACCTGCGTTCACATTCCGGGGAATCTCTTCCACACCCTCAGCAGAACCGTTAGCGCTGACTGGATATAAGATCACTGGAACGTTGTCGTTCAGATCCAGAATAAACACGTTCACTGTCACATTACTGCTCAGAGACGGACTTCCAGAGTCTGTAGCGAGCACATGGAACTGGAACGTCTTGGTAGTTTCAAAATCAAAGCTCTTAAGTGCATAAATCTCCCCATTTTCAGAGTTAATGTTAATGAAAGATGTATATGCGTTTTCTACACCATCTCTCCATATTTGATAGCTGATCACGCTGTTTTCATTTGTATCTTTATCAGAGGCAGACACAGAAAATAAAGATTTGCCAGGAGCATTATTCTCAATCACATAAAATGCATAAGGGGAAACAGAGAACACTGGACTATTATCATTTACATCAGATACCTGGACAGTTATAGATTTAACAGAAGACAATGGTGGTTGACCAGCGTCTTTAGCTTCTAATGTGATGTCATAGCGAGAAATTGTCTCTCTGTCAAGAGATGATGTTGTCACTAATGAGTATGTGTTTTCTTGAGATGACGGCATTAGTTTGAAAGGAATGTCCTCAGGTAATGAACAGATGACTCTCCCGTTTATGGCAGAATCTAAATCAGAGACACTTATTAAAGCCACCGTTGTGCCAGCTTTAGAGTCTTCAGGAATGGCACTCGAGAATGACGTCACTTCTATCTGAGGTGCATTGTCATTTACATCAGCAATTTTTATAGTTATACTTTTATCTGTTGTTAGAGGAACAGTTCCTTTGTCTGATGCTTGAATGTCAATCTGATATTTATCTTTAACCTCAAAATCCAAAAGACCTGTCACAATAATTTCTCCTGTGATTGGATTTACATCAAAAAGTTTACGCAACTTATAATTTACATTATGTCCTAATGAAAAAACGATTTCGCCGTTCTGACCTTCATCCGGATCAGTTGCATTCACCCTTAAAATGGTTGTGCCTACAGGTGCGTTTTCATTCAGTGTTACAGTGTACGTATCTTTAGTAAAAACGGGTGCATTATCGTTTATATCTAGCACATCTATCGTTATCTCCATAGTTCCAGACTTTGGTGGTCTCCCTCCATCTAAAGCGGTTAACTGCAATTGTATGCGTTTTGTAACCTCTCGGTCAAGCGGCTTTTGTAAAATCAACGCAGGAACTTTGCCATCTTCATCACGATCTATAATTTCAATACGGAAATATTCGGTGTGGCTCAGTTTATAAGTCTGAACTGAATTACTGCCACTGTCTGGATCGCGCGCTTCCTGAAGTTGGAATCGCGCACCGGGAAGCACCGATTCGCCTATTTCTAAATGCTTCACCTGATCTGGGAATCTCGGAGCGTGGTCATTCACGTCTATTACATCAACAGTCACGTAATGAATCTCGAGAGGATTTTCTAAAGCGATTTTTAGATTGATTAAACACGGGGTGCTTCTCTCGCACACTTCCTCTCTATCTAATTTTCCGTTCACATACAAGACACCGTCATTCTGGTTTACACTGAACATGGACTCGCCTGAGGTCGAGACGATGCGAAATCCTCGCTCCTTTAGTGTTCTGTGATCAATACCCAAATCCTTCGCAACATTCCCCACAGCAGCTCCGTCCTTCTGTTCTTCAGAAATCGAGTAGCGTATTTGTGCCCAAACCGTTCTGCCAAAAACAAGCGATGCAACAACGAAGAGGATTTTCACATGCCGCTCAAGCCACTGATCATGTCTCCTTTGTCCCATTTTTTTGCACTGTATTCCTTCCACAGCAATTTCACAACGGCTGTCCAAATATTAGTCCAGTAGCCACATGACAGACGACCGAAATACCAACGCTACGAAAGATATTACGAAGAAAACCGAAGGACAAAAGCCACAGAAAGCCGCACCTCTGGTGAAAAAGAGATCATGTACAAATCAAGTTGACGAGGGGGGAAAAAAACGGGGAGGTGATCTGACGTTTTGAGTTCTACTCTAGGTTTACACTGACACCTCGCGCTTTTTCATTGCATTGCTATTCATTAAACTCAGCAAATTCATGAGATAAAATCATGTTGAAGCTCTTGAAGTTCTTCTAATATAGGCTACCTAAAATATACATAGAAACAGAAAGTAGACCGCGTCGTATTATGCCGGATAGCAAGCGGCATCACAAATTCAACACCATGGACAGCGACGCACTCGCTATCGCGGGTTTTATTTACATAAATAATTTGTTCAGTCATTAGGGCATATCAAATATTCGAATAAAATATAATTCACATACAAATGTGGCTATTCAAAAACACACCTGAAATAGTTATATGTTACCATGACCACACATTGGTGAAGATCAGAATTAATTAGAAAAAAATAAAAGTGCAATGCTGATCATGAATGCAATACAACACAACGCTGGTCATTTTCTTACCTCTCCAGAATCTCTCCTCCTGCGATCTGGTATCACTAGAGTATTCCTATTACTGCCTGGCGCTATTGTAGAGCCGATACTCATTCTGGGTCCAACTAACATGTACCGTTTGTCTCCAGATCTGTACTGGATGCTGTGACACAGAGTCCCGTCGTAATTTGTGTCCTGTAAATACTTGGACGAATAGTCTGTAGATTTAGAGCACTGCATTACAATCAACACGATGATGCTGATGACAAAAAGCACTGAAACCGAGCCCAAAGTGATGATCAGATAAAATGTCACGTCGTTTTCCTCCTCGTCTTTTACTGCGTGTTTAACATCAGAAGCTGCAAAAGCCTCTTTGGGCTCCACAACTTTGACAATCACAGTCGCTGTTGCTGAGAGTGAAACGTTCCCATTGTCTTTGACCAGTATGAGCAGTTTATGCTGGGCCTCGTCTGTTTCTGTGAATGAGCGAAGGGTTCTTATCTGTCCTGTATAGCGGTCCAAACTAAAGGGACTGTGGTCACTAACTTCCTGCAGTGAAAACAATAACCAGCCGTTGTATCCTATATCTGCGTCATAGGCTCTGACTTTAGTCACCAAATGACCTGCGTTCACATTCCGGGGAATCTCTTCCACACCCTCAGCAGAACCGTTAGCGCTGACTGGATATAAGATCACTGGAACGTTGTCGTTCTGATCCAGAATAAACACGTTCACTGTCACGTTACTGCTCAGAGACGGACTTCCAGAGTCTGTAGCGAGCACATGAAACTGGAACGTCTTGGTAGTTTCAAAATCAAAGCTCTTAAGTGCATACATCTCCCCATTTTCAGAGTTAATGTTAATGAAAGATGTATATGCGTTTTCTACACCATCTCTCCATATTTGATAGCTGATCACGCTGTTTTCATTTGTATCTTTATCAGAGGCAGACACAGAAAATAAAGATTTGCCAGGAGCATTATTCTCAATCACATAAAATGCATAAGGGGAAACAGAGAACACTGGACTATTATCATTTACATCAGATACCTGGACAGTTATAGATTTAACAGAAGACAATGGTGGTTGACCAGCGTCTTTAGCTTCTAATGTGATGTCATAGCGAGAAATTGTCTCTCTGTCAAGAGATGATGTTGTCACTAATGAGTATGTGTTTTCTTGAGATGACGGCATTAGTTTGAAAGGAATGTCCTCAGGTAATGAACAGATGACTCTCCCGTTTATGGCAGAATCTAAATCAGAGACACTTATTAAAGCCACCGTTGTGCCAGCTTTAGAGTCTTCAGGAATGGCACTCGAGAATGACGTCACTTCTATCTGAGGTGCATTGTCATTTACATCAGCAATTTTTATAATTATACTTTTATCTGTTGTTAGAGGAACAATTCCTTTGTCTGATGCTTGAATATCAATCTCATATTTATCTTTAACTTCAAAATCCAAAAGACCTGTCACAATAATTTCTCCTGTGATTTGATTAACATTAAACAGTTTACGCAATTTGTCATTGACGTCATGCCCTAATGAATAAACAATTTCACCGTTCTGACCTTCATCCAAATCAGTTGCGTTCACCCTAAAAATGGTTGTGCCAACGGGTGTGTTTTCATTTAGTATTACAGTGTACGCTTCTTTAGTGAAAACGGGTGCATTATCGTTTATATCTAGCACATCTATCGTTATCTCCATAGTTCCAGACTTTGGTGGTCTCCCTCCATCTAAAGCGGTTAACTGCAATTTCATACTTTTTGTAGCCTCTCGGTCAAGCGGCCTTTGTAAAATCAGAATAGGAATTTTTCCGTCTTCGTCACGATCTTTAATTTCAATACGGAAAAATTCGGTGTGGCTCAGTTTATAAGTCTGAACTGAATTACTGCCACTGTCTGGATCGCGCGCTGCCTGAAGTTGGAATCGCGCACCGGGAAGCACTGTTTCACTTATTTCTAAATGCTTCACCTGATCTGGGAATCTCGGAGCGTGGTCATTCACGTCTATTACATCAACAGTCACGTAATGAATCTCGAGAGGATTTTCTAAAGCGATTTTTAGATTGATTAAACACGGGGTGCTTCTCTCGCACACTTCCTCTCTATCTAATTTACCGTTCACATACAAGACACCGTCATTCTGGTTTACACTGAACATGGACTCGCCTGAGGTCGAGACGATGCGAAATCCTCGCTCCTTTAGTGTTCTGTGATCAATACCCAAATCCTTCGCAACATTCCCCACAGCAGATCCGTCCTTCTGCTCTTCAGAAATCGAGTAGCGTATTTGTGCCCAAACCGTTCTGCCAAAAACAAGCGATGCAACAACGAAGAGGATTTTCACATGCCGCTCAAGCCACTGATCATGTTTCCTTTGTCCCATTTTTTGCACTGTATTCGTTCCACAGCAATTCCACAACGGCTGTCCAAATATTAGTCCAGTAGCCACATGATACGGATGACCGAAATGCCCTAGACCCCGAAAGATATTACGAAGAAAAACGAAGGATAAAAGCACGGAGAAAGCCGCACCGCTAGCCTGGTGAAAAAGAGATCGTGTACAAATCTGTGACGGGGAAAAAAAAAAAAAAAACGGGGAGGTACTCTGACGTTTTGAGTAGTACTATAGGTTTACACTGACACCTCGTGCTTTTTCATTGCATTGCTATTCATTAAACTCATAATTAATGTTGAAGTTCTTGAAGCTCTTTTAATATGCCTAAAATATACATAGAACCAAACAGAAAAGAGACAACGTCGTATTATGCCGGATAGCAAGCGGCATCACAAAGTCAGCACCATGGAGAGCAACCCCAATCCCTCTCACGGGATTCATTTACATAAATAATTTGTTCTGTCTTTTGGGCACAAAATTCAATTTCAGGCATAAAAAAACATAATAAATTCAAATAATATAGAATTCGGGCCGACACAGACAGACCTGGCAAACAAAAAACTGCTCTGAAAACAAAATGAAGTGGAAAATGAACTGCACTTTTTAACAATATGCTTTAATTATACATATATTTTTAGAGATTATTCCTTTCTTCACAACCCACCAAAATCAGATACAGAAAGGAGGACAAATTTAATTTCTACTTAAACTGAAAACATGCTGCAAGATATTTAAGTCCTGCCTCAAAAAAAGGACAATCATTGGAATAGGACCGTGACTGGAGAAGATACAAGATATTGTACAACATACATAAAAAGGAAAACATAACATGACGAGCTGCTCTATTCCTACTTATTTTATTAGTAATTTTTCTTCTCATATTTTTATATGTCTTTTTTCAACGGTTGTTTGCATATTTAATATTGCTATGCTTTGGCAATGTAAAACATTATTTTTACCATAACAATTAAGTCTGAATGACAAATAAATCTGAATATGAGAAAGAAGACACTAAGAATGTTCCATTTGAAACAACAGACTGAGCAGCTTCAGTCCGTGGACAGCAACCGGCGTGTGTCTTAAAACTGTTTCCTACAACTAATACACAGATGTAGGAGTCATTTGCTTACCTCTCCAGAATCTCTCCTCCTGCGATCTGGTATCACTAGAGTATTCCTATTACTGCCTGGAGCTATTGTAGAGCCGATACTCATTCTGGGTCCAACTAACATGTACCTTTTGTCTCCAGATCTGTACTGGATGCTGTGACACAGAGTCCCGTCGTAATTTGTGTCTTGTAAATACTTGGACGAATAGTCTGTAGATTTAGAGCACTGCATTACAATCAACACGATGATGCTGATGACAAAAAGCACTGAAACCGAGCCCAAAGTGATGATCAGATAAAATGTCACGTCGTTTTCCTCCTCGTCTTTTACTGTGTGTTTAACATCAGAAGCTGCAAAAGCCTCTTTGGGCTCCACAACTTTGACAATCACAGTCGCTGTTGCTGAGAGTGAAACGTTCCCATTGTCTTTGACCAGTATGAGCAGTTTATGCTGGGCCTCGTCTGTTTCTGTGAATGAGCGAAGGGTTCTTATCTGTCCTGTATAGCGGTCCAAACTAAAGGGACTGTGGTCACTAACTTCCTGCAGTGAAAACAATAACCAGCCGTTGTATCCTATATCTGCGTCATAGGCTCTGACTTTAGTCACCAAATGACCTGCGTTCACATTCCGGGGAATCTCTTCCACACCCTCAGCAGAACCGTTAGCGCTGACTGGATATAAGATCACTGGAACGTTGTCGTTCTGATCCAGAATAAACACATTCACTGTCACGTTACTGCTCAGAGACGGACTTCCAGAATCTGTAGCAATAACTTGGAACTGGAAAGTTTTTACAGTTTCAAAGTCAAAGCTCTTAAGCGCATAAATCTCTCCATTTTCAGGGTTAATATTAATGAAAGACGTGTATTTGTTTTCCTCGCTACTTTCTCTCCATATATGATAGCTAACTACAGCATTTTCGTTTGAGTCTTTGTCAGAAGCAGAAACAGAAAATAAAAATTTGCCTGGGACATTATTTTCCATTACATAAAACGCATACGGAGAGAATGCGAATCCTGGACTATTGTCATTTACATCTGATATCAGAACAGTTATAGTTTTAACAGAAGACAGTGATGGCTGTCCTGCATCCTTTGCAACTATTGTGATGTCATACTGAAATGTAGTTTCCCTGTCAAGTAAAGCAGACGTAACTAAAGAATAAATATTATCTTGTGATGACGGCATTAGTTTAAAAGGTAAATCATCGGACAGTGAACAGGAGATCTTCCCATTGAGCCCAGAGTCTAAATCAGTGACACTTATCAAAGCCACTGTAGTACCAGGTCTAGAATCCTCTGGAATGGAGTTTGAAAACGATGTCACCTCTATTTCCGGTGCATTATCATTTACATCGACGATTTTTATGACTACACTTTGATCCGTCACAAGAGGAACAGTTCCTTTGTCAGATGCCTGAATGTCAATTTCATATATATCCTTGACCTCAAAATCTAAAAGGCCAGTCACAATAATTTCTCCAGTGATTGAATTAACTTCAAAAAGTTCACGTAAATTATCATTAACATTATTTCCTAAAGCATAAACTACCTGTCCGTTTTGACCCTCGTCCGAATCAGTGGCATTAATCTGTACAATTGTTGTTCCCACGGGTGCGTTTTCATTCAGTATAACCGTGTACGTTTCTTTTGTGAATACAGGCACATTATCGTTTATATCCAGTACATCAATCAATATATCTATTGAGCCAGACTTAGGAGGTCTCCCCCCATCTAAAGCAGTTAGTAATAATTTTATGTTTTTAGTCACTTCTCTGTCAAGTGGTTTGTGTAAAATCAGAATTGGAATTTTACCATCTTCTCGGTCTTTAATTTCAAGACGGAAATGGTCGTTATTGCTGAGTTTGTATGTTTGAACCGAATTGATTCCACTATCAGGATCACGCGCAGCCTGTAGCGGATAGCGCGCGCCTGGCATAGCAGATTCCCAAATTTCCAGCCGCTTTTCATTCTCGGGAAACCGTGGACTGTGGTCATTTATATCCAATATCTCTACAGTGACATAATGAATTTCTAGTGGGTTTTCTAGAGCGATTTTCAGATTGATTAAACACGGGGTGATCCTCTCGCACACCTCCTCTCTGTCTATCTTTCCGTTCACATACAAGACACCGTCATTCTGATTTACACTGAACATGGACTCGCCTGAGGTCGAGACGATGCGAAATCCTCGTTCCTTTAGTGTTCTGTGATCAATACCCAAATCCTTCGCGATATTCCCCACAGCAGCTCCGTCCTTCTGCTCTTCAGAAATTGAGTAGCGTATTTGTGCCCAAACTGCGCTCCCAAAAAACAGCGATACAGCAATGAAAGCGAGTTTCACGTTCAACTCCAGCTGATGAAAGCGTTGTCTTTGTTCCATTTTTCTGAGATTACAAAAACCCCTTCACACAGAATTTCACGATCAGTCTAAGAATATTTGTTGCATGGTCCCATCGTTGCTCACGTTTAAGCTGAAAACGAGTCGGTCAATGCAAAACGCTGACAAATAACGGCATCAGTGGTGAAAAAGAGAAAACACGAATAAACCAAGAGGGCGGAACAAGCACACACACACACAAAACCCACGAGCAACTGTTTGACGTCATGAGCCTTTCTCTAGGTTTACACTGACATCTCGCGATCTGAAGCGTCCGTTGCATTGCAGCGTCCAAAATATTTTACCGTTGTCAAATGCATGTTATTTTATCAGTTGACTCCTAAACAATCCAACCTATATCCTTAAACATTCAATATTCTCTCATTAGACCAAACATATTGTTTATGAAAACAAGTAAGTGATTGAGTAAAAGAGAAAGAGAGACAGAGAGATTCTGAAAAAGACACATAGTTGCAGGTGCCAAGACCAATATCATAACTTTTAAAGAAACAAAATGTCTTCAGAAAACACTGAGAAAACAATGGCATAAACATCAGCAACACAGGAAACCTCAACAAGGCTGTGAACAATCCGAGGGATAATGCATGAAGATAGTTTTATTGTTAAGAAGAATATCAATTTACAATCCAATCAGAATCTGGATAAAAAATAATTAAATAAATAACAGAAACCGTCCCACTGGATGTGAGGTCTGGGGTCTGTTCACAAACCACCCGTTCACTAAAAATAAAACACACAACCATTAGAGACTCTGCAGGAAGAATACTGCAAAACTATATTGCAATGTAAATATCTAAATAATGCATGCAGAGCAGAATTAGAACAGTATCCACAAATAATTTAAATAAAAAAGCCTTGAAATCCCATGCCCACCTAAATAGTAGTGATACACAGACATCACAAAGCCCAGAGCCACCAATATCCGACCACAGAGAGAAGTCCTCTCGGCCAGTTTGTTTTAGAACTGACTTTACATTTTAAAACATGTCCTGCTGATCCACATAGCACAAATCCCAGCTAGACCAAAGCAAAAAAAATAAACAAAAAGATAAATGTCTAAAGCATTGGACAGAAGCAAGAGCTTAAAGTAAACTGAAATATTATCAGCATAATAAATTGGCAGAATACCGACAGACCCTAAAAACCCTGACCATTTACAGACAAGTGAACAACTCAATCTCTCCATAGAGGCGAGTGACACAGACAGACCTGGCAAACAAACAAAATGAAGTGGAAAAAGAAATCCACTTTTTAACAATATGCTTTAATTACACATATTTTAGGAAGACATTATTCCTTTCTTCACAACCCACAACAATCAGATGCAGAAAGGAGGACACATTTCATTTCTACTTGGAGAAGCTCAAACCATGATGCAAGATATGCAAGTCCTGCATCAACAGAAGGACAACCAGTGGAATAGGACCGTGATTGGAGAAGATATAAGATATTGTACATCATACATAAAAAGGAAAACATAACAAGACAAGTTGCTCTATTCCTACTTATATTTTATTAGTGCAGTTATAGATAGATAGATAGATAGATAGATAGATAGATAGATAGATAGATAGATAGATAGATTTTCAACGGTTATAAGTTTGCATATTTAATATTGCTATGCTTTGGCAATGTAAAAAAAATATTTTTACCATAACAATTAAGTCTAAATGACAAGTAAATCTGAATATGAGAAAGAGGACACTAAGAATGTTCAATTTGAAACAACAGCCTGAGCAGCTTCAGTCCGTGGACAGCAACCGATGTGTGTCTTAAAACTGTTTCCTACAACTAATACACAGATGTAGGAGTCATTTTCTTACCTCTCCAGAATCTCTCCTCCTGCGATCTGGTATCACTAGAGTATTCCTATTACTGCCTGGCGCTATTGTAGAGCCGATACTCATTCTGGGTCCAACTAACATGTACCGTTTGTCTCCAGATCTGTACTGGATGCTGTGACACAGAGTCCCGTCGTAATTTGTGTCCTGTAAATACTTGGACGAATAGTCTGTAGATTTAGAGCACTGCATTACAATCAACACGATGATGCTGATGACAAAAAGCACTGAAACCGAGCCCAAAGTGATGATCAGATAAAATGTCACGTCGTTTTCCTCCTCGTCTTTTACTGCGTGTTTAACATCAGAAGCTGCAAAAGCCTCTTTGGGCTCCACAACTTTGACAATCACAGTCGCTGTTGCTGAGAGTGAAACGTTCCCATTGTCTTTGACCAGTATGAGCAGTTTATGCTGGGCCTCGTCTGTTTCTGTGAATGAGCGAAGGGTTCTTATCTGTCCTGTATAGCGGTCCAGACTAAAGGGACTGTGGTCACTAACTTCCTGCAGTGAAAACAATAACCAGCCGTTGTATCCTATATCTGCGTCATAGGCTCTGACTTTAGTCACCAAATGACCTGCGTTCACATTCCGGGGAATCTCTTCCACACCCTCAGCAGAACCGTTAGCGCTGACTGGATATAAGATCACTGGAACGTTGTCGTTCTGATCCAGAATAAACACGTTCACTGTCACGTTACTGCTCAGAGACGGACTTCCAGAATCTGTAGCAATAACTTGGAACTGGAAAGTTTTTACAGTTTCAAAGTCAAAGCTCTTAAGTGCATAAATCTCCCCATTTTCAGAGTTAATATTGATGAAAGATGTATATTTGTTTTCCTCTGTATTTTCTCTCCATATATGATAGCTAACTACAGCATTTTCATTTGAGTCTTTGTCAGAAGCAGACACAGAAAATAATAATTTGCCTGGGACATTATTTTCCATCACATAAAACGCATACGGAGAGAATGAGAATTCTGGACTATTGTCATTTACATCTGATATCAGAACAGTTATAGTTTTAACAGAAGACAGTGATGGCTGTCCTGCATCCTTTGCAACTATTGTGATGTCATACTGAAATGTAGTTTCCCTGTCTAATGGTGATGTGGAAACTAATGAGTATGTACTATGCTGTGAAGAAGGTATTAGTTTGAAAGGCATGTCATCTTCTAAAGAACAAGAGACTTTGCCATTGAGTCCAGAATCTAAATCAAATACACTAATCAAAGCCACTGTAGTACCAGGTCTAGAATCCTCTGGAATGGAGTTTGAAAATGATGTCACCTCTATTTCAGGAACATTATCATTTACATCAACTATTTTTATGGTCACGCTCTTATCCGTAATTGTGGGAATTGATCCCTTGTCAGATGCTTGTATATCAATCTCATAGCTGTCTTTGTCCTCATAATCTAATAGTCCCTTTACAGTTATTTCACCAGTGATGTTGTTAATATCAAACAGCTTTCGTACTTTACTATTAACACTTTTACCAAATGAATAAACGATCTCACCATTTGGGCCCTCATCTAAATCTGTGGCGTTGACCTGTATCACAGTTGTACCTATGGGCGCATTTTCACTCAGCATGACTGAATAAACCTCTTTTGTAAACACAGGAAAGTTATCATTTATATCTAAAACATTAATTGTTATCTCCATTGTCCCAGACTTGGCAGGCTTTCCCCCATCAACAGCAATTAATTGCAAATTAATGTTTCGAATAACCTCACGGTCTAAAGGCTTTTGTAAAATCAAGATAGGAATTTTACCGTCTTCTCCGCGATCTTTGACTTCAAGTCGGAAATTATCATTGTGACTGAGTTTGTAATGATGCAGAGAATTGCTGCCACTATCAGAATCGCGCGCAGCCTCAAGCTGAAAGCGCGCACCGGGCAGGGCAGATTCCCCAATCTGTAAATGCATCTCGCTTTCCGGAAAACTCGGCGCGTGGTCGTTTACGTCCAAAACCTCGACAGTTACATAGTGGATTTCAAGTGGGTTTTCTAATGCGATTTTTAGATTGATTAAACACGGAGTGCTTCTCTCGCATATCTCCTCTCTATCTATCTTACCGTTTACATACAAGACACCGTCGTTCTTATTCACAGTGAACATTGACTGGCCTGAGGTCGAGACGATGCGAAATCCTCGCTCTTTTAAGGTTCTGTGATCTATTCCCAAATCCTTCGCGATATTTCCAACAGCAGCTCCGTCCCTCTGTTCCTCTGAGATGGAGTACTGAATTTGCGCTCGTGCCACCGCACCAAACACAAGCAATGCAGCCATTAGAGTGAATTTTGCGCGCTCCATCAGCCATTGCGCGAATCTTCTTTGTTCCATTCTGAAGATAATACAGACAAGGATCTAGGCAATTCCTCTGCTACACTCTGTCGACTATATTAAGCATTGCTTTTCCCTCTAAAAGTTTACACTTACTGCCGAAAAAACTCGAATCGCTGAAAAGCAAAAGCAAGAATACACTAGAACCACTGACGAGCAGGATACACGAGCATTAAATGCGAAGGGGAGGAATAACAGTATTTGACGTCATGAGCCGTACTCTAGGATTACACTGACACCTCGCGATCTCACAGCTGTAATGCATCACATTCTATTGCCAATTGGCTACAGCAAAAATACATTTTAGAGTCACGCGTCTATAGATACTGATACAGCAGCAATACAGAAAACAATACAAACAAAATAATTTAAAGAAAGAAAGAAAAAAAAAAACAGTAGCCTATCATAGACCAGTGCTCATATCTTTCCCCAGATCATACAGAAAAAAAAAGAAAGAAAAAAAACTCGCTTACCTCTCCAGAATCTCCCCACCTGGGATCTGCTATTACAATTACTATTACTATTATATATCTTTCTTCAACGATTATATGTTTGCATATTTAATATTGCTATGCTTTGGCAATGTAAACAATTATTTTCACCATAACAATTAAGTCTAAATTATAAATAAACCTGAGCAGCTTCAGTACGATGGACAGCAACCTAGGTGTGTCTTAAAACGGTTTCCTTCAACTAATACACAGATGTAGAAGTCATTTTCTTACCTCTCCAGAATCTCTCCTCCTGCGATCTGGTATCACTAGAGTATTCCTATTACTGCCTGGAGCTATTGTAGAGCCGATACTCATTCTGGGTCCAACTAACATGTACCGTTTGTCTCCAGATCTGTACTGGATGCTGTGACACAGAGTCCCGTCGTAATTTGTGTCCTGTAAATACTTGGACGAATAGTCTGTAGATTTAGAGCACTGCATTACAATCAACACGATGATGCTGATGACAAAAAGCACTGAAACCGAGCCCAAAGTGATGATCAGATAAAATGTCACGTCGTTTTCCTCCTCGTCTTTTACTGCGTGTTTAACATCAGAAGCTGCAAAAGCCTCTTTGGGCTCCACAACTTTGACAATCACAGTCGCTGTTGCTGAGAGTGAAACGTTCCCATTGTCTTTGACCAGTATGAGCAGTTTATGCTGGGCCTCGTCTGTTTCTGTGAATGAGCGAAGGGTTCTTATCTGTCCTGTATAGCGGTCCAAACTAAAGGGACTGTGGTCACTAACTTCCTGCAGTGAAAACAATAACCAGCCGTTGTATCCTATATCTGCGTCATAGGCTCTGACTTTAGTCACCAAATGACCTGCGTTCACATTCCGGGGAATCTCTTCCACACCCTCAGCAGAACCGTTAGCGCTGACTGGATATAAGATCACTGGAACGTTGTCGTTCTGATCCAGAATAAACACGTTCACTGTCACGTTACTGCTCAGAGACGGACTTCCGGAGTCTGTAGCGAGCACATGAAACTGGAACGTTTTAATTGTTTCGAAATCAAAACTTTTAAGCGAGTGAATAACCCCTGTTTCCGAATTTATATTCAAGAATGACGTTATGTCGTTCTGTGTCCCTCCACCTCTATTTATCTGATACGAAATCACAGCATTTTCATTCACATCTTTATCAGATGCTCTCACTGAGAATATTGAGGCTCCAGGAACGTTATTTTCAAATATGTAAAGTTCGAGGAAATTACTAGAAAACACAGGTTGGTTGTCATTCACATCTGCTACTTGGATGCTTAATGTTTTAATTGATGATAAAGGGGGTTGACCTAGATCTGTTGCTGTAACTATGATGTCATAATGGGGCACAAGTTCACGATCCAAACGCCCCTTTGTCACCAGCGAGTACATATTATCTTGGAAAGAGGGTTTCAGCTCAAAAGGAACATTCTCTGAGAGACTACACACAACTTTACCATTGACACCAGAGTCTTTATCTGAGACACTTATCAAAGCAATTACTGTGCCAGGTTTAGAGTCCTCAGCAACAATATTAGATAATGATGTCAGCTCAATTTCAGGCGTATTGTCGTTTATATCTTGTATCTTTATAATAACTCGTCCTTGGGCAGACAAAGGAGGCTGACCTTTATCTGAAGCCTGAACATCCAGTTTGTAAACGTCCGTGTCTTCAAAGTCTACATTGCCTTTAACTTTTATTTCGCCTGTAATGCGATCCAATTGAAATACGTCATAAACTTTGCGCTTTAAAGTTTGACCAAGTGAATACTCAATTTCACTGTTTGAGCCCTCGTCCCTGTCAGTTGCTTTTATTTTAATTACAGTTGTTCCAATTGGGGAATTTTCTTGTAAACTGACAGAATATGAGTCTTGACTGAACACTGGGCGATTATCATTATTATCCAAAACGGTAACGGTGATGTTAAGTGTCACAGGCCGGGGTGGGCCAATCAGGCTGCACCCACCCCTGGAACCCCTCTTTCACCCTTGGGGGGTCGGACAGAGGCCAAGCAGGACAACAACAGACAGAATAATCAAAAAGGTATATTTTATTTAGGAATTAGAAGGTTAAAAGTCTTAAAAGGTAGAGGTCCGGTGAGTAGGATTTCTTCGGTTCCCAGACCAGAAGGGGAGACTAAAGGGGTTCGTGGAATTGCCGTCAGGTAAGTGTATGGTACGTGTGTCTCGGAAGGAGGAAGAGAAAGGGGGGGGGAGTTTACGGCCAGGAGCGTGGGTCTTCTGACCAAGGTCTTTCACCGCCCACCAGACGGCGGCGGCTTTCCCTTCCGTCTTTCCCAAAGGCGGACAAACGCACAGGGCAGGCGAAAGGATGACCAACTGGATTCTTTTACTGCAGAGCAGCCGATGGCAGTTTCTCACAGTCTTCCTCAGAGGCGGACTTCTCACAGAGCTGATAAGAGGAGTTAATTCTGCAAAGCAGACAGGTGAGCATTCATGTAAATCTTCGTGGTTCACAGAAGACAGGGGACTTACAACTGGAGTCTTTCACTGCAAAGCAGCCGATGAATAGTTTCTCACAGTCTTCCTCAGAGGCGGGCTTACACACAGAGCTGGTGAGAGGAGTTAATTCTGCAAAGCAGACAGATAAGCATTCATGTAAATCTTCGTGGTTCACAGAAGACAGGGGACTTACAACTGGAGTCTTTCACTGCAAAGTAGCCGATGAACAGTTTCTCACAGTCTTCCTCAAAGGCGGGCTCACACACAGAGCTGGTAAGAGGAGTTAATTCTGCAAAGCAGACAGGTGAGCATTCATGTAAATCTTCGTGGTTCACAACAGACAGGGGACTTACAACTGGAGTCTTTCACTGCAGAGCAGCCGATGAACAGTTTTCTCACAGTCTTCCTCAAAGGCGGGCTTACACACAGAGCTGGTAAGAGGAGTTAATTCTGCAAAGCAGACAGGTGAGCATTCATGTAAATCTTCGTGGTTCACAGCAGACAGGGGACTTACAACTGGAGTCTTTCACTGCAGAGCAGCCGATGAACAGTTTCTCACAGTCTTCCTCAGAGGCGGGCTTACACACACAGAGCTGGTGAGAGGAGTTAATTCTGCAAAGCAGACAGGTGAGCATTCATGTAAATCTTCGTGTTTCACAGAAGACAGGGGACTTACAACTGGAGTCTTTCACTGCAAAGCAGCCGATGAACAGTTTCTCACAGTCTTCCTCAGAGGCGGGCTTACACACAGAGCTGGTGAGAGGAGTTAATTCTGCAAAGCAGACAGGTAAGCATTCATGTAAATCTTCGTGTTTCACAGAAGACAGGGGACTTACAACTGGAGTCTTTCACTGCAAAGCAGCCGATGAACAGTTTCTCACAGTCTTCCTCAGAAGCGGGCTTACACACAGAGCTGGTGAGAGGAGTTAATTCTGCAAAGCAGACAGGTAAGCATTCATGTAAATCTTCGTGGTTCACAGAAGACAGGGGACTTACAACTGGAGTCTTTCACTGCAAAGCAGCCGATGAACAGTTTCTCACAGTCTTCCTCAGAAGCGGGCTTACACACAGAGCTGGTGAGAGGAGTTAATTCTGCAAAGCAGACAGGTAAGCATTCATGTAAATCTTCGTGGTTCACAGAAGACAGGGGACTTACAACTGGAGTCTTTCACTGCAAAGCAGCCGATGAACAGTTTCTCACAGTCAATGATTCAGTATTTCACAACGTTTTTCTTCTCTGTAAGATATATCATAGTTAACTTCTTCACACAATCACAGTATTGTAATGCAGGTCAGTAGATAGGCTCCAGCAGATTTAAGTGTATAAATTCACACAACGAGACCGTGCATCACATCACTTCATCACTGTAAGTCATCACTCAAAGGGAAATACAAAGCTTAAGGCCGTTGCCCATTTCCTAATCCGCATTTACAGCAACCATCTTCATATGTGAAAAGTCAGCGGTCGAATCTTGTACTCACAGTTCTCATCAAGTTTTCCTTATTCCAGCGTCTTCCCTCTTTCCACGAACGTACCTGAATCAACACCTGCCCTTGAATGACCGTGCCCACAGCCCATTCACTCTCATCACAGCTCAGCCCCGAACTCAGCTCCAAACATTGCTGTAAGCACTGCACAAGCACCACCCCAAAAACACACCGCAGCTTCCCTTTACCTCTCCTTTTATGCTCCTCTTAGACAACGTGTCTCATTCTCAGCCCTCGCTCACCTCGGGCCCAGCTGCCGGTGATCTCGGATAATTAATTCCTGTTTACGGGGCGCTTACGCTGGTTCAGGCTGTGTAGGTGTTTCACTGTTTAGGTTCCGGGGGAGTCGCGACAAATTTTAGTTCCGCTCCACAGGGGACCGATGTATTCAGTCACCCCGTGACATACCCCCCCACCAATCCGTTCTAGTCCCTAGAACGCTATAGTTCGATCCATTCTCCATACCGCCCCGGAGGCTGGCCCCGATTGTCCCGTCGGGACCGTCTTGGGGGCGAGGGGATTTCGGCTGGCTCTTGCTCAAGAACCGGTCCCCTTGGGACCACTGCCCATCCTACCGGTGGAGCTTGGGGGGCTCCTGCCTCGGCGGGGGTGACTGTGTCTACCGGTCTCGGGTAGTTGGGGCAAGGGCGGATCAGGTTCCGATGCAATACCCTCTCTGGGCCGTCTTCTCCTTCAGGACGGAGGACATACACAGGCTGGTCAGGTCTAGGTTGCCGCTGGACCACATATGGTTGAGGTTCCCATCGGTCGCTCAATTTCCCCTTCCCCTGACGCCGGTTGTCCTTGACCAGTACCCGCTCTCCTTGTAGCAGGGGCATTCTCCGGGCTGTCCGATCGTAGAGCCGTTCGTTCTTCAATGCTGCGCGGTCAATTCGGGCCGAGACCTGCTCGTAAGCCAGGTGGAGACGCTGATGGTGGTTGCTCACCCAGTCAGTCAGGTTAGCTCCCGTCTCGGTGGGGCTGGTTCCCAGTAGTAAGTCCGTAGGCAGCCGTACATGTCGTCCAAACATCAAATATGTTGGGGCGTATCCCGTGGTACTATGTACACTATTATTATAGGCCTGGACTACAGCCGGGAGATGTGTCATCCAGTTACTCTGCTGTTCTGCCTCCAACGTTCCGAGCAGGCCCAACAAGGTCTGATTGAAGCGCTCGCAGCCTCCATTCCCCTGGGGGTGATAGGGTGTGGTGTGGGTCTTCTTGCAACCATATAACTGGCACAACTCCCTGATGACTCGGGACTCGAAATTAGGGCCCTGGTCTGAATGTAATACTTCTGGACACCCGAAGGGCTGGAACACATGTCTCCACAGGGCGGTGGCAGTGGTGGTAGCGGTTTGGTCTCTGGTCGGGACGGCCCATGCATATTTAGTGAAGAGATCGGTCACTACAAGGATGTTCTGGATAAAGTCAGCCGGTCGCCCCAGTGTCAGGTAATCCATCGCCACCATGTGCAGAGGGGCCTTGGCCCGAATGGAGACCAAGGGTGCTCGTTCCGTCCTCCGAGCCTTAAACAGGGTGCACCGTGGGCACTGCGAAATAAACCGTCCCACGGTCCTCTCCATGCCAGGCCAGTAAAAGTATCTCCGTATCAACGACGTTGTCCTTTCCTGCCCTTGATGTCCCAAATGCGTATGATACGCTCGAAGTAATGCAGGGGCTTGTTCTTCCGGTACCACCACTTGACATACCTCCTCCCCCAACGTTGGATCCTGTACCCGTCGACAGACGACCCCCTCCTTAAGGGTAAGCCTCTCCCATTGTCCCAACAGCCGTTTTACCCCTTGGGATTGCCCACGCCGTGCCTCTCTTTCCGGCCAATCCCCCTGCTGTAGCCAGTCTCGTACCTGTGCCAGACCCGGGTCCTCCATCTGACGCTCTTTCCACCGTTGGGGGTCCCAACCCCAACTCACGGGAGCCCCTTCCTCCCTAAGGTCCGGGGCCGCTACAATCCCCACCATCAGTCCCTCTTCTGGCGATATAGCCCTGCCAGGAACCGGTCCAGCAGGCTTTCCCTCCGGCAGCCGAGATAGTACGTCAGCGTTCGTATGCTCCTTCCCTGGCCGATACTGAAGCTGGTAATCATAATTAGCTAACTGAGCCACCCATCGCTGTTCGACGGCTCCCAGCTTGGCAGTCTGGAGATGGACCAGCGGGCTGTTATCCGTCACGACCACCACCTTAGCTCCCCAGAGGTAGTCCTTGAACTTCTCGCTGACAGCCCACTTCATAGCGAGGAGTTCAAGCTTGAAGGAGCTATAGTTGGCGTCGTTACGTTCGGCAGGATGTAGACTTCGGCTGGCATAAGCAATAACTCGCTCCTCGCCTTGTTGCTTCTGGGCGAGCACTGCTCCCAAACCCAAGTTGCTGGCGTCCGTATAGAGCGTAAACGGCTGGGAAAAATTGGCATACGCTAAGATCGGGGCTTGGAGCAGCTCCTGCTTTAGCCTCCGGAAGGCTGATTCGCAGGCGGGATCCCACAGGATGGAGGAGGTCCCACGCCCCCGGGCTCGGCCAGAGCCGGCCAGCAGCTGGTTCAAGGGTTTAGCGATTTTTGCGAAGTCCTTAATGAACCGTCGGTAATACCCCACAAATCCTAGGAAGGACCTTGCTTGTCGCACGGTCCTCGGGGCAGCCCACTCCTGAACAGCCGACACCTTATCAGGATCCACTGCGATCCCAGCTGCACTAACCCGATGCCCCAGAAACTTGACTTCCTTCTGGAGCAACTGACATTTCTCGGGCTGCAACTTCAAACCATATCGTTCCAGGGACCGGAATACCTGCTCCAGATGTTGCAAATGAGACTTAAAGTCAGGAGAATATACTATGACATCATCCAGGTACACGAGTGTGGTATCCATAAGCTGGCCCCCCAAACAGCGTTGCATGAGTCGTTGGAAGGTAGCTGGGGCATTGCACAGGCCAAACGGCATACGCTCCCATTCAAAGAGGCCGAAGGGAGTAGTAAAGGCCGTCTTCTCCCGATCCTTTTCTTCCATCTGTACCTGCCAGTAACCGCTAGCCAGATCCAAGGTGGAGTACCAGGCAGCCCGGGTAAGGCTAGTCAGAGAGTCTTCAACCCGCGGCAAAGGAAAGGCATCTCGTTTAGTCACTTGATTGAGCTTCCGGTAGTCAACACAGAATCGCCATGCTCCGGTCTTCTTTCGGACAAGGACAATGGGTGCCGCCCACGGGCTACTGCTCTCCCGAATGACTCCCTTTTCCAGCATTCCTCGTAGTAGGGTCCGGACTTCCGGGTACAGAGTCGGCGGTACAGGACGGTAGCGCTCCCGGCTTGGGGGAGCATCTCCAGTCGGGATCTGATGCTTTACAATGTCTGTCCGCCCATAATCCTCCTCATGTGCAGAGAATAGATGTTCCCATCTCACCAGAAAGTCTTGAAGCTGTCTTGCTTGTTCTTCCCCCAATCCCTCGCCCCGCAGGGACTCCCCAGCAAGGTGGGCCGGCAATCCTCCATCTGTCCTGCTCACCGGGATTTCAGTTTGGGCTAAAGCCACCTCCACAACTGTGGGTCCCGCTCGGCTAAACTGAACTTCCCCTTCCTCACGAATTTGTTGAGGGCCAATTACCGTGATCCGGGCCAGGCGTTGGTGTCGATGAAGATCCACTGCATAAGAATTCGTATTACGCAGTCTGACGGCCACCCGGCCCTGATGTACAGAAGCCAAGCCGCGGGCCACCTCCACAGCCTGACTATCGGGATGAGGCTCCACCAGGATCCATTCCTTAGACCCGTGAAGCTGAGCGGGAAGGCGAGCCCAGATGATAGCCTCACTCTGAGCCGGAATGGACAGTACGTATCGACATGCTACTCTCCCCACACTCTCTTGGTCCCGTCGAGCCGCTGCCATACAAATCCGGCGACAGTCCGCCACAACCCGGTCCCATTCTCGTTTTTCCTCCCTTGGGGCCGTCGGTGTAGGTCTCGTTCTGAACAATTCTTCCCAGCACTCAGAAATAACGTTCATCCCCAGTAGGGCACGATGAGCCCCCATACAGGTGTCCCGAACAATCACAACTCCCTTCTGCGGGACCCGAGTCCCCTGGACCTCCAGGTCCGTAACTAGATAGCCCACATAGGGAATATCCAGACCATTAGCCCCCCGTAGAGTTAACCAGGGGGCATCCGCGGCAGAAAGATCTTGAACCCCGAATAATTCTCGGGACAGGCTTTCAGAGAATAGCGTCACCTGGGACCCGGTATCTAGAAGGCATTGGACTTCGGCCCCATTGACTCGAACTGATACCAGAGGACAGCGGCCGACCAAATGATTTTTTTGTCGTTGATGAAAAGGGTCAACTAAGGGGGTCCCGACCACTTGACCCACAGTGGCCGGTGACACTAAAAACCCCCTTGTGACCCTCGACGTGCAGAACACTGCCGGACATAATGGCCTGGGGCACCGCAGCCATTGCAGATAGGACGTCCCTGCTCGTCCCACTGGAAACGGAGCCCCGATGGCCGGGGTGGTCGTTGTTCTGGAAATCGACCCCCGTCAGAGTATGCTCGCTCCCGTACCGGTGGCGAAGGGCGGTGAGATTCACGGCGAAGTTCTTCTAAAAAGGTTTTCGACAGTTCGGTCATTTGGTCACGGACGTCTCTTCTCAATTCGTCTCGTAAGGCCTGCTTCCAATCTGGTGGAGCAAGAGGTAAGGGACCGTCGGCCGCATTTGTGGCCATGCACTGGGAGGACTCTGGGACATCAGCATGGTCTCGTTCGAGAGCTAATGCCTCCTGGCGAAGCTCATCGAACGTCAAGACAGGGTTGCGGCGTAGTTGGATCCGGAGGCTCTGGCGTATCGGGCCATCTCTCAGCCCCAGCAAGAACTGATCCTTCAATAGAGCCTCTTCTTCACCAAGTCCATGGTCCTGTCTCCCCTTCAACCGAGACAATTGTTCCCGTAACTGCAGGGCAAAGGCACGAATAGTCTGGCGAGGCCCTTGCTTGCAGTTAAAAAATTGTGTGCGGAGAACAGCTGCGGGAGTCGTGTCACCATACTGTCCTGTTAGAAAACCAAAGATGGCCTGGGCGGTGGCTCGAGTGGCTTCCGGTGCTGCTTGCACTTCTCTCCTTGCTTCGCCGTCAAGTGAATTTAAAATGAACTGGGTCTTCTGGGTGGCATTTAACCCTTGCAGGCCTGCTAAGTACTCTACTTGTGTCTTCCATGCCGACAAACTAAGTTCCGACCCTGGTCCTCCATATTTTTGAGCCCATGGAGCTCCCATAAAGATGGGCATAACCTGTGGGCGACCCACCGGTACATCTTCGTCTGCCATTGCTCGGCCTCCGTCTACTCAACCCAAGGTGAGCCCTGCCGACTACGCCAAAAGATGTCACAGGCCGGGGTGGGCCAATCAGGCTGCACCCACCCCTGGAACCCCTCTTTCACCCTTGGGGGGTCGGACAGAGGCCAAGCAGGACAACAACAGACAGAATAATCAAAAAGGTATATTTTATTTAGGAATTAGAAGGTTAAAAGTCTTAAAAGGTAGAGGTCCGGTGAGTAGGATTTCTTCGGTTCCCAGACCAGAAGGGGAGACTAAAGGGGTTCGTGGAATTGCCGTCAGGTAAGTGTATGGTACGTGTGTCTCGGAAGGAGGAAGAGAAAGGGGGGGGGAGTTTACGGCCAGGAGCGTGGGTCTTCTGACCAAGGTCTTTCACCGCCCACCAGACGGCGGCGGCTTTCCCTTCCGTCTTTCCCAAAGGCGGACAAACGCACAGGGCAGGCGAAAGGATGACCAACTGGATTCTTTTACTGCAGAGCAGCCGATGGCAGTTTCTCACAGTCTTCCTCAGAGGCGGACTTCTCACAGAGCTGATAAGAGGAGTTAATTCTGCAAAGCAGACAGGTGAGCATTCATGTAAATCTTCGTGGTTCACAGAAGACAGGGGACTTACAACTGGAGTCTTTCACTGCAAAGCAGCCGATGAATAGTTTCTCACAGTCTTCCTCAGAGGCGGGCTTACACACAGAGCTGGTGAGAGGAGTTAATTCTGCAAAGCAGACAGATAAGCATTCATGTAAATCTTCGTGGTTCACAGAAGACAGGGGACTTACAACTGGAGTCTTTCACTGCAAAGTAGCCGATGAACAGTTTCTCACAGTCTTCCTCAAAGGCGGGCTCACACACAGAGCTGGTAAGAGGAGTTAATTCTGCAAAGCAGACAGGTGAGCATTCATGTAAATCTTCGTGGTTCACAACAGACAGGGGACTTACAACTGGAGTCTTTCACTGCAGAGCAGCCGATGAACAGTTTTCTCACAGTCTTCCTCAAAGGCGGGCTTACACACAGAGCTGGTAAGAGGAGTTAATTCTGCAAAGCAGACAGGTGAGCATTCATGTAAATCTTCGTGGTTCACAGCAGACAGGGGACTTACAACTGGAGTCTTTCACTGCAGAGCAGCCGATGAACAGTTTCTCACAGTCTTCCTCAGAGGCGGGCTTACACACACAGAGCTGGTGAGAGGAGTTAATTCTGCAAAGCAGACAGGTGAGCATTCATGTAAATCTTCGTGTTTCACAGAAGACAGGGGACTTACAACTGGAGTCTTTCACTGCAAAGCAGCCGATGAACAGTTTCTCACAGTCTTCCTCAGAGGCGGGCTTACACACAGAGCTGGTGAGAGGAGTTAATTCTGCAAAGCAGACAGGTAAGCATTCATGTAAATCTTCGTGTTTCACAGAAGACAGGGGACTTACAACTGGAGTCTTCCACTGCAAAGCAGCCGATGAACAGTTTCTCACAGTCTTCCTCAGAAGCGGGCTTACACACAGAGCTGGTGAGAGGAGTTAATTCTGCAAAGCAGACAGGTAAGCATTCATGTAAATCTTCGTGGTTCACAGAAGACAGGGGACTTACAACTGGAGTCTTTCACTGCAAAGCAGCCGATGAACAGTTTCTCACAGTCTTCCTCAGAAGCGGGCTTACACACAGAGCTGGTGAGAGGAGTTAATTCTGCAAAGCAGACAGGTAAGCATTCATGTAAATCTTCGTGGTTCACAGAAGACAGGGGACTTACAACTGGAGTCTTTCACTGCAAAGCAGCCGATGAACAGTTTCTCACAGTCAATGATTCAGTATTTCACAACGTTTTTCTTCTCTGTAAGATATATCATAGTTAACTTCTTCACACAATCACAGTATTGTAATGCAGGTCAGTAGATAGGCTCCAGCAGATTTAAGTGTATAAATTCACACAACGAGACCGTGCATCACATCACTTCATCACTGTAAGTCATCACTCAAAGGGAAATACAAAGCTTAAGGCCGTTGCCCATTTCCTAATCCGCATTTACAGCAACCATCTTCATATGTGAAAAGTCAGCGGTCGAATCTTGTACTCACAGTTCTCATCAAGTTTTCCTTATTCCAGCGTCTTCCCTCTTTCCACGAACGTACCTGAATCAACACCTGCCCTTGAATGACCGTGCCCACAGCCCATTCACTCTCATCACAGCTCAGCCCCGAACTCAGCTCCAAACATTGCTGTAAGCACTGCACAAGCACCACCCCAAAAACACACCGCAGCTTCCCTTTACCTCTCCTTTTATGCTCCTCTTAGACAACGTGTCTCATTCTCAGCCCTCGCTCACCTCGGGCCCAGCTGCCGGTGATCTCGGATAATTAATTCCTGTTTACGGGGCGCTTACGCTGGTTCAGGCTGTGTAGGTGTTTCACTGTTTAGGTTCCGGGGGAGTCGCGACAAATTTTAGTTCCGCTCCACAGGGGACCGATGTATTCAGTCACCCCGTGACATTAAGTGTACCTGATTTTGGAGGGTTTCCACCATCGAGGGCTTTCAAAATCAGCACATGTTCTGCCTTATTTTCGCGATCGAGTGGTTTTCTCAACACTAAAAAGGGGATTTTGTCCTCATCGCTGTCTCTAATGTCAATCTCGAAATTTTCATCCTGACTTAATTTATACAAACGAACAGAATATGGTGCGGCATCCTGGTCTCGTGCTGCGTGCAGCTGAAAGCTCGTTCCTGTAGGGGTGTGTTCTGCAATCTCGAAATGCTGATTCTGTTCAGAAAAACTAGGATGGTTGTCGTTTATGTCTGTTATTTCTACTGCAACATAGTGAATTTCTAACGGATTTTCGACTGCAGTTTTTAGATTTACTACGCATGCACCATTTCCGTCACAAAGCGCCTCCCTGTCAACGCTTTTGTGAATATACAATTCGCCATTGTTCTGATTTATTTGGAAAAACGCGTCTTTAGAACCAGAGACTATACGGAACCGTCTATCCACCAAAGTACTCACGTCAAGTCCCAGATCCTTAGCAATATTTCCCACAACAGACCCCTCTTTCATCTCCTCTGGAATAGTGTATCTTATCTGAGCTGAAACCTGCTGCCAAAAGCCGAGAAGAAAGGAGAAACACAGATAAATCCACCAGTACTCCCATCGGCGCTTTTGTTCATCCATCGTTAAGGTTCCTTTAAAGCAGCTTAAAAGAAGTCACGGTTGTTTTCAGTTACAATTGTGTATTCCCAGACGCAACATTCTTAAATAACATCGATACAATTTTAGAATATGTCCCTCCGCTTCTCGCGCTACACTCGTCAGCTGCTATCACAGTATAAATGAACGGAACAGCCATGCGCGCCACATAAAGGCAGGGTCAAATCTCTACTTCATATCCTAATGTAACACTGACACCACATGGTACAAAAGGAGAAGTAAATAAAAAAAATAAAATAAAAAAAAGCAATTATGAATGCTTATTAACTCAAGATAATCCATGACATTTGCAACAAAATGAACAAAAACGAATAAACAAATGCAAGATGAAAATTAACGCTTTTAGATATTTATACCATCCAATGCCCTCCAAAATACATTTCAACCTACACAAATCTTAAATGAACGTTTGCGCATTTTTAACGTATACCTTTAAAATACGGGGTAAAATAACAAAAAAAAAAGAGTTAGAAAATCAGATATAGCCTACTACATAACCAAAGCAGTCACTTTGCTTAGACATATTGTCCATTATTTCTTTAAATTCGCTTACCTCTCCAGAATCTCTCCTCCTGCGATCTGGTATCACTAGAGTATTCCTA
The DNA here is from genome assembly GCF_963993115.1 of Abramis brama. Taxonomy (NCBI): domain Eukaryota; kingdom Metazoa; phylum Chordata; class Actinopteri; order Cypriniformes; family Leuciscidae; genus Abramis; species Abramis brama. The sequence goes on from NC_139975.1 coordinate 5,244,544, forward strand.
TTACTGCCTGGAGCTATTGTAGAGCCGATACTCATTCTGGGTCCAACTAACATGTACCGTTTGTCTCCAGATCTGTACTGGATGCTGTGACACAGAGTCCCGTCGTAATTTGTGTCCTGTAAATACTTGGACGAATAGTCTGTAGATTTAGAGCACTGCATTACAATCAACACGATGATGCTGATGACAAAAAGCACTGAAACCGAGCCCAAAGTGATGATCAGATAAAATGTCACGTCGTTTTCCTCCTCGTCTTTTACTGCGTGTTTAACATCAGAAGCTGCAAAAGCCTCTTTGGGCTCCACAACTTTGACAATCACAGTCGCTGTTGCTGAGAGTGAAACGTTCCCATTGTCTTTGACCAGTATGAGCAGTTTATGCTGGGCCTCGTCTGTTTCTGTGAATGAGCGAAGGGTTCTTATCTGTCCTGTATAGCGGTCCAAACTAAAGGGACTGTGGTCACTAACTTCCTGCAGTGTAAACAATAACCAGCCGTTGTATCCTATATCTGCGTCATAGGCTCTGACTTTAGTCACCAAATGACCTGCGTTCACATTCCGGGGAATCTCTTCCACACCCTCAGCAGAACCGTTAGCGCTGACTGGATATAAGATCACTGGAACGTTGTCGTTCTGATCCAGAATAAACACGTTCAATGTCACGTTACTGCTCAGAGACGGACTTCCTGAGTCTGTAGCAGCAACTTTGAACTGGAACTTTTGAACAGTTTCAAAGTCAAAACTCTTCAGCGCATGGATAACGCCAGTTTCTTGGTTAATACTGAGAAACGACGACATATCACTATCTGATCCATTTCCTCTAACTATGTGATATGAAATTGCAGCATTTTCATTTAGATCTTTGTCTGACGCGCTCACAGAGAATACTGATGCACCAGGCGTGTTATTTTCCACTAAATAAAGTTCGAGGGGATTTTTGTCAAACTCTGGTTTGTTATCATTAACATCAGCCACCTGCACAGTAACGGTTTTAAAAGAGGAAAGAGGCGGCTGACCTAGATCACTGGCTTTGATTGTGATTTTATAATCTGCCACAAGTTCCCTGTCCAAGTACTCTTTAGTAATTAAAGAATACAAATTTTCCTGAACAGATGGTTTTAATTCGAACGGAACATTGTCAGAAAGACTACAAACAACCTTACCATTAACACCAGAGTCTTTATCTGATACACTAATCAGAGAGATTACAGTTCCGGGTTTTGAATTCTCGGAAATTATGTTAGAAAGGGACGTGACGTCTATCTCAGGTTTATTGTCATTCTCATCTGTGATCTTTATAATGACTCTGCAGTCAGTGGTCATCGGCGGCTGTCCTTTATCCATGACCTGGACGGTCAACCTGTGTATATCGTTCTCCTCAAAATCAATTGGCTCTTTAATTTGAATTTCACCAGTTACACTATCAAGGCTAAATGTGTCATGTACTTTCCTTCTACTAGTTTTTCCCAGAGTGTAAATAACCTCCCCATTTAAACCCTCATCAGAATCAGTAGCGTTTACGCGTGCTATCACTGTCCCCATATGTGTGTTTTCTGGAAGAGTTATTGAATATATATCTTTACTACATACAGGGCGGTTATCGTTTGAATCAAGAACAGTAATAGTAATATTTAAAGCACCTGACTTCGGAGGGATGCCTCCATCCACTGCAGTCAGCACAAGTCTATGCTCTGAATTTTTCTCTCTGTCTAAAGGTTTAAGTAAGACTAAAATTGGATTTTTTTCCTCTTCGTCACCTTCTCTCATTTCCAGCTCAAAATAATTATTCTTTGCTAGCTTATAAAAACGAATGGAGTTGCTTCCAGTGTCCGGATCCCTTGCAGTTTGTAGTTCGAAACGTGCACCTGCCACGGTGCTTTCAGCCATTTCAAAATGCTGTTCTTTCTCGGGAAAACGAGGACTGTGATCATTCACGTCTGTAATTTCTACTCCAACATAATGTATTTCAAGTGGATTTTCAACGGCGATTTTCAGATTGATCAAGCACAAGCTATTTCCATCACACAGCTCCTCTCTGTCAATTTTCTTACTAACATATAATTCGCCATTGTTTTGATTTACCTCAAAAAGAGCATCTTTCGATCCAGAGACGATACGGAAACGCCTGTCCACCAAGGTATTCGCATCAAGACCCAAATCCTTTGCAATATTTCCCGCAACAGATCCCTCAATTACCTCCTCTGGTATAGCATATCTTATTTGGGTTGAAACCTGCATCCCGAAGCTCAGCAGCAAAGAGAAACACAAAGCAATCCACCAGCACTCCCATTCTCGTCTTTGTCCTGTGGATGCCATCGTTAAAAAAATCCTTTGAAAAATAAATAAAATTCAGATTTTGCAAGAGCGGGCTACTCGTTCATGTCAGCGTGTATTCTTTGTAATATTGTCGCTTTTAAATAATAACAGAGGGAAATTTTCATATCCAGCTTCTCGTGAGACAGACTAGCTCCCATCTCAGTGTAAACGAACAGAACAGAGCATGCGCACCACATATCAATGGGCAGGGCAAAATCTCTCATGCATAACCTTATGTAACACTGACACCAAATGGTACAAACAGGTAAACATGAATTGATATATATGGAACCTTAAGGAGACCGCAAAATGACAGCCCAACACAAATATCTTCGAAACTTTTGAAAGTATTGATTTAATATTACGCACATATTCTTATCGCACCATCCCTATTATACACACATTTCAAATGGTAAAACTAAATAAGAGGATAAGTAATTTTCGACCAAACTATAATAGGAAAGGACTGTTGCACTGCAAAGGTGAAACATTTCAGCACCATGGACAGCGACCAGTCAAACGTCTAAATCTTTCTAAATAAAAGCAACAATGAATAAATGGTGGTCTTATAAGTCAGAACATAAACATTTTCACATAGCGAACGAGATAATGAAATCAAAATGTACAGTTTGTTAACAGTAAGCCTGAGAAAGTTGTTCAATATAATTCACAAAGCTCTTACCTCTCCAGAATCTCTCCTCCTGCGATCTGGTATCACTAGAGTATTCCTATTACTGCCTGGAGCTATTGTAGAGCCGATACTCATTCTGGGTCCAACTAACATGTACCGTTTGTCTCCAGATCTGTACTGGATGCTGTGACACAGAGTCCCGTCGTAATTTGTGTCCTGTAAATACTTGGACGAATAGTCTGTAGATTTAGAGCACTGCATTACAATCAACACGATGATGCTGATGACAAAAAGCACTGAAACCGAGCCCAAAGTGATGATCAGATAAAATGTCACGTCGTTTTCCTCCTCGTCTTTTACTGCGTGTTTAACATCAGAAGCTGCAAAAGCCTCTTTGGGCTCCACAACTTTGACAATCACAGTCGCTGTTGCTGAGAGTGAAACGTTCCCATTGTCTTTGACCAGTATGAGCAGTTTATGCTGGGCCTCGTCTGTTTCTGTGAATGAGCGAAGGGTTCTTATCTGTCCTGTATAGCGGTCCAAACTAAAGGGACTGTGGTCACTAACTTCCTGCAGTGAAAACAATAACCAGCCGTTGTATCCTATATCTGCGTCATAGGCTCTGACTTTAGTCACCAAATGACCTGCGTTCACATTCCGGGGAATCTCTTCCACACCCTCAGCAGAACCGTTAGCGCTGACTGGATATAAGATCACTGGAACGTTGTCGTTCAGATCCAGAATAAACACGTTCACTGTCACGTTACTGCTCAGAGATGGACTTCCAGAATCTGTAGCGAGCACATGGAACTGTCCTGTTTTCACCGTTTCAAAATCAAAACTTTTCAGCGCATAGATAGCTCCAGTTTCAGAATTGACATTCAGAAATGAAGCCAAATCTCCTTTTGTTTTGTCATCTCGAATTATATGGTATGAAATAACAGCATTCTCGTTTATGTCTTTGTCAAGTGCGCTAACTGAAAAAATAGATGCACCTGGTGAATTATTTTCTAATAAGAAGATCTCGAGAGGATTTTGAGGAAACTCTGGCTTATTATCATTCACATCTGAAACATCAATGCTTAAAGTCTTCACTGAGGACAGAGGAGGTTGCCCTAAATCAGTGACCGTCAATAAAATATCATAATGAGTAATCATCTCGCGATCTAAAGCCCTTTTCGTCACAAGCGAATACATATTTTCTTGAAAAGAAGGTTTTAGCTCAAACGGAGTCCCATCAGGAAGACTGCATACTATTTTTCCGTTAGCACCTGAGTCTTTATCTGTTACACTAATCAGTGAAATAACAGTTCCTGGTTTGGAATCCTCAGGTATTAGATTGGAAAGCGAGGTGACCTCTATTTCTGGTTTATTGTCATTTATGTCTGTAACCTTTATGATAACTCTACAGTTTGTCGTCATGGGAGACTCTGCACTGTCTGAGGCTGTGACGTCAGCTCTGTATACTTCTGTGTCTTCGTAATCAACATCACCAATAACACGAATTTCACCTGTATTCCTGTCTATTTCAAATGTGTCATACACCTTTTTCTTTAAGTTGCTCACAAAAGAATATTGTACTTCACCGTTTAAGCCCAAATCTGCGTCTGTGGCATTCACTTGTAATATCAGACTCCCTAAAGGAAGATTTTCAGTAATTGTCACAGAGTACACATCTTTACTGAACATCGGTCTGTTATCATTAGTATCGAGCACTACTATGGTAATGTTCATAACTCCTGATCTCACTGGATTTCCACCGTCGAGGGCGGTTAACACTAAATGATGCTTACTATGTCGCTCCCTATCAAGGGGTCTCTGCAGCTTAAGAATAGGGATCTTGTTATCCTCACCGCCATCTCTAATCTCCAATTCAAAATGTTCGTTATGACTCAGTTTGTATGTACGCAGGGCATTCCCTCCAGAATCTGGGTCGCGAGCTGCGAGCAACTGAAAATCAGCACCAGGTAAAGTATTTTCTGCGATCTTCAAAATCTGTTCTTTCTCGGGGAAAACAGGTGCATGATCGTTGATATCCGTGACCTCAACGCCTACATAATGAATTTCGAGAGGATTTTCGATTGCAATTTTAAGATTTACTTGGCAGACTTCATTGTCGACACAAAGCTCTTCTCTGTCGATTCTCTTTTGAACATACAACATGCCATTGTTCAGATTTACCTGAAAAGGAGCATCCTTAGATCCAGAAACGATACGAAAGCGCCTGTCCACCAAAGCACTGACATCAATACCCAAATCCTTAGCAACATTTCCTACAACGGATCCCTCTTTGACCTCCTCTGGAACAGAGTATTTTATCTGAGCTGAAACCTGCTGTTCGAAGCAAAACAGAAAAAATATGCACAAAACAATCCACCAGCACTCCCATTTGCGCCGCTGTCTTCTGTCTCCCATCGCGAACATCGGAATGATTTGTCCAGCAGCTAAACTGTACATTTGATGACGTGCATTTCATGTGTCATATAGAACTGGAAATCTAACCCAAAATATGGTCCTTCACTTTAACGCCAATGCAATAATGTCCGTGCACCTTCCTTCTGAACCGCTCGCGCACACAAGCCTTTCCAAATGAGGAACAATGCCCTTCACGTCATCACAAGCAGAAAGGTTTTCCATGCAACATTAGTGCAGCACTGACACCGGGCGGACTTAAGTGTATAGCACATTCTTAAAGAAATATCCAGAGCGCTATCAGAGTAAAAAAAATTAATAATAATAATAATAATAATAATAATAAAAATAACTTTGTATTTCTTTTCATTAAACAATTTTTATTGACTTCATTGCGAAAAGCCAAATTTCTCATTGCAATTATCAGAATACAATATTTGAAGTAAGCATATTCAATGTGTAAATATTTACAAAACAGACTGAGATTTTGTATAAATTAAAATAATTCGATATCAAGATTTTATGATATCCTTACCTCTCCAGAATCTCTCCTCCTGCGATCTGGTATCACTAGAGTATTCCTATTACTGCCTGGAGCTATTGTAGAGCCGATACTCATTCTGGGTCCAACTAACATGTACCGTTTGTCTCCAGATCTGTACTGGATGCTGTGACACAGAGTCCCGTCGTAATTTGTGTCCTGTAAATACTTGGACGAATAGTCTGTAGATTTAGAGCACTGCATTACAATCAACACGATGATGCTGATGACAAAAAGCACTGAAACCGAGCCCAAAGTGATGATCAGATAAAATGTCACGTCGTTTTCCTCCTCGTCTTTTACTGCGTGTTTAACATCAGAAGCTGCAAAAGCCTCTTTGGGCTCCACAACTTTGACAATCACAGTCGCTGTTGCTGAGAGTGAAACGTTCCCATTGTCTTTGACCAGTATGAGCAGTTTATGCTGGGCCTCGTCTGTTTCTGTGAATGAGCGAAGGGTTCTTATCTGTCCTGTATAGCGGTCCAAACTAAAGGGACTGTGGTCACTAACTTCCTGCAGTGAAAACAATAACCAGCCGTTGTATCCTATATCTGCGTCATAGGCTCTGACTTTAGTCACCAAATGACCTGCGTTCACATTCCGGGGAATCTCTTCCACACCCTCAGCAGAACCGTTAGCGCTGACTGGATATAAGATCACTGGAACGTTGTCGTTCTGATCCAGAATAAACACGTTCACTGTCACGTTACTGCTCAGAGACGGACTTCCAGAGTCTGTAGCAGCAACTTGAAACTGAAACGTTTTAACAGTTTCGAAATCAAAAAATTTTAAGGCATGAATTACGCCTGTTTCTGAATTAATGTTGAGGAATGAAGCGATGTCATTTTGCGTCCCGTCACCTCTAATTAGATGATATGAAATTAAAGCATTATCATTCACATCTTTGTCAAACGCAGTTACTGAGAAGACAGAGGCACCTGGTACGTTATTTTCCATTAAATATAGTTCGAGGGGATTTTGAATAAATTCCGGACTGTTGTCATTCACATCAGACACCTCTACGGTTAAAGTTTTAATTGAGGTCAGAGGGGGTTGACCTAGGTCTGTAGCAATTATTGTGATCTCATAATGAGACATGGCTTCTCTGTCTAAAACCGTTTTGGATACTAAGGAATACATATTGTGCTGAACAGACGGTTTGAGTTCAAATGGCACATTAGACGACAAAGTGCATACAACTTTGCCGTTTGCACCAGAGTCTTTATCTGACACACTAATGAGCGAAATTACAGTTCCAGGTTTTGAATCTTCGGGGATAATATTAGAGAGTGACGTAATCTCTATTTCAGGGGTGTTATCGTTCACATCTAAGATTTTCACTATAACTCTACAGTCTACTGTCATTGGAGGTGTCCCCCTATCAGACGCAAATACATCTAGTCTGTACACCTCAAACTTTTCAAAATCAATATTATCCTTAACTCGAATTTCCCCTGAAACACTGTCCAACACAAAAATTGTATTAACTTTACTGTTTAGATTGCCACCTAGGCTATATCGCACTTCACCATTCAACCCCTCGTCAATATCAGTAGCATTAACTTTAATTACAACGGTATCAGCTGGCACATTTTCTTGTAAGTTAACAGTGTAAACTTCTTGGCTAAATACAGGGCGATTGTCATTGATATCGAGAACCGTGACAGTAATATTTAATACTCCAGATTTGGGCGGACTTCCACCGTCAACAGCTGTTAATATTAAATTATGTTCAGCTTGGTTTTCTCTATCCAGAGGTCTCCGTAAAAGCAGGAATGGATTTTTTTCGTCGCCCCTGTCCCGTATTTCTAAGTCAAAATGTTCGTTTTGGCTCAGTTTGTATGATCGCACAGAATTTACACTAATGTCTGGATCACGCGCCGCTTGTAACTGGAAGCGCGCTCCTGGCTGGGTGCTCTCTGCAATTTCGACTCTCTGCTTTTTCTCTGGAAAACTGGGCGAATGATCATTCACGTCCGTAATCTCAACTGCTACATAATGGACCTCTAAAGGATCTTCCACAACTGTCTTAATGTTCACAATGCAAGCCGTGTTTCCGTCACACAGCTCTTCTCTGTCGATCCGTTTATGCACATACAAAATGCCATTGTTCTGATTTACCTGGAAAAGCGTTTCTTCAGACCCAGAAACAATACGAAATCGTCTGTCCTCTAAAGCGTTGATCTCGAGACCCAGATCCTTAGCAATATTTCCCACAATAGATCCCACTTTTACCTCCTCTGAAATAGAATATCTTACTTGAGCTGAAATCTGCTTGAAACACAGCAGTGAAGAGAAACACAGAGAAAGCCACCAGTACTCCAATCTGCGCCTTTGTCCTCCGGATTCCATGTTAAACGATTTCACTAAAGCAGCCTTGCTTGCAAGTATCAATTCAGCGTACGAGCGTAAACGTCCATTTCTTGTAATATGTCTTATAAATAACAAAAACACAACGATTGTATGGTTATTTTACGACGGAAGACCGTCGTGGTTGCCGTTTCGTGTTCACCCACTGCCCAGAAGAAAACAGACCTGCGCATGGTAAACCGATGGGAAGGACGAAACCTCTTTCTCCCTATATTACACTGACACCGTCCGGTGAAAACTAATATAGTAATATACATTTTGAGATTCACTTACCAATATGTTATATTTGAGAAATAAATATTTAAGATCAAACTTTTATATAAATAGATTTAAATACTAAACATTAAAAATGAGAAATAAATGGTCAGCGACCCTGAAAAAGCAGCCCGTTGGAAAAAGGATGAGAGAGTTCAGAACCATGGACAGCCCCACATACGCTCTTTATAGATTACTGGCCTGGAATACAAAATGACTATTTATTTATTTTTCATTTACCAATAAATTCATTAACCAGTCTTATTTAATTCCACGAAAAAAAAAAAAAAACTGAATAATATCAAGCGAAAACCGCAAAACACAACACTAACAGATATGGTAAAACTCAAATTTCTTTATATAAGTTGAATGGCGCTTACCTCTCCAGAGTCTCTCCTCCTGCGATCTGGTATCACTAGAGTATTCCTATTACTGCCTGGCGCTATTGTAGAGCCGATACTCATTCTGGGTCCAACTAACATGTACCGTTTGTCTCCAGATCTGTACTGGATGCTGTGACACAGAGTCCCGTCGTAATTTGTGTCCTGTAAATACTTGGACGAATAGTCTGTAGATTTAGAGCACTGCATTACAATCAACACGATGATGCTGATGACAAAAAGCACTGAAACCGAGCCCAAAGTGATGATCAGATAAAATGTCACGTCGTTTTCCTCCTCGTCTTTTACTGCGTTTTTAACATCAGAAGCTGCAAAAGCCTCTTTGGGCTCCACAACTTTGACAATCACAGTCGCTGTTGCTGAGAGTGAAACGTTTCCATTGTCCTTGACCAGTATGAGCAGTTTATGCTGGGCCTCGTCTGTTTCTGTGAATGAGCGAAGGGTTCTTATCTGTCCTGTATAGCGGTCCAAACTAAAGGGACTGTGGTCGCTAACTTCCTGCAGTGAAAACAATAACCAGCCGTTGTATCCTATATCTGCGTCATAGGCTCTGACTTTAGTCACCAAATGACCTGCGTTCACATTCCGGGGAATCTCTTCCACACCCTCAGCAGAACCGTTAGCGCTGACTGGATATAAGATCACTGGAACGTTGTCGTTCTGATCCAGAATAAACACGTTCACTGTCACGTTACTGCTCAGAGACGGACTTCCAGAGTCTTTAGCGAGCACGTGAAACTGAAATGTTTTTAACGTTTCAAAGTCAAAGCTCTTTAACGAATAAACAACACCTGTTTCGGAATTTATATTCAAGAATGACGACAAATCATTCTGTGTTCCATCACCTCTAATTATGTGATACGATATCATGGCATTTTCAGCACTGTCTCTATCAGAGGCGCTTACTGAAATTATAGACGAACCGGCAGCATTATTTTCCACTAAGTAAAGATCTAGAGGATTTATTAAAAATACTGGAGCATTATCATTCACATCAGAAATCTGAACGCTTAGAGTGGTCGATGCAGTCAAAGACGGCTGTCCTAAATCAGAGGCGGTAATTGTAATTTCATACTGTGAATCGGTTTCTCTATCTAACCGATCTTTTGTTACTAAAGAGTACATATTATCTTTGAAGGAAGGCTTTAGCTCAAAGGGAATATTTTTGTTTAACTGACAAATCACTTTACCGTTGATCCCGGCGTCTTTATCAGTCACACTGATGAGAGAAATGACCGTTCCAGGCTTAGAATCCTCAGGGATGTTTTTAGAAAGTGACGTAATCTCAATCTCTGGCCGGTTGTCATTCACATCAATAATTTTAATAACAACTCTACTGTTTGCAGACATGGGAGGATGTCCCTTATCTGAGGCCTGAACATCCAGTTTGTAAACTTCAGTATCTTCAAAATCCACCTTCCCCTTTACACGTATTTCACCTGTGACCTGATCGAGCTCAAACACATCATGCACTTTCCTGTTTAACGTCGCAAAACTGTATTCAATATCACTATTCTGGCCCTCATCCATATCAGTAGCATTTACTCGAAGAACCACAGTGCCTATAGCAGAGTTCTCTTCTAATATCACAGAATATGTCTCACGACTAAATACAGGGTGATTATCATTTATGTCTAGAACAGTAATATTAATATTGAGAGTCCCAGATTTCGGAGGATTCCCTCCATCAACTGCTGTTAGAAGCAGCTTGTATGTCGTTGTAATCTCTCTATCAACAGCCTTCTTCAGAACTAAAATTGGCATTTTATCCTCATCACTTTCTCTAACTCGAATTCCAAAATGATCATTAGGACTTAATTTATAGGACCGGACCGAATTAGTCCCAGAATCGGGATCTCTGGCAGCTTGTAACTGATAATTAGCACCAGGCAGTGTATTTTCATAAATTATTAGACGCTGCTCCTTTTCAGGGAAACTAGGAGAGTGGTCATTTATGTCTGATATTTCTACCTCCACATAATGTATCTCGAGTGGATTTTCAATAACGGTTTTTAAATTCACCATACAAACACCGCTGCCAGCACACAAAGACTCTCTGTCGATTTTCTTAATAACGTACAAAATCCCATTTTCCTGATTTATCTGAAAAAGCTCCTCTTTTGATCCAGAAACGATTCGAAACTGCCTGTCCACCAAGCTACTTACTTCAAGACCCAAATCCTTAGCAATATTTCCCACAGCGGTTCCTTCTTTCACTTCTTCTGGAATTGAATATCTTATCTGAGCTGAAACCTGCTGTCCGGAGTCAAGAAGAAAAGAAATACACAGAGCAATCCAGCAGTACTCCCATCTGCGCCTTTGTCCTCCGGCTTCCATCGCGAGCGGTTTATAAGCGCTTTCTCTAAAGGCAACTGTATATATCCTCGATTATTAGAGGCCGTATATGTTTATAGCAAGCACATCATGAGCAAATTACAAAATATGAAACCAGTCTTTAAGTGCCGTCAGTAGCGTATTGTCGATTCATCCCGACCCTTCAGTGCGTGTTTGTGTGTGTGTGAAAGAAACAATACAGCCCTATTCACGTCATCATCAGGGGCAGGACTCAAGATTCTGGACAAATGCTAGTGCAACACCGACACCAAGTGGTTTAAAAATACTTAAAAAAATTAAAATATTTGAAATCATCACTGTCAGTTATACATAATACTGAAACGATGTAAATCTACAATAAGTAAAGATTTAAATCAACATGAAGTAGATTTAAGTTTATAACCTTTCAGTAATTTTTGACGACTAACAATGATGCTTTTGAAAATGAAATGTTTTAATGTCATCAAAAACAGGCAGTTTAAACATTTTTAATGTCACAGAAATTACGCCTTTCTCAATGAACCGCATCTCATTTCAGCACCAGATCAATGGACAGTTCCCTGCGAGCTGTTATACGATCAGACAAAGATGTCAAACAAACAAAATACTGAATAATTTTTTGAAAATCACAACTCTGTAAAATCATAACAGAGAATTTGCAGAAATCTCTGTTGCAGAACACTTTGCAGAAATTACAATTATAACGACTAAAAAAAAAATAATCAAAGCAATATGGTGACCGTAATTAGAATGAACAGGTTATTCTTACCTCTCCAGAATCTCTCCTCCTGCGATCTGGTATCACTAGAGTATTCCTATTACTGCCTGGCGCTATTGTAGAGCCGATGCTCATTCTGGGTCCAACTAACATGTACCGTTTGTCTCCAGATCTGTACTGGATGCTGTGACACAGAGTCCCGTCGTAATTTGTGTCCTGTAAATACTTGGACGAATAGTCTGTAGATTTAGAGCACTGCATTACAATCAACACGATGATGCTAATAACAAAAAGCACTGAAACCGAGCCCAAAGTGATGATCAGATAAAATGTCACGTCGTTTTCCTCCTCGTCTTTTACTGTGTGTTTAACATCAGAAGCTGCAAAAGCCTCTTTGGGCTCCACAACTTTGACAATCACAGTCGCTGTTGCTGAGAGTGAAACGTTCCCATTGTCTTTGACCAGTATGAGCAGTTTATGCTGGGCCTCGTCTGTTTCTGTGAATGAGCGAAGGGTTCTTATCTGTCCTGTATAGCGGTCCAAACTAAAGGGACTGTGGTCACTAACTTCCTGCAGTGAAAACAATAACCAGCCGTTGTATCCTATATCTGCGTCATAGGCTCTGACTTTAGTCACCAAATGACCTGCGTTCACATTCCGGGGAATCTCTTCCACACCCTCAGCAGAACCGTTAGCGCTGACTGGATATAAGATCACTGGAACGTTGTCGTTCTGATCCAGAATAAACACGTTCACTGTCACGTTACTGCTCAGAGACGGACTTCCAGAGTCTTTAGCGAGCACGTGAAACTGAGATGTTTTTAACGTTTCAAAGTCAAAGCTCTTTAACGAATAAACAACACCTGTTTCGGAATTTATATTCAAGAATGACGACAAATCGTTCGGTGTTCCATCACCTCTAATTATGTGATAAGATATCATGGCATTTTCAGCACTGTCTCTATCAGAGGCGCTTACTGAAATTATAGACGAACCGGCAGCATTATTTTCCACCAAGTAAAGATCTAGAGGATTTATTAAAAATACTGGAGCATTATCATTCACATCAGAAATCTGAACGCTTAGTGTGGTCGATGCAGTCAAAGACGGCTGTCCTAAATCAGAGGCTGTAATTGTAATTTCATACTGTGAATCGGTTTCTCTATCTAACCGATCTTTTGTTACTAAAGAGTACATATTATCTTTGAAGGAAGGCTTTAGCTCAAATGGAATATTTTTGTTTAACTGACAAATCACTTTACCGTTGATCCCGGCGTCTTTATCAGTCACACTGATGAGAGAAATGACCGTTCCAGGCTTAGAATCTTCAGGGATGTTCTTAGAATGTGATGTAATCTCAATCTCTGGTCGGTTGTCATTCACATCAATAATTTTAATAACAATTCTAGACTTTGCAGACATGGGAGGATGCCCCTTATCTGATGCCTGAATATCGAGTTTGTAAACTTCAGTATCTTCAAAATCCACTTCCCCCTTTACACGTATTTCACCTGTGACCTGATCGAGCTCAAACACATCATGCACTTTCCTGTTTAACGTTGCAAAACTGTATTCGATATTACTATTTGGGCCCTCATCCACATCAGTTGCATTTACTTGCAGAACTACAGTGCCAATTGCAGAGTTCTCTTCTAATATCAGAGAATATGTCTCACGACTAAATACAGGGCGATTATCATTTATGTCTAGAACAGTAATATTAATATTGAGAGTCCCAGATTTCGGAGGATTCCCTCCATCAACTGCTGTTAGAAGCAGCTTGTATGTCGTTGTAATCTCTCTATCAACAGCCTTCTTTAGTACTAAAAATGGCATTTTATCCTCATCACTTTCTCTAACTCGAATTTCAAAATGATCATTAGGACTTAATTTATAGGATCGGACCGAATTAGTCCCAGAATCGGGATCTCTGGCAGCTTGTAACTGATAATCAGCACCAGGCAGTGTATTTTCATAAATTCTTAGACGCTGCTCTTTATCAGGAAATCTAGGAGAGTGGTCGTTTACGTCTAATATTTCTACTTCTACATAATGCATCTCGAGAGGATTTTCAATAACGGTTTTTAAATTCACCATACAAACACCGCTGCCAGCACACAAAGACTCTCTGTCGATTTTCTTATTAACGTACAAAATGCCATTTTCCTGATTTATCTGAAAAAGCTCCTCTTTTGATCCAGAAACGATTCGAAACTGCCTGTCCACCAAGCTACTTACTTCAAGACCCAAATCCTTAGCAATATTTCCCACAGCGGTTCCTTCGTTCACTTCTTCTGGAATAGAATATCTTATCTGAGCTGAAACCTGCTGTCCGGAATCAAGAAGAAAAGAAATACACAGAGCAATCCAGCAGTACTCCCATCTGCGCCTTTGTCCTCCGGCTTCCATCGCGAGCGGTTTATAAGCGCTTTCTCTAAAGGCAACTGTATATATCCTCGATTATTAGAGGCCGTAGTAGAATGTTTATGGAAAGTACATCATGAGCAAATTACAAAATATGAAACCAGTCTTTAAGTGCCGTCAGTAGCGTATTGTCGATTCATCCCGACCCTTCAGTGCGTGTTTGTGTGTGTGTGAAAGAAACAATACAGCCCTATTCACGTCATCATCAGGGGCAGGACTCAAGATCCTGGACAAATGCTAGTGCAACACCGACACCAAGTGGTTTAAATGCTTTAAAAAATTAAAATACTTGAAATCATCACTGTCAGTTATACATAATACTGAAACGATGTAAATCTACAATAAGTAAAGATTTAAATCAACATGAAGTAGATTTAAATTTATAACCTTTCAGTAATTTTTGACGACTAACAATGATGCTTTTGAAAATGAAATGTTTTAATGTCATCAAAAACAGGCAGTTTAAACATTTTTAATGTCACAGAAATTACGCCTTTCTCAATGAACCGCATCTCATTTCAGAACCAGAGCAATGGACAGCTCCCTGCGAGCTGTTATACGATCAGACAAAGATGTCAAACAAACAAAATACTGAATATTTTTTTGAAAATCACAACTCTGTAAAATCATAACACTTTGCAGAAATTACAATTATAACGACAAAAAAAAAAAATCAAAGCAATATGGTGACCGTAATTAGAATGAACAGGTTATTCTTACCTCTCCAGAATCTCTCCTCCTGCGATCTGGTATCACTAGAGTATTCCTATTACTGCCTGGCGCTATTGTAGAGCCGATACTCATTCTGGGTCCAACTAACATGTACCGTTTGTCTCCAGATCTGTACTGGATGCTGTGACACAGAGTCCCGTCGTAATTTGTGTCCTGTAAATACTTGGACGAATAGTCTGTAGATTTAGAGCACTGCATTACAATCAACACGATGATGCTGATGACAAAAAGCACTGAAACCGAGCCCAAAATGATGATCAGATAAAATGTCACGTCGTTTTCCTCCTCGTCCTTTACTGCGTTTTTAACATCAGAAGCTGCAAAAGCCTCTTTGGGCTCCACAACTTTGACAATCACAGTCGCTGTTGCTGAGAGTGAAACGTTCCCATTGTCTTTGACCAGTATGAGCAGTTTATGCTGGGCCTCGTCTGTTTCTGTGAATGAGCGAAGGGTTCTTATCTGTCCTGTATAGCGGTCCAAACTAAAGGGACTGTGGTCACTAACTTCCTGCAGTGAAAACAATAACCAGCCGTTGTATCCTATATCTGCGTCATAGGCTCTGACTTTAGTCACCAAATGACCTGCGTTCACATTCCGGGGAATCTCTTCCACACCCTCAGCAGAACCGTTAGCGCTGACTGGATATAAGATCACTGGAACATTGTCATTCTGATCCAGAATAAACACGTTCACTGTCACGTTACTGCTCAGAGACGGACTTCCAGAGTCTTTAGCGAGCACATGGAACTGAAATGTTTTTAACGTTTCAAAGTCAAAGCTCTTTAGCGAATAAACAACACCTGTCTCAGAATTTATATTCAAGAATGACGACAAATCGTTCTGTGTTCCATCACCTCTAATTATGTGATAAGATATCATGGCATTTTCAGCACTGTCTCTATCAGAGGCGCTTACTGAAATTATAGACGAACCGGCAGCATTATTTTCCACCAAGTAAAGATCTAGAGGATTTATTAAAAATTCTGGAGCATTATCATTCACATCAGAAATCTGAACGCTTAGTGTGGTCGATGCAGTCAAAGACGGCTGTCCTAAATCAGAGGCTGTAATTGTAATTTCATACTGTGAATCGGTTTCTCTATCTAACCGATCTTTTGTTACTAAAGAGTACATATTATCTTTGAAGGAAGGCTTTAGTTCAAAAGGAATATTTTTGTTTAACTGACAAATCACTTTACCGTTGATCCCGGCGTCTTTATCAGTCACACTGATGAGAGAAATGACCGTTCCAGGCTTCGAATCTTCAGGGATGTTCTTAGAAAGTGACGTAATCTCAATCTCTGGCCGGTTGTCATTCACATCAATAATCTTAACGACAACTCTACAGTTTGCAGACATTGATGGATGCCCCTTATCTGAGGCCTGAATATCCAGTTTATAAACTTCTGTGTCTTCAAAATCCACCTTCCCCTTTACACGTATTTCACCTGTGACCTGATCGAGCTCAAACACATCATGCACTTTGCTGTTTAACGTTGCAAAACTGTATTCGATTTCACTGTTTGTGCCCTCATCCATATCAGTAGCATTTACTCGAAGAACCACAGTGCCTATAGCAGAGTTCTCTTCTAATGTCACAGAATATGTCTCTCGACTAAATACAGGGCGATTATCATTTGTATCTAGAATAATAATTGTAATGTTAACAGACCCAGATTTCGGAGGATTCCCTCCATCAACTGCTGTTAGAAGCAGCTTGTATGTCGTTGTAATCTCTCTATCAACAGCCTTCTTTAGTACTAAAAATGGCATTTTATCCTCATCACTTTCTCTAACTCGAATTTCAAAATGATCATTAGTACTTAATTTATACGACCGGACCGAATTAGTCCCAGAATCGGGATCTCTAGCAGCTTGTAACTGATAATCAGCACCAGGCAGTGTATTTTCAGAAATTCTGAGGCGCTGCTCTTTATCAGGAAATCTAGGAGAGTGGTCATTTATGTCTGATATTTCTACCTCCACATAATGTATCTCGAGAGGATTTTCAATAACGGTTTTTAAATTCACCATACAAACACCGCTGCCAGCACACAAAGACTCTCTGTCGATTTTCTTATTAACGTACAAAATGCCATTTTCCTGATTTATCTGAAAAAGCTCCTCTTTTGATCCAGAAACGATTCGAAACTGCCTGTCCATCAAGCTACTTACTTCAAGACCCAAATCCTTAGCAATATTTCCCACAGCGGTTCCTTCTTTCACTTCTTCTGGAATAGAATATCTTATCTGAGCTGAAACCTGCTGTCCGGAATCAAGAAGAAAAGAAATACACAGAGCAATCCAGCAGTACTCCCATCTGCGCCTTTGTCCTCCGGCTTCCATCGCGAGCGGTTTATAAGCGCTTTCTCTAAAGGCAACTGTATATATCCTCGATTATTAGAGGCCGTAGTAGAATGTTTATGGAAAGTACATCATGAGCACATTACAAAATATGAAACCAGTCTTTAAGTGCCGTCAGTAGCGTATTGTCGATTCATCCCGACCCTTCAGTGCGTGTTTGTGTGTGTGTGAAAGAAACAATACAGCCCTATTCACGTCATCATCAGGGGCAGGACTCAAGATCCTGGACAAATGCTAGTGCAACACCGACACCAAGTGGTTTAAAAATATTTTAAAAAATGAAAATACTTGAAATCATCACTGTCAGTTATACATAATACTGAAACGATGTAAATCTACAATAAGTAAAGATTTAAATCAACATGAAGTAGATTTAAGTTTATAACCTTTCAGTAATTTTTGACGACTAACAATGATGCTTTTGACAATGAAATGTTTTAATGTCATCAAAAACAGGCAGTTTAAACATTTTTAATGTCACAGAAATTACGCCTTTCTCAATGAACCGCATCTCATTTCAGAACCAGAGCAATGGACAGCTCCCTGCGAGCTGTTATATGATCAGACAAAGATGTCAAACAAACAAAATACTGAATAATTTTTTGAAAATCACAACTCTGTAAAATCATAACATTTTGCAGAAATTACAATAATAACGACTAAAAAAAAAAATCAAAGCAATATGGTGACCGTAATTATAATGAACGGGTTATTCTTACCTCTCCAGAATCTCTCCTCCTGCGATCTGGTATCACTAGAGTATTCCTATTGCTGCCTGGAGCTATTGTAGAGCCGATACTCATTCTGGGTCCAACTAACATGTACCGTTTGTCTCCAGATCTGTACTGGATGCTGTGACACAGAGTCCCGTCGTAATTTGTGTCCTGTAAATACTTGGACGAATAGTCTGTAGCTTTAGAGCACTGCATTACAATCAACACGATGATGCTGATGACAAAAAGCACTGAAACCGAGCCCAAAGTGATGATCAGATAAAATGTCACGTCGTTTTCCTCCTCGTCTTTTACTGCGTGTTTAACATCAGAAGCTGCAAAAGCCTCTTTGGGCTCCACAACTTTGACAATCACAGTCGCTGTTGCTGAAAGTGAAACGTTCCCATTGTCTTTGACCAGTATGAGCAGTTTATGCTGGGCCTCGTCTGTTTCTGTGAATGAGCGAAGGGTTCTTATCTGTCCTGTATAGCGGTCCAAACTAAAGGGACTGTGGTCACTAACTTCCTGCAGTGAAAACAATAACCAGCCGTTGTATCCTATATCTGCGTCATAGGCTCTGACTTTAGTCACCAAATGACCTGCGTTCACATTCCGGGGAATCTCTTCCACACCCTCAGCAGAACCGTTAGCGCTGACTGGATATAAGATCACTGGAACGTTGTCGTTCTGATCCAGAATAAACACGTTCACTGTCACGTTACTGCTCAGAGACGGACTTCCAGAGTCTGTAGCGAGCACATGGAACTGGAACTTTTTTACCGTTTCAAAGTCAAAACATTTGAGAGCGCTAATTACGCCCGTTTCAGAATTGATATTGAGGAATGAAGTCATATCGCTTTGTGTCTGATCGCCTCTTATAATATTATAAGTGATATGGGCATTTTCATTTTTGTCTTTGTCAGTGGCGCTGACAGAGAATATTGACTCTCCAGGTGCATTATTTTCAAACAGGTAAATCTCAAGAGGGCTGTGGGGAAATTGCGGTGTATTATCGTTAACATCAGACACCTCTACGCTTAGAGATTTTGACGCTGAAAGAGCTGGGTTGCCTAAATCAGTAGCTGTTACTGTAATGTCATAATGGGACGCAACCTCCCGGTCCAAACTCTCTTTTGTTACTAGAGAATACATGTTCTGCTGAACATATGGTTTCAACTCAAATGGCACATTCTTTGACAAGCTACAAACAACTTTACCGTTAATTCCAGAATCTTTGTCCGTTATGCTTATAAGAGAAATGACTGTCCCGGGTTTTGCATCTTCAGAAACAATATTGGAAAGCGACGTGACTTCAATCTCAGGTTCATTATCATTGACATCTATAATCTTAATGATAACTCTGCAGTCAGTATGTAGTGGAGGGCGTCCCTTATCAGATGCTTTTATATTTACACTATAAATTTCGTTCTCTTCAAAATCTATTTTGCCTTTGACACGTATTTCACCTGTCACCTTGTCCAAATCAAAAACATCGTGTACTTTTCGCTGCACATTTCTACCATAAGTATATTCAACTTCTCCATTAACGCCCTCATCTGGGTCAGTTGCATTAACAAATGTTACCATAAAACCGGGAGAGACGTTCTCATTTAACGTAATAGTGTACGTGTCTCGGTTGCATATTGGGCGGTTGTCGTTCACATCAAGGACCGTGACAGTTATATTTAAAGTGCCTGATTTTGGTGGATTTCCACCATCAATTGCAGTCAAAGTTAAGACGTGCTTCTCTTGATTCTCCCTATCTAAGGGTTTCTGTAAAAGCAGAAAAGGATTTTTATCCCCATATTCACTGTCTCTTATCTCTATGTCAAAATGATCGTTTTGTCCGAGCCGATAGGAACGAATGGAATTAACGCCAACATCCAAATCTCTCGCGGTTGGAAGATCGAAGCGAGTGCCTTTTACTGTGTTTTCTGCAATTTCTACGTGCAAGTCTTTTTCTGGGAAAGAAGGGAAGTGATCATTTACATCTGTTATTTCAACCTCAACATAATGAACTTCGAGTGGATTTTCAACTGCAATCTTTAAGCTTAGCAAACATGCGCCATTGCCATCACATATCTCCTCTCGGTCGATTTTCTTATGAACGTACAAGATGCCATTGTTCTGATTTACCTGGAAAAAGATGTCCTTAGATCCAGAAACAATACGGAATCGTCTGTGCTCTAACGAACTGACATCAAGACCGAGATCCTTAGCAATATTCCCCACGTGTGATCCCTCTTTCGCCTCCTCTGGAATAGAATATCTGATTTGTGCTGAAACAGGCTGCTTACAATGCAGCATCAAACACAAAGCAATCCACCAGTACCCACATCTGCGCCTTTGTCCACCCTTAGCCATCGCGAGCGATTACAGCAAAAGTATTCCAGGACCAGACATGTATCGTCCGTGATTACTCACAACAGGATAAACGGTGTAGTGTCACAAATCAGATAAATAGTTCAAATGACGTCCTGCGTCGTATCGTCAATCCACCATAACCACAATACTTTTATTCGCCTCACACTGGCTCCTATTACAACACTGCGCATGTCACCATCAAGGGCAGGGCATAATCTCCCCAGCATATCATAGAGTAATACTGACACCGAGCGGTTATGTTCGTTTCAAACTCATCTCTTAAAGGTTATGAATAAAGCTGAAAGTGTTGCATTACCTGTCGAGACCATTACAAATGTTAAAATCCCATTATTAAATTGAATGTTAATATTTACTTTGAAACAAATTTCCCTCAGAAAGTGCTACTGAATTTAACAAATAATTACAAAGAAACACAATGAAGCAAAAAATTTACAAGTAGAAAAACTAAAATAGCACTCTAATAATCTTTGTTTTACTTACGACTTCGAAAAAGAATTTATTACAGTGCATAACCTAAAATATAGGAGATTAAACGCATTATGGACAAAATACATTAAAGACCTACCCTGCAAATACATTTATACTTTAAATGTAAATAAAACATTATATAGCGAGGAAAAAGTTTGTATTTAGATCTAACAATGCCAACAGTATGAAAAACACGTGAAAAAAGCAAGCGAGAAATTATGAATTGATGTTTATTGATGTCATTTATGATGACTGGCAGTTGCAGGGTTTTTTTTAATGATTTCGTGACATTGAAAAAAGGCGTTTACTGAAATTACGACTTTGACAATTAAAGTTATTCTGGAGAAAATGCATCTAATTTCAGCACCAAAGCAGCGAACAGCTCCTGCAAGTTAATGTCACTAGCAATACACTCAGAAAATTAAAGCTGTCAATCAAAGGAGGATAACTAACGTGATTTTGCGCTTTGAAACCATACCATGTAAAAGCATACCATTTTGCAATTATAACGTACAAAAGTATCAAACAAACAGGGTGACTGTAATTAGAATTAATTGGTTATTCTTACCTCTCCAGAATCTCTCCTCCTGCGATCTGGTATCACTAGAGTATTCCTATTACTGCCTGGAGCTATTGTAGAGCCGATACTCATTCTGGGTCCAACTAACATGTACCGTTTGTCTCCAGATCTGTACTGGATGCTGTGACACAGAGTCCCGTCGTAATTTGTGTCCTGTAAATACTTGGACGAATAGTCTGTAGATTTAGAGCACTGCATTACAATCAACACGATGATGCTGATGACAAAAAGCACTGAAACCGAGCCCAAAGTGATGATCAGATAAAATGTCACGTCGTTTTCCTCCTCGTCTTTTACTGCGTGTTTAACATCAGAAGCTGCAAAAGCCTCTTTGGGCTCCACAACTTTGACAATCACAGTCGCTGTTGCTGAGAGTGAAACGTTCCCATTGTCTTTGACCAGTATGAGCAGTTTATGCTGGGCCTCGTCTGTTTCTGTGAATGAGCGAAGGGTTCTTATCTGTCCTGTATAGCGGTCCAAACTAAAGGGACTGTGGTCACTAACTTCCTGCAGTGAAAACAATAACCAGCCGTTGTATCCTATATCTGCGTCATAGGCTCTGACTTTAGTCACCAAATGACCTGCGTTCACATTCCGGGGAATCTCTTCCACACCCTCAGCAGAACCGTTAGCGCTGACTGGATATAAGATCACTGGAACGTTGTCGTTCTGATCCAGAATAAACACGTTCACTGTCACGTTACTGCTCAGAGACGGACTTCCAGAGTCTGCAGCGAGCACATGGAACTGGAAAGTTTTTATCATTTCAAAGTCAAAGCTCTTTAGTGCGTGAATAACACCAGTGTCAGAATTAATATTCATGACAGATGCCATGTCGTTCTGTGTCCCTCCACCTCTTATGATATGATAAGTTATGGCGGCATTTTCATTAATATCTTTGTCTGAGGCACTGACAGAAAATATAGAAGCGCCTGGAGGATTGTTTTCAGTTAAATAAAGCTCAAGAGGATTCGAAGAAAATTCTGGGATGTTATCATTTACATCTGACACCTGTACAAACATAGTTTTATAAGCCGACAGAGAAGGGTTGCCTAAATCTGTTGCTGTTATTTTTATATCATATTCGGACACTAACTCTCGATCTAAGCGTTCTTTCGTTACAAGGGAATACATATTATCCTGAACAGACGGTTTTAACTCAAATGGCACATTGTCAGACAGGCGACACACAACTTTTCCATTAATCCCAGAATCTTTATCACTTACACTTATAAGAGAAATAACTGTTCCAATTTTTGCGTCCTCCGAAATTACGTTTGAAAGAGATGTTACTTGTATTTCTGGTTTATTGTCATTTACATCTTCAACTTTAATGATGAGCTGACAATCACTGTTCAAAGGAGGAATACCCTTGTCGGATGCCCTTATTATCAAACTGTAGATTTCATTTTCTTCAAAGTCAATCAAGCCTTTAACACGTATTTCACCAGTGGCCTGGTCTAATTGAAATATCTCACGTATTTTTGGCTTCATATTTCTACCGTATGCATATTCTACTTCACCATTCGGACCATTGTCTGCATCACTTGCATTTATAATTGTCACTACAGTATCAATAATTGCATTTTCCCGCAATGTTATTGTTAATGTATCACTACTGCAAATGGGGCGGTTATCATTTACATCCAAAACAAAGACAGTGATATTAAGAATGCCTGATTTTGGTGGACTTCCGCCGTCTACTGCAGTCAGTAGTAACCTGTGTATTTGAGTGGTTTCTCTGTCTAATGGTTTCTGTAATACTAAGAAAGGAATTTTATCTCCGTATACACTATCTTTGATTTCCAAATCAAAATGCCCATTTTTACTCAGCTGGTAAAATCGAACTGAATTAACTCCCACATCCAGATCTCGAGCAGTTTGAAGTTCAAATCGTGTTCCAGTTATAGTGTTTTCCCAAACCTCTAGAAAGAAGTCTTTATCGTGGAAAGATGGAGAGTGATCATTCACATCTGTTATTTCAACTTCCACATAATGGACCTCGAGAGGCTTTTCGACAACTATTTTCAAATTAATCAAGCAGGCGCTATTTCCATCACACACCTCCTCTCTGTCAATGTGCTTTTCCACATACAAGACGCCATTGTTCTGATTTACCTGGAAAAGAGCGTCATTCGATCCAGACACAATACGGAACCGTCTTTCCACTAATGTACTGACATCAAGACCCAAATCCTTAGCACAATTTCCGACGACAGATCCCTCTTTCACCTCTTCTGGAACAGAGTATCTTATCTGCGCTGAACCTTGCTGCCCGAGGCTCACAAACAAAGAGAAACACAGAGAAATCCACCAGTACTCCCATCCGCGCCTTTGTCCTCCGGCTTCCATGGCGAGTGTTTACTGCGCCGTTATTCCAATAATCAATATATGCTGGGTGATTAGATGTCACAATATAAAATTAGATAGATCGTGCAAAACAAAATAAATCCATTGTGAATACGGTTAGCACAGCCTATTACCGTTATTCTGTTCATCAGCTCGCGAATGTTTCCTGACGAATGTGACGAACAATACAGTCCGTTTCACGTCATCATCAAAGGCAGGTCTTAATATACTCCTCAAATACTAGAGCAACAGTGACATCGAGCGGTCTACAGAAAGACAAGTCCTCAAAAACAGTTAGTTAAAGAAATCAGTTGTGCACAAAACAACTTAAAATAATTACATTCAGTGGCACATTAAACCTATGCTGCATCATTTTATAAATCGCATAAATAACACCCAAAAGCAACTTATGTAGACAAGTGTGTGTGAGCACAATAAAGCCACTTTTAATGTATTAAAACCAGGCCACTCCAAGGGAACCGCAACTAGTTTCAGCACCAGCGCAGCGGACAGCTCCCTCTACTTTGTCACTACTTCGAATAACAGCAAATGTTTAGACATTATGCACACACTTTTTTTTTTCTTTTCTTTTTTTTTGCAAAACAACTTCTTAACTTGTCAGTACCTCATCAGTTATATGATAACATATTGTGTAGCTTGTAGGTGAAAATTTATGTTATTTTTGTTTTTTTGTTTTTCAAAAAAGTAATCAAATAAATAAATCACCAGAAATTGACAATTAATCGCCAGCCTTACCTCTCCAGAATCTCTCCTCCTGCGATCTGGTATCACTAGAGTATTCCTATTACTGCCTGGAGCTATTGTAGAGCCGATACTCATTCTGGGTCCAACTAGCATGTACCGTTTGTCTCCAGATCTGTACTGGATGCTGTGACACAGAGTCCCGTCGTAATTTGTGTCCTGTAAATACTTGGAGGAATAGTCTGTAGATTTAGAGCACTGCATTACAATCAACACGATGATGCTGATGACAAAAAGCACTGAAACCGAGCCCAAAGTGATGATCAGATAAAATGTCACGTCGTTTTCCTCCTCGTCTTTTACTGCGTGTTTAACATCAGAAGCTGCAAAAGCCTCTTTGGGCTCCACAACTTTGACAATCACAGTCGCTGTTGCTGAGAGTGAAACGTTCCCATTGTCTTTGACCAGTATGAGCAGTTTATGCTGGGCCTCGTCTGTTTCTGTGAATGAGCGAAGGGTTCTTATCTGTCCTGTATAGCGGTCCAAACTAAAGGGACTGTGGTCACTAACTTCCTGCAGTGAAAACAATAACCAGCCGTTGTATCCTATATCTGCGTCATAGGCTCTGACTTTAGTCACCAAATGACCTGCGTTCACATTCCGGGGAATCTCTTCCACACCCTCAGCAGAACCGTTAGCGCTGACTGGATATAAGATCACTGGAACGTTGTCGTTCTGATCCAGAATAAACACGTTCACTGTCATGTTACTACTAAGTGGAGGAGTTCCTGAATCCTTTGCAACAACTTGGAAATGAAACTTTCTAATTACTTCAAAGTCAAAACGGTTTAAGGCGTAAATAACCCCCGTTTCAGAGTTAATGTTCAAGAATGAGGCCATATCATTTTGTGCAGCATCCCCTCTAATAATATAGTAAGTAATCATTGCGTTTTCGTTTAAATCTTTATCGGATGCGCTCACAGACAGTATGGAGGCACCAGCTGCGTTATTTTCTACTAAATATAATTCAAGCGGATTTTGAGAAAATTCAGGACAGTTATCATTAACATCTGATACCTGCACGCTCAGAGATTTAAAGGAGGATAAAGGTGGCTGTCCTAAATCAGTGACTGTTATTGTTATGTCATAATGGGACACGAGTTCTCGATCTAGTTTTCCTTTCGTTACAAGGGAATACATATTCTCTTGAAATGATGGTTTCAGCTCAAAAGGAACACTATCAGAAATACTTGGTACAATCTTCCCATTTATACCAGAGTCTTTGTCACTGATACTAATCAATGAAATTACAGTACCAGGTTTAGAATCCTCAGAAACAACACTGGAAAGCGAGGTTAAATCTATTTCAGGAGCGTTATCATTTATGTCTATTATCTTAATAGTAACGACAGATTCAACGATCAATGGAGGCTGGCCTTTATCTGATGCCTGTACGTCTAATTTGTACACCTCCGTTTCCTCAAAGTCCAGTTCACCTTTAATCTGAATTTCTCCTGTTGCACGATCCAGTTTAAATAGATCGTATACTTTGCGCTTCAAGTTCCTTCCAAATGCGTATTCTACAACACCATTTGAACCCTCATCCAAGTCAGTTGCGTTAAGTTTTATCAATACTGTTCCGATTGCAGCATTTTCTTTTACTGTTACAGAATACGAATCTTGACTGAACACAGGACGGTTATCATTAGCATCAAGAACAGTAACAATTATGTTAAGATTTCCTGACCGTGGTGGATTTCCACCATCGCTTGCAGTTAGAATTAATTTATGCTCCACTGCATTTTCCCTGTCAAGTGCTTTCTTTAAAACTAAAAGCGGTATTTTTTCCTCATCTCTATCCTTTGTCTCAACTTCGAAATACTCATTCTGACTCAATTTATACGACCGGACATTATTTACTGTCGTATCAGCATCTCGTGCTGCCTGTATTTGAAAACGTGTCCCTGTAGGTGTGTGTTCCGCAATCTCAAAATGCTGCTCCTCTTCTGTAAATGTGGGTGAGTTATCATTAACATCTGTTATCTGTACTCCAACGTAATGTATTTCCAAGGGATCTTCGACTACAATTTTTAAATTAATCAAGCAGGCGCCATTTCCATCACACAGCTCCTCTCTGTCAATGTTCTTATGGACATATAAGACGCCATTATTTGGATTTACCTGAAAAAGAGCATCCTTTGATCCAGACACTATACGCAATCTCCTGTGAGCTAAATTGCTGACATCAAGGCCAAGATCCTTAGCAATATGTCCAACAACGGATCCTTCTTTCAATTCCTCTGGAATAGAATATCTTATCTGCGCTGAGACCTGCTGTCCAAAACACAGAAGCAAGGAGAAAAACAAAGAAATCCACCAATACTCCCATCTGCGCCTTTGTTCTCTGGCTTCCATGGCGAACGATTACAGAGACACAGCCAGAAATATATCCTTGGCGATTTCGAACAACAGTAGGCCTATATCATATAATTTGTAATGAAAAATACTTAAACGAAAACCTTAATAAACACGGAGGACAGATCGCATGCCTAAACGCCTTTTCAGATCGTACCATCCCCATGGATAAGGACTATACAAGACTGTGCGTGTCATCATTATGGGCCGGACTTAAAACAGGAAAACCAAAATTAGAGCAACACTGACACCGAGTGGAGCATTAGACCTTTCAAGTCAGCTCGTTATTTTCAATTTGCAGAATATATATATATATATATATATATATATATATATATATATATATATATATATTCTGCAAATTGAAAAAAAAAAAAACACCTTAAAGCATCTGCAAACCGTAATAAATTATTCACATTTATTTAAACCCCCAATTAAAATCTTCAAAAATACTTTACAAAAATACTTAACTCCAGAATCTCTCCTCCTCCTCCTTGACACCAAGTGGTCCAAAATACTTGAAAAAAATGTTGAAATGCACCACCCACAGTTATAAATATACTTATTTTATGTTTAAATGTACATTTCAGTTATTTAAAGTTTACATCTGTTCAGTAGCTTGACGACTTATAGTGATGCTTTTTAAAATGTTCTCACAACATGCAAAAGTCGTTTAAGCATTTTTATGTCACAGAAATTACTTATCTGACGATGAAGCCTATTCTAAAGGAATTGCATCAACTTTCAGCACCAAAGCAGCGAACAGCTCCCTGGAAGCTGTGGTTATTTACAACACGATCAGAAAATCAAAGCTGTCAAACAAGGTACGTTAACTAACGAGATTTTGTGCTGTGACATCATAACTGTGTAAAAGCATACAATTTTCAATTATAACGTATACAAATATCAAACCAACACAGTGATTGTAATTATAATGAACTGGTTATTCTTACCTCTCCAGAATCTCTCCTCCTGCGATCTGGTATCACTAGAGTATTCCTATTACTGCCTGGAGCTATTGTAGAGCCGATACTCATTCTGGGTCCAACTAACATGTACCGTTTGTCTCCAGATCTGTACTGGATGCTGTGACACAGAGTCCCGTCGTAATTTGTGTCTTGTAAATACTTGGACGAATAGTCTGTAGATTTAGAGCACTGCATTACAATCAACACGATGATGCTGATGACAAAAAGCACTGAAACCGAGCCCAAAGTGATGATCAGATAAAATGTCACGTCGTTTTCCTCCTCGTCTTTTACTGCGTTTTTAACATCAGAAGCTGCAAAAGCCTCTTTGGGCTCCACAACTTTGACAATCACAGTCGCTGTTGCTGAGAGTGAAACGTTCCCATTGTCTTTGACCAGTATGAGCAGTTTATGCTGGGCCTCGTCTGTTTCTGTGAATGAGCGAAGGGTTCTTATCTGTCCTGTATAGCGGTCCAAACTAAAGGGACTGTGGTCACTAACTTCCTGCAGTGAAAACAATAACCAGCCGTTGTATCCTATATCTGCGTCATAGGCTCTGACTTTAGTCACCAAATGACCTGCGTTCACATTCCGGGGAATCTCTTCCACACCCTCAGCAGAACCGTTAGCGCTGACTGGATATAAGATCACTGGAACGTTGTCGTTCTGATCCAGAATAAACACGTTCACTGTCACGTTACTGCTCAGAGACGGACTTCCAGAGTCTTTAGCGAGCACGTGGAACTGGAACTTTTTGGTAGTTTCAAAATCAAAACTTTTAAGTGCATAAATTGCGCCTGTCTCTGAATTCGTATTTAAAAACGATGTCATGTCACTTTGTGTCCCATTCCCTTTAATAATCTGATATGAAATCACAGAGTTTTCATTTAGGTCCTTGTCAAAAGCACTCAGCGTGAGAATGGGCGCGCCTGCAGCATTGTTTTCACTCATATATAATTCGATGGGATTTAGGCTGAATTCAGGTGGGTTATCATTAACATCTGACACCTGCACGCTCAGAGTTTTAAAGGAGGACAGTGGAGGCTGACCCAAGTCGGTCGCTGTTATTGTAATTTCATAATGTGATACAGTTTCACGATCCAGGACCCCTTTAGTCACTAAGGAGTACATGTTGTCCTGAACTGATGGTTTTACTTCAAATGGAACATTTTCTGAGAGAGAGCACACAACTTTTCCGTTCACACCAGTGTCTCTGTCAGTAACACTAATGAGTGAGATTACAGTACCAGACTTGGAATCTTCAGGCACGATCTTCGATAATGACGTCACTTCTATGGTCGGCTTATTATCATTTATGTCAAGTATTTTTAAAATTACTCTACAGTCAGTAGTCAAAGGCGGTTGCCCATTGTCAGATGCCTGTATATCCAACTTATAAACATTATTCTTTTCAAAATCTACCTCTCCTATAACACGAATTTCACCTGTTAATCTATCCAAGCTAAAAATATTCTGGTTGTTAGCCCCTCCAAAGGTATAAGACACTTCACCATTTGGACCGTAATCAGAATCACTTGCAAGAATTTTCATTACTAAAGTTCCATTTTGCACGTTTTCATGCAGCGTTGAAGAATAAACATCTTGACTAAATACAGGACGGTTGTCATTCACATCAAGAACAAGTACTGTTATGTTTAGTGATCCTGATCTTGGCGGATTGCCACCATCTATTGCTGTTAAAATTATATTGTGTTCAGCTTTGTGCTCACGGTCAAGAGGCTTTTGTAAAACCAGAAAAGGCAGCTTATCTTCTGCCCTGTCTCTTATTTCTAAATCAAAATGCTCGTTTTGACTTAATTTATACAAGCGCACAGAATTCACTCCACTATCAGGGTCATTCGCAGCTTGCAGCTGAAAACGCGTTCCTTGAAACGTGTGCTCTGAAATTTCTAATAGCTTTTCTTTTTCTGTGAATGTAGGGGCGTGATCATTTACATCAATTATCTCAACGGCGATATAATGGATCTCGAGAGGATTTTCCACCACTATTTTAAGGTTAATCAAGCATGCTCCAATACTATCACACAGCTCTTCTCTGTCAATTTTCCTTTGAACATTTAAGACACCATTGTTCTGATTTACCACGAAAAGCGCTTCATCTGATCCAGACACGATACGGAACCGTCTGTCCATCAAAGTGCTCGCATCAAGTCCCAAATCCTTGGCGATATTTCCTACAACATATCCCTCTTTGACCTCCTCTGGAATAGAGTATCTTATTTGAGCTGAAAGCTGCTGCCCAAAGCACAGAAGAAAACAGATAATCATCCACCAGTGCTCCCCTTTGCGCCTTTGTCTTCCAGCATCCATTTCGAACGATAGTGAAATCCAGAAGTAAATGCCACTACCTGGTTATATTATAAATAGCCTATAAATTCATATTGATCGAACAAACAAAAGTGAAGCACGAAAAGGCATTACGCAGTTCTGTCTTTGTCTGTCTTCAAACAAATATCATCCTCCTTTTGCGTTGAACAACCTGCATAATGCAAACTAGAATATGGGGGGCAGGGCGAATAAAGGCTTTCCCTGTACAACGATGACACCATGAGGTTTGTGAAGAATGACACAGATAAGCAAAAAATATATAAGAAGCCGGAAATAACAAATAAAGACGCGTTGTTCTCTTTTATCAAGAACTAGAGCAATCTTGCATGCGACTATACTTGTGTATTTCGTCTGTAGAACTGTTGTATTATAAAAACAAACAACAGCAACACCAACCATCATAATTAACCAATCATAAATATCATCATTACGCTGTTAAATCATGGAGCAGGTGCAATAATGTCAGAACCATAAAGTTGCATAGAGCCTCTCGCCAAGAAAATAAAAATGTATGTAAAGGTCTGATCTTACTAAAATAACATGGCATGATATAACGAGATTGTAACAGAATTTGATGCTCAAAACACTTAAAGTGAATACATTCAATTTGCTGGGTTCATTCCGAAATAAGACAACAGTCAACAGTTGGAATTTTCTTCTGAAACTTTACCGTGTTGACAGAGACAAAGAGAAAGAAAAATATTAAGGCAAAGAATAGCTTTAGAGTTTTAGAAAATTGACTGCGAGTGACCAATCTCTCTGTCAAGTAATTTGCCTAATTTAAAGATGACGATTTTTGTCTCTCCTTCATTTCGCGAAGCTCATGTTCAAAATAATCAGTTTGGCTCAATTTACTAAATCAAACAGATTCCATGTAATGTCATCATTTCCTTCTCGCAACTTACCATGGGAAAGCTGATTTTGCTATTTCTAACAACACATGTTTATCAGACAAATATTAAGAGGATTTAACAACAGCTTTAGACGTATCAAACCAGCAACAACCCCGACAACCCATCGATCTATTGAAATTATTCGTGGAAAATCTTTGAGAACACCATTTGCTTAAATATGTATTTATATGTGGACATGCTGAAAGAGCAATAAGTGCGCACCTGAGTTTTTCTTGAAAATGTAAAAGGTTGAAAAACATTTTTTTTTATTAGCCCTATATTTTATAAACAAAACAGATATGCAAAAAACAAGGCATGAAATGATAACGAACAAGGGAGAAGGAACACGCCACAAAAAGTGCAAGTTTAAGTGCAAGTGACAAATATTTAAAAATATTTAAATTTACGCCTTAGACCAATTCTCAATGAACTGCATCTAATTTCAGCACCAACGCAGAGAACAGCTCCCTGTGAGCTGTTACAATACGATCAGACAGTTGTCAAAGTACTGAACAAGTTTTGCGCAATGAAATCACAAATCTGTAAAAGCGTAGCATTTTTCAGAAATTACAATTTTAACGAATGATAAAAAAAAATATCAAAGCAATAGGGTGACCGTAATTATAATGAACTGGTTATTCTTACCTCTCCAGAATCTCTCCTCCTGCGATCTGGTATCACTAGAGTATTCCTATTACTGCCTGGAGCTATTGTAGAGCCGATACTCATTCTGGGTCCAACTAACATGTACCGTTTGTCTCCAGATCTGTACTGGATGCTGTGACACAGAGTCCCGTCGTAATTTGTGTCCTGTAAATACTTGGACGAATAGTCTGTAGATTTAGAGCACTGCATTACAATCAACACGATGATGCTGATGACAAAAAGCACTGAAACCGAGCCCAAAGTGATGATCAGATAAAATGTCACGTCGTTTTCCTCCTCGTCTTTTACTGCGTGTTTAACATCAGAAGCTGCAAAAGCCTCTTTGGGCTCCACAACTTTGACAATCACAGTCGCTGTTGCTGAGAGTGAAACGTTCCCATTGTCTTTGACCAGTATGAGCAGTTTATGCTGGGCCTCGTCTGTTTCTGTGAATGAGCGAAGGGTTCTTATCTGTCCTGTATAGCGGTCCAAACTAAAGGGACTGTGGTCACTAACTTCCTGCAGTGAAAACAATAACCAGCCGTTGTATCCTATATCTGCGTCATAGGCTCTGACTTTAGTCACCAAATGACCTGCGTTCACATTCCGGGGAATCTCTTCCACACCCTCAGCAGAACCGTTAGCGCTGACTGGATATAAGATCACTGGAACGTTGTCGTTCTGATCCAGAATAAACACGTTCACTGTCACGTTACTGCTCAGAGACGGACTTCCAGAGTCTGTAGCGAGCACATGGAACTGGAACGTTTTTACAGTTTCAAAGTCGAAACTTTTAAGCGCATGTATATGTCCATTGTCTGAATTCACATTAAGGAAAGACGACATGTGACTTTTTGTTCCATCTTCTCTAATTATTTGATAGGCAATTGCAGCATTTTCATTCATGTCTTTGTCGAAGGCGCTAACAGAGTATACGGATGCTCCTGGAGGGTTATTTTCCATTAAATACAATTCTAAAGGATTGTGAGGAAATTCTGGAACGTTATCGTTTACATCTGATATCTGCACTTTCAGTGTTTTGATAGAGGACAGAGGAGGCTGACCAAGATCTGTGGCTGTTATTGTGACATCATATCGAGAAACGAGCTCTCTATCCAACTTTGCATTCGTCACAAGAGAGTACATATTTTCTTTGAATGACGGCTTCAGTTCAAAAGGAACGTTGTCAGAAATTCTACAAACAACTTTGCCATTGACGCCAGAATCTTTATCAGTAATACTAACAAGTGAAATGACCGTTCCTGGTTTGGAATCTTCGGGAACTACATCAGACAGGGAGGTAACTTCTATCTCTGGTCCATTGTCATTTTCGTCAATCATTTTAATGACAATTCTACAGTTGCTTGTCTTCGGTGGTTGGCCTTTATCTGATGCCATAACACCGAACCTATAAACATTATTTTTCTCAAAATCCAAATTGCCCTTCACCCTAATCTCACCAGTGTTGTCCAAATCAAAGGTGTCATAAACCTGTTTTTCGATATTCTTTGCAAATGAATAAACAATTTCGCCATTCTGACCTTCATCTAAATCAGTGGCATTCAATGTAATGACAAGAGTACCAACAGGAGCGTTTTCTTGCAATATGACAGAATAAAGTTCTTGACTGAATTTTGGCCTGTTGTCATTGTCATCCAGCACCGTGACATTAATAACGATACTCCCTGATCTTGGCGGATTCCCTCCGTCAACAGCAGTCAGTATAAGACTGTGAGTTACCTGACGCTCCCTGTCAAGCAATTTACGTAATTTCAAGACAGGGACTTTTTTCTCTCCCCCATTTTCACGAAACTCAAGTTCAAAATAGTCGGTTTGGCTCAGTTTATAAAAACGAACAGAATTCACGCCTGCATCAGGGTCCTGTGCTTCCTGCAATTGAAAGTCCTCACCCGGTTGGGTTGATTCTGCTATTTCTAAAAGCACGTCTTTATAAGCAAAATTGGGTGCATGATCATTTACATCGGTGATTTCTACTTCTACATAATGAATTTCAAGTGGATTTTCAACAACTGTTTTTAGACTTATCAAACAAGCATCGGTTCCATCACACAGCGCCTCTCTGTCGATTTGCTTTTCCACATACAAGATGCCATTGTTCTGATTTACCTGAAAAAGGGCGTCATTTGATCCAGAGACAATACGGAACCGTCTGTCCATCAATGCACTGACATCAAGACCCAAATCCTTTGCAATATTTCCAACAATCGATCCCTCTTTAACTTCCTCTGGAATAGAGTATTTTATCTGAGCTGAAACCTGCTGTCCGAGGCACACAAGCAAAGAGAAACACAGAGAAATCCACCAGTACTCCCATCGGCGCTTTTGTTCTCCTGCATCCATGCTGAAAAACGTCGTCTGAGGAACAATTGTAAAATTAATCTACTTACAATTACCGCATAAATCTATTTAAATGCTTTGAGGGACAATCTGAGAACATCTTTTGCTCGAATATCGACGAGTATGTCCAGACTAAAAGAGTAGTCAGCGCTCTCTAGCCTGGGTTAAAACCCAGTGTGACGCAAAACAAATCCCTGACACAAACTACGTTTCCTTGTGTAATACTGACACCATGAGGTTCACTGCAACATGTCAATATTTTAAACATTATTTTATATTTCTCTCTAGGCCTACATATATATGAAAATATAACATGATAAACATAAAAAATAAAACCTTAAAATTCAAAGTCACAAAGCAAATTTCAGCACCACAGACAGTTCCACACGTATCAATAGCTATGGCAATTAAGATTTATTATGAAAATTATTAATACAAATTGTTTGTTTTTACACAGTACATTTCTGTACTCCCATGAACTCATTCATTTTGTGTCACTTCACTGAGTACACATTGGAGTTGTGTAAATAATCTTTTTGTCTAAGAACAAATTAGTTAAATTATAATATAATATAATATAATATAATATAATATAATATAATATAATATATAACTGCGTCTGCGATGCAAGATTTTTTTTTTCAGAGATAAACGAATGTTGCAGAGAGACGGTAAGTAGTGCAGATCTTACCGAGCTTAGATATTCAGTAAAAAAATAAAAAAATAAAAAAATATATATATATCGAGAATAATACTTAAGGACCTCTACAGTATTTCCATTACTGCCCGGGACTATATAACTGATTCCGGGTCCAACTAACATGTACCTTTTGCTGTGACAGAGTTTACCTGAGTCCAATAAAATTATTTTAATATTCTTAATATTGTCACAACTGATGAAGACAGACGCGAGGATGAATCAACACAGTACTTTAATGATCAAACTTCAAAAATACAACTCAGGAACGCAAGATATGTACGCAAGTATCCAAACAGGTAACTTAGCTTGATAATAACACTGATGCAGTTTCCAGGACTGAGGAAGACTTCGAGACTGTCGAGTATGGAGGACAATGAAGACCGTGGGGAACATGAGTGCAGGTAAATAGTCAGTAAATCACAGGTAAGAGCAACGAGACCAGACAATGGGTGTTTGAGGGGTGATGGTTTATGGCAGTCCTTGAGTGACAACAGGTGGAGGTGATCAGGACTCTGAGGATTGGGAACGAATGGGAGGAGCTGAGGAGTCTAGCGCTGAGGGATTGCATGAATTCGTGACAAATAGCATTATTGTATTACAACAATGATTAGAAGAGATAATAGTTCTGTTCCACTACAGAGATTCATACATCAACATACAAAATATGTCACAAATCTACCTTGACATAAAAAGCCCAATATTTTATAAACAGTTAAAACAGCCATGCCAAAATAAAACCTGAAAAGTCAACATGAGCAAGGAGAGAAGGACACGCCAAAGAACTTCATATGCAAATGATACATTAAAATCAAAGACTGCAAAATAATAAATCCGCCAGCCTTACCTCTCCAGAGTCTCTCCTCCTGCGATCTGGTATCACTAGAGTATTCCTATTACTGCCTGGAGCTATTGTAGAGCCGATACTCATTCTGGGTCCAACTAACATGTACCGTTTGTCTCCAGATCTGTACTGGATGCTGTGACACAGAGTCCCGTCGTAATTTGTGTCCTGTAAATACTTGGACGAATAGTCTGTAGATTTAGAGCACTGCATTACAATCAACACGATGATGCTGATGACAAAAAGCACTGAAACCGAGCCCAAAGTGATGATCAGATAAAATGTCACGTCGTTTTCCTCCTCGTCTTTTACTGCGTGTTTAACATCAGAAGCTGCAAAAGCCTCTTTGGGCTCCACAACTTTGACAATCACAGTCGCTGTTGCTGAGAGTGAAACGTTCCCATTGTCTTTGACCAGTATGAGCAGTTTATGCTGGGCCTCGTCTGTTTCTGTGAATGAGCGAAGGGTTCTTATCTGTCCTGTATAGCGGTCCAAACTAAAGGGACTGTGGTCACTAACTTCCTGCAGTGAAAACAATAACCAGCCGTTGTATCCTATATCTGCGTCATAGGCTCTGACTTTAGTCACCAAATGACCTGCGTTTACATTCCGGGGAATCTCTTCCACACCCTCAGCAGAACCGTTAGCGCTGACTGGATATAAGATCACTGGAACGTTGTCGTTCTGATCCAGAATAAACACGTTCACTGTCACGTTACTGCTCAGAGACGGACTTCCAGAATCTTTTGCGA
Source organism: Abramis brama (assembly GCF_963993115.1). Taxonomy (NCBI): domain Eukaryota; kingdom Metazoa; phylum Chordata; class Actinopteri; order Cypriniformes; family Leuciscidae; genus Abramis; species Abramis brama. The sequence continues at coordinate 5,281,159 of NC_139975.1, forward strand.
GCACATGGAACTGGAACATTTTGGTAGTTTCAAAATCAAAACTTTTAAGTGCATAAATTGCGCCTGTTTCAGAATTAATATTTAAAAACGATGTCATGTCACTCCCTTTAATAATCTGATATGAAATCACAGAGTTTTCATTTAGGTCCTTGTCAAAGGCACTCAGCGTGAGAATGGGCGCGCCTGCAGCATTGTTTTCACTCATATATAATTCAATAGGATTTAGGCTAAATTCAGGTGGGTTATCATTAACATCTGACACCTGCACGCTCAGAGTTTTAAAGGAGGACAGTGGAGGCTGACCCAAGTCGGTCGCTGTTATTGTAATGTCATAATCTGATATGATTTCACGGTCCAGGTTCCTTTTAGTGACTAACGAAAACATGTTTTCCTGAACTGATGGTTTTAATTCAAATGGAACATTTTCTGAGAGAGAGCACACAACCTTTCCGTTAACACCAGTGTCTCTGTCAGTAACACTAATGAGTGAGATTACAGTACCAGGCTGGGAATCTTCAGACACCATCTTTGACAGTGACGTTACATCGATCTCAGGCGTATTATCGTTTGTGTCTAAAATTTTCACGACAACTCTACAGTCTGTCTTCATAGGGGGCTGGCCATTATCAGAGGCTTGAACATCAAGTTTGTAAATAGATTTGTCCTCAAAATCTATATCCCCTTTCACACGAATGTCACCTGTCAGTTTATCCAAACTAAATATTTCATACACCTTCGGGTTCTGATCGCTGCCAAATGCGTATGTGACCTCTCCATTTGAACCATAATCTGCATCACTTGCTTGAACCTGAATGACTAGCGTTCCAACTTGTATGTTTTCTTTTAGAGTTGTAGAATACATATCTTGGCTAAAAAACGGTCTATTGTCATTTATGTCAAGAACGTTAATTGTAATATTTAGAGTTCCTGATTTGTGTGGATTTCCTCCATCTATTGCTGTTAAAACTAAATTATATTCATCATTAATCTCACGGTCAAGGGTTTTTTGTAAAACTAAAAATGGCAGCTTATCTTCTCCCTGATCTCTGACTTCAAGATCAAAGTGTTCATTTTGGGTTAATTTGTATGTACGAACAGAATTTCCCCCTGCATCCGGGTCACGCGCCGCCTTAAGCTGAAAACGCGTCCCTCGAGCAGTCGATTCCAAAATCTCCAATCGTTTCTCATGTTCACTGAAAGTGGGCGAATTGTCATTTACATCAATCACCTCCACTCCAATATAATGTATTTCAAGGGGATTTTCGACGACAATCTTCAGATTTATCGTGCATGCGCTATGACTATCACACAGCGATTCTCGATCGATTTTCTTATGAACATGCAAGACGCCGTTCTGATTTACCTGAAAAAAATCATCATTGGATCCAGATACAATACGGAACCGCCTGTCCGCCAAAGCACTGACTTCAAGCCCCAAATCCTTTGCAATATTTCCAACGATGGTTCCCTCTTTTACTTCCTCTGGAATAGAGTATCTTATCTGAGCTGAAACCTGCTGTCCGAAGCGCAGCAGAAAAGAAAAACACAAAGCAATCCACCAGCACTCCCATCTGCGCTTTTGTCCATCGGGTTCCATCATGAATCAACTGCTTAAGATCACAAAACAAATCAATGTTGCCTTTGATTTCTTAATTAGCGAATTCTCCGAGATGTCTCAGAAATGTGCAATTTCTTCAAACAAATCACCGCAATCCACGCCGACTACCCGGTGTTTCAACAACACAGAATCGCGCTTTTGGTGGAGAGGAACAATTGTGTGACACCAAGGTCTTAAAGAGGAGGGACTGCATTCAAAAGGTTTCCTTGTATAATACTGACACCATGAGGCTAACTGATAATATAGCGAATAATAAAGAATTTCAGTTCTAGGAAACATTAGAATACAACTGCCAATGCAGATATAGCAGGCTTCAATTTGTATTTTAAAATATAGTTTCTAAATGTGAAATATCTATTCCCTCGAGCAAAAGAATTTAAAGCAAACCTAAAAACCATTCACATTGTTTTATTCATTTTAATGTCTAAAGACAACAAATATCACAAATTTCACTCAAAATAATGCACTCATATAGTGACACCGTGATATGAATTTATCAAAACATAATGGAGATAAAAGAGGTGTGCTATAATACAGAAATATAAAAAAAAAATCGGTTCCTGTTGATTTTATTTAGAATGAGCTAAAATGGAAGCGTAATTATTTTGCTCGAGGGAATAGATATTTAACATTTAGAAACTATATTTTAAAATACAAATTTAAAGTCGCTTTAGACAAAACAACTAAATGAGAATAAAAGGAAAACTAAAAACTAAACTAATGCATGAACTGTCATAGATGTTTGTGTTTGATACTATATATATATATATATATATATATATATGTTTGTTTTTAACAGTGATCGTTATAGATTAATGAGTGTGACTGACTCACTAACTACTCTCAAATGTTTTAGGTTTCAGTTAAAAAGAAAAAAATCTGTCATGTATTTTAATGGTGAATGTTAATAAGATTAATGTAGTTTAGCTATAAAAAAAAAAATTCCCACCACTGTTGAGATAGCAGTTAATGTTGTTTGTATCAGCTGCAGTGTGGTTTATTTTGAACACTGATTATTTGCACTTTTACTAAATGTCATCACCGGGTTGCAGAAATGTTAATGTGAATGTATGGTTTTGAATTTCAGCACCATGGACAGCTCTCGTTGAAACGACTACACAAACATGAAAACTTTAAAATAATAAGAATAATTATTAAAGATGCATCTTACCTCTCCAGAATCTCTCCTCCTGCGATCTGGTATCACTAGAGTATTCCTATTACTGCCTGGAGCTATTGTAGAGCCGATACTCATTCTGGGTCCAACTAACATGTACCGTTTGTCTCCAGATCTGTACTGGATGCTGTGACACAGAGTCCCGTCGTAATTTGTGTCCTGTAAATACTTGGAGGAATAGTCTGTAGATTTAGAGCACTGCATTACAATCAACACGATGATGCTGATGACAAAAAGCACTGAAACCGAGCCCAAAGTGATGATCAGATAAAATGTCACGTCGTTTTCCTCCTCGTCTTTTACTGCGTGTTTAACATCAGAAGCTGCAAAAGCCTCTTTGGGCTCCACAACTTTGACAATCACAGTCGCTGTTGCTGAGAGTGAAACGTTCCCATTGTCTTTGACCAGTATGAGCAGTTTATGCTGGGCCTCGTCTGTTTCTGTGAATGAGCGAAGGGTTCTTATCTGTCCTGTATAGCGGTCCAAACTAAAGGGACTGTGGTCACTAACGTCCGGCAGTGAAAACAATAACCAGCCGTTGTATCCTATATCTGCGTCATAGGCTCTGACTTTAGTCACCAAATGACCTGCGTTCACATTCCGGGGAATCTCTTCCACACCCTCAGCAGAACCGTTAGCGCTGACTGGATATAAGATCACTGGAACGTTGTCGTTCTGATCCAGAATAAACACGTTCACTGTCACGTTACTGCTCAGAGACGGACTTCCAGAGTCTTTGGCCACAACAAAGAATTGAAATGTTTTTAAAGACTCAAAGTCAAAGCTCTTCAATGAGTAAACGGTACCATTCGCCTCATTAATACTCAGAAATGATATCATGCTTTGATCTGAATTCACTCGATCAATTGAATACGAGACACGTGCGTTTTCACCTTCGTCTATATCAGCTGCACTTAATGAGAAAACGGCAATTCCTGGTTTGTTGTTTTCAACCACGTAGAATGTATATGGGCTTTGAGTAAATGTGGGGCTGTTGTCGTTGACATCCGTGACCTCGACGTGAATCGATCTCGTTGATGATAACGACGGGGTTCCTAAATCTTTGGCTGTTATGGTAATGTCATAAGACGATTTAGATTCTTTGTCAATGTGTTCATTAGTTACCAGAGAATAAAAGTTTCCATCAGGCGACGGCTTGAGATCAAAGGGAATATTTTTGGGCAGAGCGCAAACAATCTTTCCATTCATACCTGAGTCCAGGTCAGTAACTCCCATCAGAGCCACGACAGTCCCAGGAGGAGCATCCTCGGGTATGTGGCTAGATACTGAGGTCACGTCAATCTCAGGCCTGTTGTCATTGACATCCTCAACATTGACAAGCACATTACATAGTGTAGATAATGATACGGCCCCCTTATCCGCAGCCACTATCTTTAGCTCATAAACTTGCCTTTCCTCATAATTTAGCCCACCTTTTATCTTTAATTCCCCCGTTAAACTATCTAAATCAAAAACCTCAGATGCTCCGTTCCTGAACTTGCTCCTTAAAGAATATTCAATTTCCCCATTTATTCCATCATCTGAATCTGAAGCATTTACGCGGAGCAGAAATGTTCCTTCAGGGGCGTTTTCTTTCACCGTCACTGTGTATTTTTGTTTATCACAAATGGGAGTATTATCATTGACATCTGACACAACAATAGTAATATTTACAGTAGTTGATTTCTGCGGCTTTCCGCCGTCCGTCGCAGTTAATATTAGCTTATGCCTTGCGCTTTTTTCTCTATCAAGAGGTTTTTGTAGAATGAGGACAGGGATCTTACCTTCGTCTCCCATGTCTTCCGTTTCTAAACGAAAATAATGATTTTGGCTCAGTTTATATGCCTGCAAGTCGTTTGAGCCTATATCTGGATCGTGAGCAGTTTCTAGCTGAAATCGTGCTCCTGTCATTGCAGATTCAAGTATTTCCAATTTATAGTTTTCATCCAAAAAACTAGGTGGGTTATCATTGACGTCGATGATGTCAACTGATATCTGGTGCATTTCGAGTGGATTTTCTATCACTGCTTTAAGATGAATGAGACACGGGTTGGTTTTAGCACACAGCTCTTCTCTATCTATCCTCTGGTTCACAAACAAAGCGCCGTCTTCATGATTTACCCGAAAGAGCTCTTGCTTTGTCCCCGCAACGATGCGTAAATTCCTGTTCTCCAATGAAGTCGGATCAATCCCCAAGTCTTTTGCAATGTTCCCTACAGTGACTCCAGTTTTAGATTCTTCTTGGAGGGAGTAGTTGATCTGAGCAGCATTTCCTCCGGAATTAAACAGCAAACACATCACATAAAACATCTTGCTCATCCACGTTCCTGTGTTTTCACTCGCCATATTGAGCACCGCTGAAAATAGCAGATAAGCTCAACTCATTTATGCTTTTCCAAAGCACAGATAACGGACAGATTTAAAATCGTCGTGGTTGTTCATTGTTCAAAGCCAAAGTGATGTCTGACACACGCCAAGCCACGAAATCTGTCACTGTAAACGCAACTGTTAGCAATGTATGGTATTGCAGCGCCACTAAGAGCGATTTTGCAGAACTGCATCATCTCCTTCACAATACATCTTCTAGTGATACTGTTTCTATCCAAAGTTGGGAATTTAACTTAAGCGCAAAATAGGAATATTGCATAAAACATTACAAATAAAGCAGCGGTTCCATCCAGTGAGTCGAAAAGAACAAAATCGTCACTTCCTGATTACTGAAAGCAGGAGAAGCCACTGTATATTATATTTTGTATATAATAAATGACCTGCGTCTCAGAGCGCGCAGACGAAACGTAATAAATACATACGCACTTAATGATACCGAACCACTTTGATGATATCCAAAAATTCGCGTAAAAATAGATGGAAACATAATTAACAATAACTTAACAGAACATAAAGAGGACCAAACATGACCAGCTATACTAGTTGATCAAATGTTCGGAGTAGGTCAAATGATTATCACTATGATTATTATGATTATTGTTATTATTAACAATTATATTGCGGCATCACAATACCACATGTCCTACACTAAAAATCTGAAAATAAACATCTAATTAATTTGGGAGGAAAAAAATAAAACTTTTTGTTATTTTTCCTTTATTGGAATCAGCATTTAAAACACGTGTTATAAATTTTAAGAGACTAAATGAGCCAATATTAATATGTTAACCATGTCTATATGTGTTTTAGTGTCTGACTGCATGGTGTGCAGTGACATCTTGTGGTTTAGTTACACAGATCACGTGACAAACTCGGCCCCACCCGGCCCTTTTGTTCTGCGCTCCCTCCCACCACAGCTGATTACGTATGAGGGTCTGTGAAAACCAAACCTTGTACCAGACAAATGACACCAGAGGGCAGAGTGAAGAGATTCACATCTCAAGGTCGTTTCTCACGGACGAATGGAAATCAAATATAGCCTACATATCAATCACATTTACGTGCACCAGTATTTCATATCATAGATTATTATAAATATCTGTGTTATACCGTGTATAATGCTGTTTATTTCACATAGACTGCACAGATATACGAGCTCCCCAGATTTGGCTTGCTGAGCCTCTTGTCGGTGCATCAAATTACAGGATGCAGCATCATGCACCCCCTCCCCGCCCGTTACCATGGCAACGGGCCTTTGGATAGGCGGGTCGCTGTCTGTGGTGCTGCAGTCTCCAGGGGAAAGCGTGAGGGAAGGGAGATGTTTGGGAAGACATGAGGAACACCAAATAAATTCACCACTCACAAAAAATGTTTTGCTTGTAACAACACTGTATTTTTTATTGATTATTTACATTTGATGATAACATGATTCTCTCTTCTATTAACCCACGTTCCATTCTCTTTAATTCGGTCGCTAAGAGACAGGCTCCCGTTGCCTAGAAACCAGCAGTCAGCCTGATTTCTCTGAGTGAGGCCTTTTTTCTGCAGTGTCTCAGGAAAGCATGGTGTGTGTGTGTGTGTGTTTGTCTCTCTCTGTGTGTTTGTATGTGTTATGTGTGTGTGTGTGTGTGTGTGTATGCGTGTGTGTGTGTGTGTGTGTGTGTGTGCGTGTGTGTGTGTGTGTGTGTGTGTGTCCGCTGCTGCAGCTTTTAAGGGTGCTGCAGTCTCACTCTGTGCTGAAAGGCAGGCAGAGAGAAATCTGGGTCAGGAGGAAAAGAGAAGCAAAAAGCAGCTGCATGTTTTTTCCAACTTTGTTCTGACCCACATCACAGAACCAGAACCAGGCAGTAAGCCAGCGAGGACAGCATTTAATGCTTTATTATTTCTGTCAAAATTAGCAGAAGAAAAAAAAGTATTTATTTATCAGAGCGGGTGATGATAATCAGAATGTGGTTTTATAGTGTTTTACATCTTTGAAAAAGCGGATATGACATGAAACTGTCTGATTATCCTCATGCATTACATCATTTGCAGAGATGACCTCATCTTTCTCCAGTCACCCACCCAAACATAAACACACTCACCTACAGCCCCAAAACAACTGAAACTCATGCAAACTAAGATTCATAATTCACAAAATCACTTTGATTTTATTGATGATCAGAAGTCAGTTGAGTCATAATCACATACATGGTCTGTCTTTCTCTTCCCCATTTAAAAGATAATCATAATGGTACTGTACGAACAATGTGTTTTGAGTTTTATACTCCAGTGCAGCTGTGCTGAATTTGGCTACAAGCTGATTGCTATGCACATGTTTAAAAGTCATTTAAAAGCTAAAAACATATTACAAATGCAAAGTCCCATCACGGTTCTGATTTACATTGTGAATGACAGAAATCACATACTATTTTCAATGTTTTTATCTATTGTATATGCAGTACAATATATCAGCAGATACTTATGAGCAAAGAGGGTCTTGTGAGTTTCTCCAAGGCAAATCACGGATGCATTCAGCTTTAGAAAGGCAGTTTGTCTGCTTTAGAGCACAAATGCTGGTAGGAAATGCACATTTTAATAAGGATAAAGGATGAAAAAGAGATGAAGAGGCTATCATGTGCTTTATACAGACAGCCCATTTTTATATCACAAAATGAGGCTATTGGGTAAATGAATGAGATAAGTGACCTACTTAAAGCTGCTCACACTGACAGACATGAAATCACATAAAAAACACCTTTATATTTCATAAAAAAACCCCACCTCTTTCTTTAATAAAAACGTAATGTTATTTTACAACACCACTCATGTCTGAGAATTAGCCAAATATTCTAATATACAGCTAATTAAGAGCCTTGAAATGATTTCTTCCTCTCTCTTAAAATATCACATGTAAACACCCCGCATTTGTACCTCTAAAACAGAAAATAAAAGGAGAATTGGGTAAATGTATTTAGTAATGGTGCATTGCTTTGACAAGACCAAGACGCACATGCTGTGCATCCCAGAGCCTGTCACTGAATTCACCCCAAGACACGCTGACCTCTTGACCTGCCTGGGGAAGCTGCCAGACCCTCAGAAGGTTATGATTATACCATGATTTTATCATAAATGACATTTCAGAAAGGCAGCAAAATACCAGAAAAACAAAAAAACTGTATTGTTCACTGAAATAAAATACGTATGTCCATATATTGCACCACTGCTATAGACAGCAAATAGAAAATATCAACAATAAAAAGCAGCAATATGAAAGTTTATATTAAAACGTAAAAATAAAAAAATTTACAAAATGAAAAAATGTAACTTTTACAATGTATTTTCAAAAGCATTTCCATGAGTATTAAACAAACACATTCCATAATATTAGATAATAATAACTATATAGCCTATAAATAAGCAAAGTAAACATTAACAGTTGTCATTTGTCATTGAGTACTCTTTGCATTTGGTCTTTTTTTGAAGGATTCGGTGAAGGCTGATGGAACTCTTTACTATATGTCTCCATCTCTTAAATAGTGTGTTTTTATACATGACAAAAAGGAGTAACTCACTGATTAAATCTCAGAAGTAGATGTGTTTTTATGTGAGATATTGGGCATCAGAGGACTCTCGTAAACTCCTCACTTTAGAAATGACTGTGTCCTTCAAATGCCTCTGCACTATGACATCACTGTGCTGTGTCTGTGTTTGTGCATTTATAAATGTCACCAGACACCAAGGTTACATCAGATCCCCACACCAGGAGGACTGGATCCAGTCGCTTTTTGTCTGGTATGCAAAACCAGTATTTTGTCTGGTACCCAAGACTTCTATCAGCCTTAGAGGTTGACAGAGGAGGCCATGAATTATCAGAAATGAACAGGGTTTATTGAATAATCTTAATCTGACCAGCACAAATAAAACAGGGTTTTTTATACCAAACTGCTTCACAACAACATCCCATAAAACCTAGAAATTGCGATATTCCCTATTATCTCTTATTCGTGAAGACAAATGTTCCATGAAACCCCACAAACATAGGATTAAAAACTAATAGAAAGCATTGCAAGAGCTAGGAAAATAATAGTATAAAAATGCAATTGATTCAATTATAAATGGTATAAATATTTAAATGAAAAATTAGATAAATGAACAATGGTTATAAATGGCAAAATCTTCATCTAATCATTTATAATCAACCATTCATCTAATTTGTCATTTGATTATTTATACCATTTGTTATTTATCAAGTGATGGCTTACATAAATGATTATAAATGATAATAAAACTAAATGAAGAAAATTGTGCTATTGAAGGTACACACACTACTGAAACAGATCATTAGATCCTTCAGGTGATTTTACAGCCTTCACTACACTCATAAAAAATAATATCAGATTCAGGAGAGATCATAACAACAACGGTATCCGTTCTCTACACTTTCAGTGTCAGATCAGTGCCTAGATTCAACTTGATTCTTTACAAACTGAAACTCAAAATACTGACACAAACAGCAACACTGGCATAATACAACACTACAGAGAAGAGTAAAGATTATAAGGTACAACAAATAAATTTCGCTGTGACCTATTCTGAATACACTTGTATTATTCTGATAGAAGTCTTAATGAGATCCAAGAAAACACATAAGAAATGCTTTATACATATGTTGCAGGGAAAGAGAAGCTTTCAATGTCCAAACTCTCTCTAGCAAGAGCTCCCCACGCCATCTCTCCACAGGTCTGCATCATTTGAATCCTCTTTGTGCTTGTTCAGTGTCAATCACATTGCAAAAGAAATCCCATGAATCTTTTTTTCAGTAAAAATATCTAAACATGCGTGAAACCAGGTATATTCACATGAGAAGCAAACTGCATGAGATTAACAGCACCTTAGAGAATGTATCTCCAATATAAATATTTTGTAATGTAATTTTTAGGTTTTTCATTTTATTTGAGTGGTTTACACTTTTTTTGTAAACATTTGCTTATTAGGCAACTTAATATTATTTCAAGGATGTTTAGATATTTGTACTAGAAAAAAAGATTACAGATTACAAATGGGATTTTTTGGTGCAATTCACTGTCCACATCTGGTCATGTGAGAATATTCTGTTAATAATTTCTCTCTCCAATGTTTTTACCAGTCACTATATATATATAATGAAGATCTAACATGGAGCTTTAACCATGCAAACACAAGCATTTTGCAGAAAAGTTTCTTTGACAAAGACATGAGCTGTGCTGTTTGAATATATGGATTTGTGTGTGTGTGCGTGTGTGTGTGTGTGTGTGCTCACAGACCCAGTCCAAGTCAGGTCCTGACCGGTCAGGTGTAAGAGTATCTCGTCTTTGTCATTCCTCTGGTCAGATCGTCCATGGTCTTGTTGGGAAAAGCGAGGGCAAAACTCTCTGAACATTGATGTGAAGATGTAGGCATCATTCAGGGTTCGTTTCATCTCTGGAGGATGGTGCAGGTTGATGTAATGGATGCAGGTGAACAGACATGCAGGTTGATGGAACGTTTTTTCACACGTTGCTCCAGCAATAACGTCCGCGAAGGTCCTCAGGTGGAACTGCTGCTGGTGGTGGTGGATGCCTGTCAAAGAGAAAGAAAAAGTGGAGATAAGAGGCTGGACTTCAGAGGTTATTCACATTGTGACAGGCCAGAATCTGAACATGTCTCATGCAACCAAGGCCTGTCACTCAAATAAAAGGCTTCAGGCAGAAGGTGGAACCTTGGTTTGATTGACAGGTGACGGAGGGGTGGGTTGATCAATGAGAACCATGCTCAGATATCAGGTGAGGGTGGTTGGGGTGATGGAAGGGCAGCGAGCTGAAAACTGGGTGGTTGTTGTAAGACGTTTCCCATCACTCTGATTTATTTGTGAAAAGAAATACAACAGAACCAGTATGTGAACTTGGAATCCACCAGTCAATTCACCAACCATTCAAACACACAAGTAGACAAACCATCCAACAAACAGGCTGAGGAGCTCATAATGATGTTTAGTAGATGAACAGTCAGTACATATATTGTTAAAACCCACATCATGCACTAGAGCCATATTTGATAAAAAAAATACTTGTTGTTTAAAGGAATGTAATTCTGCCATTTACTAACCCGTCTCTCGGTTCAAAGCCTGATTATTTTTTTTTGTCTGTGGAAATCAAAATGCTATTTTTCAGACCATGAAAGCAGATAAGAACAGATGCTGTTGAATAAACTTTATCTCCACAATCTTATAGATTGGGATTGAAAGACATTTAATATTACATAATATGGATTTGACTATACTGACACTATCAGATGAGAACAAAACCTGAAGTCAGTTAAGCTGAATATTGGCATTTAGAACTGCATTGCAGCAAAATTTGTCTCATAATTAATGACTTTTGCATCACTGATTCTGTTATTATTACGGTGAAGCTGCTTTGAAACTATCTGTATTGTATAAAGTGCTATATATAAAGGTTATTTGACTTGACAGCATCCATTCCCTGTCACTTTCATTGTAGAGAAAAGAGCAGCGTAAAAATTCTTCCACAAAAGAAAGCAAATAATTTGACTTTGATCAGTTAAGTAAATAAGTAAATGATCAGTTTTTACTTCTCGGTGAACTTTTCCTTTAACCGATTCAATAATACATCTTGGCAGGGCATGTTTATCTGAGCAAATTTTGCACCCTCAGCCACTGTCAATCAAACCACAGAGAGTCACTGTTATCATTAGCGCTTCTGCTGGTCAAAGGTGTCTATAAAAGGAGGGGTTTGTGAGGCTGCATAACATCAGTTGTAGTGAAGAAAACACCAGCTTTAAGGATGTCAGGTAACTATTGAGTTTCACAAGTGGAAACAAACGCACACATTGTGTTCATAAAGACTGCAAAGTTTAAATCTAGCAGCCTATACATCTAAAAGGCTCAGAAGACCAAGTGAGATGCCAAACTGATGTTAATGTTGACCTGCATCTAAACTGTGATTATGAACAGGCCTCAGGAAACAAAACTGATTTGAATTCAGTTGTATAAATTGGTTCCTTGGCTCCTCCTACAACAGGACAAGGCAAACTCCACTGACAAAAAACACCAACCACAAAGAGAAACACATAGAGTCACACATATTTCAGTAAAAGGTCAATGGGCCCTGGGATCAGGTGCTCCAGAAATCGAGAAAATGGTGAAGTCAGGGCTGCATACCTCCAGCGGGAGAAGGGACCTCGTTCATTTTGAGTACTTTAAAACGGAAACAAAAACAGAGACACACATTTCAATATTTGAGCTTATGGCAGAAACATTTTGATGAATTTCACTGAACAGAGTAGATCAAAAAGACAAAAAAAAAACTGTTATAAAAATTATTCTACATCAGTCCTATATTCTAAGCTTGTTTCAAAAGCTCTACAGTGCATTAACAAAGCAGGAAAAGACTTCCTCTCCTCAGTCATTGCTGTTTGAATGATCAGGGACTCCAGGTAACCTGTGAATAATGTAAAAGCATAACAAATTATGCAAAAAGAAAAATTGTTGCAAAACAAATCAAGCAAACAAACTCCATTACGCAATTCACTAAGAAGTAGAGGAGTAAGAGATGAGTCAGATTAAGATATGTTGTTTAAAAAAAAAGAGACTGCACAAAAAAGAATAGGAAAGTTAAAGTTACGTTAAAGACTTTCTCACTCTGTCTTTCAATCACTTACCTGTCCTTCAGGTGACACTCTCTAACAAATGAGAACAACTTAATGAAATGCTACAGAACAACTCAATCATGCATATAAACAAAGCTTGATGCAAACTTAAATATCCAAATACTTTTTGGGGCCACTGTAATAAGATTGTTTGTCTAAATAAGCGCATACATCTTTGGAGTCCAACATTATATTAGAATATTAAGAGATTTAAGCACAAAAGTATCAAAGTTTGTGAACATCAGAACTGGAGGAGTAGGAGATCAGGAAAGTAGGTCAACCTGCTCTGAGAGAGAAGCAACACGTCATGCAACATGCTTGCACAAATCTGAACATTTTACACACACACACACACACATAAAATCTCTTTCACTGTGACAGCTGGCTCAGCCAGAGGGAAGCTGAGACTATATGTCAGGTAAAAGATAAAAAATATGGGGCTGTGGAATCAGAACAAACAGCATAAATTCACATATCACTATCAGTTAGTCTGAATAGATAAAAGCATACATTTTTAACTTTAAAAGTGAAGATGAACTTTTATTACTAAAAAAAACTGACTTTAAAAGAATTAAAAGAACAGGTATCAGAAATGTACCAAAGACACAAAGAAAAAAACATTACACACATACACAAACTCTAGTGTAAAGAGAATATCTGCTAAGAACGACTGAAACATCTAGTTTCGAAAGTGACGCACAGAAAAGCAAATTTATGAATTTATGCATAGTCTCACTGACCCCATACAAGATGGGAAGCTGGAAAAGTTGTGAATGTCCACATGAAAGGCAAAAGCTGAAAAAAAGTGTCTCAGAGAATAGTGGAGTCATGAAAAAGTGTTTGGCCAAAGGTTGAAAGGTCAAATTGTATTCTCCGTTGTCTGGCTTCTTTGAAGGACTAGTTTACATGTTAACATTATATGGGCCTACCTGTAGAGTAGAAGCGGCTGAGTCGCTGGTCTCGGTCACTCCTGTGCTCCTCGGTAAACTGGACACGATGTATCTCGCTCCCTTTGGCACAGGCTGTCTGACCACCAGCTTTCCTTTCCTCGTCTCTGCTAGAAATAAACTGTACCAGTAGGCATCGTTGGAGACCAGAGTGGAATCGGCGATGGTCGAGTTCCTCTCGCTGATCACACTGTTCCTGCACGGAGGAGCCGCTTTGCTGGGCTTCGCTTTCTGACACTTCAGCACGATGGTCACCAGTATAGTGATGAGTAAAAGAAATGACACAGAGCCCAGTCCGATCACCAGATACAGGTTTAGATCTGAGAAGATGTCATATTCCAAAGGCACCTCAGTATAGGTTTTGAGGGCGGTCTCCACCGTGGACAGTTTGATGGTGACTGTAGCAGAGAGCGCGGGCTCTCCGTTGTCTTTGGCGATCACCACCAGCCGCTGGTCTCGCGAGTCTCTGTAACTGAACATTCTCATGGTCCGGATCTCTCCGTTGTATTGATCCAAGCTGAATAACGTGGCGTCGGTGTTCTGGAGGAACTGGTACGTGATTCGAGAGTTGTGCACTGAATCAGAGTCTATGGCGATGACTTTGGCTATCAGAGTTCCTTTATCTGTGGATCTCGGGATCTTTTCCTTCACCTCCGAGCCGTGCGCGCGCCATGGAGACACTATAAGCGGTGTGTTGTCGTTCTGATCCATGATAATAATGTGAACGGTCACGTTACTGCTGAGCGGAGGAACACCAGAGTCTCTGGCCTCGATGTGGAAAAGAAACTCCTTCTCTATCTCATAGTCAAAGGTCTTTAGCGCGTAAAGATTGCCGTTCTCTGGGTTAATGGAGAACAGCATGGACATGGAGGTGTTCACTATTTCCTTCTCTATTATAAAATAAACTAGATACTGATTTTCATGGAGATCTGGGTCTATAGCAGTTAAAGAGCTCAGTGAAGCTCCAGGCGCGTTATTCTCCATTACAGGTATCGTGTAGAATGTCTGTGGGAACTGAGGAACATTGTCATTAACGTCCAGTAGCTCTAAAGTTATAGTTTCATTATCAGATAACGGCGGGTTGCCCCTGTCAGTGACGGTAATAGTGATGTCATATTCTGCAACCTTTTCACGGTCTAACGGTTCTGAAATTAATAATTCATAATAATTATCAGATGATTCTTTAAGCGCAAAAGGTAAATCATCAGAAATATGAATATCTACCTGTCCATTTTCTCCTGAGTCTTTATCACTCACACTAACAACTGCAATTACTGTATTTACAGGCACATCTTCTTTAACTGGACTTGTGAATGATTTTATGGAAATTTCAGGATGATTATCATTCATATCTGTGATTAATATCTTTACTTTGCACTTTCCAGAGAGAGTATTAGCTGCTTTATCTGTTGCTATAATTTCCATATCATAGATCCTGAAATCCTCATAATTAATCATTTCTTTCACTCTGATTTCACCATTGTTAGGATTCAGACTGAATGTTTGCTGCGTTTTCTCTGATGTATACAAACTATAAGAGTAAAGTACGTCTGAATTTAATCCCTCGTCTTTATCTGTGGCGTTTAATTTCACTACAAGGCTTCCAATAGGAGAGTTTTCTGTTAGATTTATAGTATAACTGTCTTTATCGAACTGAGGGGCGTTGTCATTCGTGTCCAGAACGCGCACAATAATGCTAGCCGTGCCAGAGCGCGCAGGGACTCCTCCATCCACAGCAGTGAGGATCAGATTATGTATGGCCTGCTCCTCGCGATCTAAGGCTTTTTTCAGTATTAAATCAGCAAATTTTGAACCATCCCTCCCTGTCTGTATTTCAATATCAAAGTTTGCACTCTCACTCAAATGATAACTTTTAATGGAATTTGAACCTATATCAGGGTCAACCGCATTACTTAGAGAAAACCTCTCGCCAGCAGCTGTAGATTCAGAGATGTCCAAATTAATCGTATCCCTACGAAAGTTAGGCGCATTGTCGTTAATATCCATAATTTCCAATTCAATGTTAAATATACGAACTGGGTTTTCAAGTATGACTTCCATTTTTAAGTAACATACTGTTTTTGATGTGCAAAGATACTCCCTGTCAATGCGCTCCAAAATAAAAAGGTCTCCTGTGTCTTTGTTCACATCCAGATATTTCTTATTTGCAAGGATATCTAACCTGATTTTTCGCCTTCCCAACGTTTGCACATCGATTCCTAAATCTGCAGCCAGATTAGCAACCACAGAGCCTACCTCCATCTCCTCCGGAACAGAATAATGGGTGACAGAAGACGCCGTGTAAACGAGTGCCGAAAGCAGCAGTAATGTTGCGTACTCCATTCTGTCTGTGAAGCGTGTTGTCTTTGCGAGCACAAAACACAGCTGTCCTTAACAATGATGATCGCAAATGGAAGACATTCGGTGTATTCCAATACTGACTTAGTTTTCACCTGCGTTCTACGGAAGTATCAGAGTATTATTCGATGCAGAAAGCAAACAGTAGCACTTGCATACCCGCACGCTTTAGACTGTCCGCGTCGCCGTTGAGCACGAACTGTCATGGCGTATACAAAATAAATAAATAAATGAAAAATCGTCCGTTTTGTTGGGGCACAGCGACACGTCGAGTATGTTTTGAAGAATTACGACAAAAACATTATATAAAGTCAAGATTACTTTCGTAAATGAACTGATTTCCATGATCGGAGCATAAATGTATAAACTAAAAGTGTGAAAATATAATGTGAATAAAATAATAGCCCTACGTTATTTAAAATAAATAATGAACTTAAAATTCAAATGTGTTTTTTTTAATGCAGTTCAAGTTACCTGTAGAGTAGAAGCGGCTGAGTCGCTGGTCTCGGTCACTCCTGTGCTCCTCGGTAAACTGGACACGATGTATCGCGCTCCCTTTGGCACAGGCTGTCTGACCACCAGCTTTCCTTTCCTCGTCTCTGCTAGAAATAAACTGTACCAGTAGGCATCGTTGGAGACCAGAGTGGAATCCGCGATGGTCGAGTTCCTCTCGCTGATCACACTGTTCCTGCACGGAGGAGCCGCTTTGCTGGGCTTCGCTTTCTGACACTTCAGCACGATGGTCACCAGTATAGTGATGAGTAAAAGAAATGACACAGAGCCCAGTCCGATCACCAGATACAGGTTTAGATCTGAGAAGATGTCATATTCCAAAGGCACCTCAGTATAGGTTTTGAGGGCGGTCTCCACCGTGGACAGTTTGATGGTGACTGTAGCAGAGAGCGCGGGCTCTCCGTTGTCTTTGGCGATCACCACCAGCCGCTGGTCTCGCGAGTCTCTGTAACTGAACATTCTCATGGTCCGGATCTCTCCGTTGTATTGATCCAAGCTGAATAACGTTGCGTCGGTGTTCTGGAGGAACTGGTACGTGATTCGAGAGTTGTGCACTGAATCAGAGTCTATGGCGATGACTTTGGCTATCAGAGTTCCTTTATCTGTGGATCTCGGGATCTTTTCCTTCACCTCCGAGCCGTGCGCGCGCCATGGAGACACTATAAGCGGTGTGTTGTCGTTCTGATCCATGATAATAATGTGAACGGTCACGTTACTGCTGAGCGGAGGAACACCAGAGTCTCTGGCCTCGATGTGGAAAAGAAACTCCTTCTCTATCTCATAGTCAAACGTCTTTAGCGCGTAAAGATTGCCGTTCTCTGGGTTAATGGAGAACAGCATGGACATGGAGGTGTTCACTATTTCCTTCTCTATTATAAAATAAACTAGATACTGATTTTCATGGAGATCTGGGTCTATAGCAGTTAAAGAGCTCAGTGAAGCTCCAGGCGCGTTATTCTCCATTACAGGTATCGTGTAGAATGTCTGTGGGAACTGAGGAACATTGTCATTAACGTCCAGTAACTCTAAAGTTATAGTTTCATTATCAGATAACGGCGGGTTGCCCCTGTCAGTGACGGTAATAGTGATGTCATATTCTGCAACCTTTTCACGATCTAACGGTTCTGAAATTAATAATTCATAATAATTATCAGATGATTCTTTAAGCGCAAAAGGTAAATCATCAGAAATATGAATATCTACCTGTCCATTTTCTCCTGAGTCTTTATCACTCACACTAACAACTGCAATTACTGTATTTACAGGTACATCTTCTTTAACTGGACTTGTGAATGATTTTATAGAAATTTCAGGATGATTATCATTCATATCCGTCACTAAAATCTTTACTTTACACTTTCCAGAAAGACTATTTGTTCCTTTATCTGTTGCTATAATTTCCATATCATAGATCCTGAAATCCTCATAATTAATTATTTCTTTCACTCTGATTTCACCATTGTTAGGATTCAGACTGAATGTTTGCTGCGTTTTCTCTGAAGTATATAGACTAAAAGAGTAAAATATATCCGAATTTGTTCCTTCATCGTTATCTGTGGCATTTAATTTCACCACAAGACTTCCAATAGGAGAGTTTTCTGTTAGATTTATAGTATAACTGTCTTTATCGAACTGAGGGGCGTTGTCATTCGTGTCCAGAACGCGCACAATAATGCTAGCCGTGCCAGAGCGCGCGGGGACTCCTCCATCCACAGCAGTGAGGATCAGATTATGTGAAGCTTGTTCTTCTCTGTCTAATGACTTTTTTAGAATCAAGTCGACAAACTTAGATCCGTCTCGTCCAGTCTGAATCGCAATACTAAAATGGTCGCTTTCACTGAGATAGTATGTCTTTACAGAATTTGAACCTGTATCAGGGTCTACTGCATTAGTGAGCGAAAACCTCTCCCCCTTTGCTGTTGCCTCTGATATGTCTAGATGCATCGTATCTCGTCGGAAACGTGGCGCATTATCATTTATGTCCATTATTTCAAGTTCAATATTAAACATTCGAATAGGATTCTCTAATGTGGCATCCACTTTAAGGACGCATGTTGTGGCTGATTTCGATGTGCACAGATTCTCTCTGTCAATCCTTTCTAAAATGTACAGCTCCCCAGTGTCTTTGTTAACGTCAAGATATTTTTTACTAGCGACGACATCCAATCGCATTTTACGTTCACTAAGACTTTTCAAATCCAACCCTAAATCAGATGCCAGATTTGCAACCACAGACCCTTCGTCCATTTCCTCGGGAATTGTGTAGTGCGTAACAGCAGATGCTGTCTGGAAAACAGCCGAAAGGAATACGAAGATTGAGACGTACCTTAACCAAAGCCGTGCTTTCGGTTCCATTGTTTTTGATTCTCGTGAAAATGCACACAATTAGGGAGTTCCAAAGTGTTCCAAAAACTGGGTATGTTTATAGAAATTAATGCGGGCACAAACATGTAAAAATAAAAGACAACTGGAATAAAATATCAGAGGACGAATAGTCCTGCCTGAAAGAAAGACTGCAATGTTGTCCTCCGGAATCAGCAATGGCGACGAAGGCAGTACGACTAGAAATGCATTTTCTTGGTGGACAGCGACTCTATGCGCACAGGAGCGAGGAGTGCAACGTAAAGAATAAAATTAGAAACGCGTTTTAAAATCCTATAACACTGATTAAGGACATACATTTAAAAATGGTTTAAAAAAAAATCGGAATACCTATAACAAAGTTTTTCATACTAGATGAAAACAAAAGTAAAAGTAAAATGCAAGTCAAGTTACCTTTAAAATAGTGTGCCAATAAAAATGCAGTATGCTATGTTTAACGCAATAAACAATTCTAATTGAATGCGAGAAACTTTTGGAGGTTTAATGCAGCTGTATTGCTGAACAATACATAATTGCATTACAGTGCGTAAAAGTGATGCCAAATATTTCTTATCTTCCTGCTGAGTAGCCTACATGTATTGGCAAGTACAAGCAAAATTAAAGCAAATACCCATGCGCAAAGTTAAACTTACTTCACTTGGGGGGAAAATCCATAATTTTAATTGGATTTTATTTATGTTTTTATTTACTATGTGCCATTGCTTACCTGTAGAGTAGAAGCGGCTGAGTCGCTGGTCTCGGTCACTCCTGTGCTCCTCGGTAAACTGGACACGATGTATCGCGCTCCCTTTGGCACAGGCTGTCTGACCACCAGCTTTCCTTTCCTCGTCTCTGCTAGAAATAAACTGTACCAGTAGGCATCGTTGGAGACCAGAGTGGAATCCGCGATGGTCGAGTTCCTCTCGCTGATCACACTGTTCCTGCACGGAGGAGCCGCTTTGCTGGGTTTCGCTTTCTGACACTTCAGCACGATGGTCACCAGTATAGTGATGAGTAAAAGAAATGACACAGAGCCCAGTCCGATCACCAGATACAGGTTTAGATCTGAGAAGATGTCATATTCCAAAGGCACCTCAGTATAGGTTTTGAGGGCGGTCTCCACCGTGGACAGTTTGATGGTGACTGTAGCAGAGAGCGCGGGCTCTCCGTTGTCTTTGGCGATCACCACCAGCCGCTGGTCTCGCGAGTCTCTGTAACTGAACATTCTCATGGTCCGGATCTCTCCGTTGTATTGATCCAAGCTGAATAACGTGGCGTCGGTGTTCTGGAGGAACTGGTACGTGATTCGAGAGTTGTGCACTGAATCAGAGTCTATGGCGATGACTTTGGCTATCAGAGTTCCTTTATCAGTTGATCTCGGGATCTTTTCCTTCACCTCCGAGCCGTGCGCGCGCCATGGAGACACTATAAGCGGTGTGTTGTCGTTCTGATCCATGATAATAATGTGAACGGTCACGTTACTGCTGAGCGGAGGAACACCAGAGTCTCTGGCCTCGATGTGGAAAAGAAACTCCTTCTCTATCTCATAGTCAAACGTCTTTAGCGCGTAAAGATTGCCGTTCTCTGGGTTAATGGAGAACAGCATGGACATGGAGGTGTTCACTATTTCCTTCTCTATTATAAAATAAACTAGATACTGATTTTCATGGAGATCTGGGTCTATAGCAGTTAAAGAGCTCAGTGAAGCTCCAGGCGCGTTATTCTCCATTACAGGTATCGTGTAGAATGTCTGTGGGAACTGAGGAACATTGTCATTAACGTCCAGTAGCTCTAAAGTTATAGTTTCATTATCAGATAACGGCGGGTTGCCCCTGTCAGTGACGGTAATAGTGATGTCATATTCTGCAACCTTTTCACGGTCTAACGGTTCTGAAATTAATAATTCATAATAATTATCAGATGATTCTTTAAGCGCAAAAGGTAAATCATCAGAAATATGAATATCTACCTGTCCATTTTCTCCTGAGTCTTTATCACTCACACTAACAACTGCAATTACTGTATTTACAGGTACATCTTCTTTAACTGGACTTGTGAATGACTTTATGGAAATTTCAGGATGATTGTCATTCATATCTGTGATTAATATCTTTACTTTACACTTTCCAGAAAGACTATTTGTTGCTTTATCTGTTGCTATAATTTCCATATCATAGATCCTGAAATCCTCATAATTAATCATTTCTTTCACTCTGATTTCACCATTGTTAGGATTCAGACTGAATGTTTGCTGCGTTTTCTCTGATGTATACAAACTATAAGAGTAAAGTACATCTGAATTTAATCCCTCATCTTTATCTGTAGCGTTTAATTTCACCACAAGACTTCCAATAGGAGAGTTTTCTGTTAGATTTATAGTATAACTGTCTTTATCGAATTGAGGGGCGTTGTCATTCGTGTCCAGAACGCGCACAATAATGCTCGCCGTGCCAGAGCGCGCAGGGACTCCTCCATCCACAGCAGTGAGGATCAGATTATGTGAAGCTTGTTCTTCTCTGTCTAAAGGCTTTTTTAGGATCAAATCAGCAAATTTTGATCCGTCCCTCCCTGTTTGTATTTCAATGTCAAAATGTTCGCTCTCACTCAAATAATACGTTTTTATCGAATTCGAGCCAATATCAGGATCCACCGCATTACTGAGTGAGAATCTCTCTCCGGCTGCTGTAGATTCTGATATATCCAGACGGATCGAATCCCTCCAAAACTGGGGAGCATTATCATTTATATCCACAATTTCAATTTCAATGTTAAACATTCGCACAGGATTCTCGAGTGTGACTTCCATTTTGATAAAACATGTTGTTGCTGTTTTTGTTGTACAAAGATATTCTCTATCCATCTTTTCTAAAATGTAGAGTTCTCCTGTTTCTTTATTGACATCGAGATATTTTTTGTTAGACCTAATATCGAGCCGCATTTTTCGTCTGCTCAGTGTTTTCACATCCAGACCCAAATCTGAGGCTAAATTAGCCACAACAGAGCCTTCCTCCATTTCTTCTGGGATAGAATAGTGCGTAACAGAGGACGCGGTGTCCAAAATAGCGGAGAAAAACAGAAGGACCATTACATACCTCCAAAACTGTGACTTTACCAATCCCTCCATTCTGCAGCGTTTGAAATATTTGTATTCCTTGTGATAATGAAGTTATCAGGAAACGAATAGGACACACTACGAAGCTCTTGTCACGGCGCGCTCCTTTGTGCGATTTCCGGAAATATGTCATGGCGAATGTGATAAATATGACCAAAAGCGTTTTCTTAGAGAACAGCGACGCTCAGTGAGTTTGACCTGAACATACACAATAAGAAGAGAACAGCCTTGTGTGCAAGAAGTATTATTCTGTTTACGCGTTGTTTTTATTTTATTATGATTTTTCTGTTTTAGATTCCCAAGAAAATGTGTGATAATAAGTCTCAAAATAACACAAGCAAAAGAATAAGAAAAAACAGACTTTGTAAAACAAATATTGATCATTGAGAAGAAATTAAATTAATTAAAATATAGAGAAAAAAAATACTCTGACATTTTCTCAACCTGAGAAACAAGAAGAATGATGTACAGGGGCGCATGCACCGCCTCTTCTCTACAAGTCTGAGAGGAAATTGAGCGTGAAACGTTATGAAAATATCTCTTTTTGATTATTCACGTGGATTGTCTTACCTGTAGAGTAGAAGCGGCTGAGTCGCTGGTCTCGGTCACTCCTGTGCTCCTCGGTAAACTGGACACGATGTATCGCGCTCCCTTTGGCACAGGCTGTCTGACCACCAGCTTTCCTTTCCTCGTCTCTGCTAGAAATAAACTGTACCAGTAGGCATCGTTGGAGACCAGAGTGGAATCCGCGATGGTCGAGTTCCTCTCGCTGATCACACTGTTCCTGCACGGAGGAGCCGCTTTGCTGGGCTTCGCTTTCTGACACTTCAGCACGATGGTCACCAGTATAGTGATGAGTAAAAGAAATGACACAGAGCCCAGTCCGATCACCAGATACAGGTTTAGATCTGAGAAGATGTCATATTCCAAAGGCACCTCAGTATAGGTTTTGAGGGCGGTCTCCACCGTGGACAGTTTGATGGTGACTGTAGCAGAGAGCGCGGGCTCTCCGTTGTCTTTGGCGATCACCACCAGCCGCTGGTCTCGCGAGTCTCTGTAACTGAACATTCTCATGGTCCGGATCTCTCCGTTGTATTGATCCAAGCTGAATAACGTGGCGTCGGTGTTCTGGAGGAACTGGTACGTGATTCGAGAGTTGTGCACTGAATCAGAGTCTATGGCGATGACTTTGGCTATCAGAGTTCCTTTATCGGTGGATCTCGGGATCTTTTCCTTCACCTCCGAGCCGTGCGCGCGCCATGGAGACACTATAAGCGGTGTGTTGTCGTTCTGATCCATGATAATAATGTGAACGGTCACGTTACTGCTGAGCGGAGGAACACCAGAGTCTCTGGCCTCGATGTGGAAAAGAAACTCCTTCTCTATCTCATAGTCAAACGTCTTTAGCGCGTAAAGATTACCGTTCTCTGGGTTAATGGAGAACAGCATGGACATGGAGGTGTTCACTATTTCCTTCTCTATTATAAAATAAACTAGATACTGATTTTCATGGAGATCTGGGTCTATAGCAGTTAAAGAGCTCAGTGAAGCTCCAGGCGCGTTATTCTCCATTACAGGTATCGTGTAGAATGTCTGTGGGAACTGAGGAACATTGTCATTAACGTCCAGTAGCTCTAAAGTTATAGTTTCATTATCAGATAACGGCGGGTTGCCCCTGTCAGTGACGGTAATAGTGATGTCATATTCTGCAACCTTTTCACGATCTAGCGGTTCTGAAATTAATAATTCATAATAATTATCAGATGATTCTTTAAGCGCAAAAGGCAAATCATTAGAAATATGAATATCTACCTGTCCATTTTCTCCTGAGTCTTTATCACTCACACTAACAACTGCAATTACTGTATTTACAGGTACATCCTCTTTAACTGGACTTGTGAATGATTTTATGGAAATTTCAGGATGATTATCATTCATATCTGTGATTAATATCTTTACTTTGCACTTTCCAGAGAGAGTATTAGCTGCTTTATCTGTTGCTATAATTTCCATATCATAGATCCTGAAATCCTCATAATTAATCATTTCTTTCACTCTGATTTCACCATTGTTAGGATTCAGACTGAATGTTTGCTGCGTTTTCTCTGATGTATACAAACTATAAGAGTAAAGTACATCTGAATTTGAGCCCTCGTCTTTATCTGTGGCGTTTAATTTCACTACAAGACTTCCAATAGGAGAGTTTTCAGTTAGATTTATAGTATAACTGTCTTTATCGAATTGAGGGGCGTTGTCATTCGTGTCCAGAACGCGCACAATAATGCTAGCCGTGCCAGAGCGCGCGGGGACTCCTCCATCCACAGCAGTGAGGATCAGATTATGTGAAGCTTGTTCTTCTCTGTCTAAAGGCTTTTTCAGAATCAAATCAGCAAATTTTGAACCGTCCCTCCCTGTTTGTATTTCAATGTCGAAATGTTGGCTCTCACTCAAATAATACGTTTTTATCGAATTCGAGCCAATATCAGGATCCACCGCATTACTGAGTGAGAATCTCTCTCCGGCTGCTGTAGATTCTGATATATCCAGATGGATCGTATCCCTGCGAAACTGAGGAGTATTATCATTTATATCCACAATTTCAATTTCAAAGTTAAATATGCGAACAGGATTCTCGAGTATCACTTCCATTTTGATAAAACATGTTGTTGCTGTTTTTGTTGTACAAAGATATTCTCTATCCATCTTTTCTAAAATGTAGAGTTCTCCTGTTTCTTTGTTGACATCGAGATATTTTTTGTTAGATATAATATCAAGCCTCATTTTTCGTCTGCTCAGTGTTTTCACGTCCAGTCCCAAATCTGAGGCTAAATTAGCCACAACAGAGCCTTCCTCCATTTCTTCTGGGATAGAATAGTGCGTAACAGAGGACGCGGTGTCCAAAATAGCGGAGAAAAACAGAAGGACCATTACATACCTCCAAAACTGTGACTTTACCAATCCCTCCATTCTGCAGCGTTTGAAATATTTGAATTCCTCGCTACAAAATAATCAGGAAACGAATAGGACACACTACGAAGCTCTTGTCATGGCGCGCTCCTTTGTGCGATTTCCGCCTGTGGAAATCTGTCATGGCGAATGTGATAAATATGACCAAAAGCGTTTTCTTAGAGAACAGCGACGCTCAGTGAGTTTGGCCTGAACATACACAATAAGAAGAGAACAGCCTTGAGTGCAAGAAGTATTCTTTTATTTTACGCGTTATTTCTATTTTATTATGATTTTTCTGCTTTAGATTCCCGAGAAAATGTGTGATAATAAGCCTCAAAATAACACATGCAAAGGACAAAAACAGACTTTGTAAACCAAATATTGATAATTAAATTAAGTTAATTAAAATATGAGGGAAAAAATACTCTGACATTTTCTCAACCTGAGAAAAAAGAAGAATGCTGTACAGGGGCGCATGCACCGCCTCTTCTCTAAAAATCTGAAAAGAAATTGTGCGTGAAACGTTATGTAAATCTCTCTTTGATTATTCACGTGGATTGTCTTACCTGTAGAGTAGAAGCGGCTGAGTCGCTGGTCTCGGTCACTCCTGTGCTCCTCGGTAAACTGGACACGATGTATCTCGCTCCCTTTGGCACAGGCTGTCTGACCACCAGCTTTCCTTTCCTCGTCTCTGCTAGAAATAAACTGTACCAGTAGGCATCGTTGGAGACCAGAGTGGAATCGGCGATGGTCGAGTTCCTCTCGCTGATCACACTGTTCCTGCACGGAGGAGCCGCTTTGCTGGGCTTCGCTTTCTGACACTTCAGCACGATGGTCACCAGTATAGTGATGAGTAAAAGAAATGACACAGAGCCCAGTCCGATCACCAGATACAGGTTTAGATCTGAGAAGATGTCATATTCCAAAGGCACCTCAGTATAGGTTTTGAGGGCGGTCTCCACCGTGGACAGTTTGATGGTGACTGTAGCAGAGAGCGCGGGCTCTCCGTTGTCTTTGGCGATCACCACCAGCCGCTGGTCTCGCGAGTCTCTGTAACTGAACATTCTCATGGTCCGGATCTCTCCGTTGTATTGATCCAAGCTGAATAACGTGGCGTCGGTGTTCTGGAGGAACTGGTACGTGATTCGAGAGTTGTGCACTGAATCAGAGTCTATGGCGATGACTTTGGCTATCAGAGTTCCTTTATCAGTGGATCTCGGGATCTTTTCCTTCACCTCCGAGCCGTGCGCGCGCCATGGAGACACTATGAGCGGTGTGTTGTCGTTCTGATCCATGATAATAATGTGAACGGTAACGTTACTGCTGAGCGGAGGAACACCAGAGTCTCTGGCCTCGATGTGGAAAAGAAACTCCTTCTCTATCTCATAGTCAAACGTCTTTAGTGCGTAAAGATTGCCGTTCTCTGGGTTAATGGAGAACAGCATGGACATGGAGGTGTTCACTATTTCCTTCTCTATTATAAAATAAACTAGATACTGATTTTCATGGAGATCTGGGTCTTTAGCAGTTAAAGAGCTCAGTGAAGCTCCAGGCGCGTTATTCTCCATTACAGGTATCGTGTAGAATGTCTGTGGGAACTGAGGAACATTGTCATTAACGTCCAGTAGCTCTAAAGTTATAGTTTCATTATCAGATAACGGCGGGTTGCCCCTGTCAGTGACGGTAATAGTGATGTCATATTCTGCAACCTTTTCACGGTCTAACGGTTCTGAAATTAATAATTCATAATAATTATCAGATGATTCTTTAAGCGCAAAAGGTAAATCATCAGAAATATGAATATATACCTGTCCATTTTCTCCTGAGTCTTTATCACTCACACTAACAACTGCAATTACTGTATTTACAGGTACATCCTCTTTAACTGGACTTGTGAATGATTTTATAGAAATTTCAGGATGATTATCATTCATATCTGTGATTAATATCTTTACTTTGCACTTTCCAGAAAGACTATTAGCTGCTTTATCTGTTGCTATAATTTCCATATCATAGATCCTGAAATCCTCATAATTAATCATTTCTTTCACTCTGATTTCACCATTGTTAGGATTCAGACTGAATGTTTGCTGCGTTTTCTCTGATGTATACAAACTATAAGAGTAAAGTAAATCTGAATTTGAGCCCTCGTCTTTATCTGTGGCGTTTAATTTCACTACAAGACTTCCAATAGGAGAGTTTTCTGTTAGATTTATAGTATAACTGTCTTTATCGAATTGAGGGGCGTTGTCATTCGTGTCCAGAACGCGCACAATAATGCTAGCCGTGCCAGAGCGCGCGGGGACTCCTCCATCCACAGCAGTGAGGATCAGATTATGTGAAGCTTGTTCTTCTCTGTCTAAAGGCTTTTTTAGGATCAAATCAGCAAATTTTGATCCGTCCCTCCCTGTCTGTAATTCGATGTCAAAATGTTGGCTCTCACTCAAATAATACGTTTTTATCGAATTCGAGCCAATATCAGGATCCACCGCATTACTGAGTGAGAATCTCTCTCCGGCTGCTGTAGATTCTGATATATCCAGATGGATCGTATCTCTCCGAAACTGAGGAGTATTATCATTTATATCCACAATTTCAATTTCAATGTTAAATATGCGAACAGGATTCTCGAGTATCACTTCCATTTTGATAAAACATGTTGTTGCTGTTTTTGATACACAGAGATATTCTCTATCCATCTTTTCTAAAATGTAGAGTTCTCCTGTTTCTTTGTTAACATCGAGATATTTTTTGTTAGATATAATATCAAGCCGCATTTTTCGTCTGCTCAGTGTTTTCACGTCCAGTCCCAAATCTGAGGCTAAATTAGCCACAACAGAGCCTTCCTCCATTTCTTCTGGGATAGAATAGTGCGTAACAGAGGACGCTGAGTCCAAAATAGCGGAGAAAAACAGAAGGACCATTACATACCTCCAAAACTGTGACTTTACCAATCCCTCCATTCTGCAGCGTTTGAAATATTTGTATTCCTTGCGATAATGAAATGATCGGGAAACGAATAGGACACACTACGAAGCTCTTGTCATGGCGCGCTCCTTTGTGCGATTTCCGCCTGTGGAAATCTGTCATGGCGAATGTGATAAATATGACCAACGTTTTCTTAGAGAACAGCGACGCTCAGTGAGTTTGGCCTGAACATACACAATAAGAAGAGAACAGCCTTGAGTCCAAGAAGTATTCTTTTATTTTACGCGTTATTTCTATTTTATTATGATTTTTCTGTTTTAGATTCCCGAGAAAATGTGTGATAATAAGCCTCAAAATAACACAAGCAAAAGAAGAAGAAAAAACAGACTTTGTAAAACAAATATTGATCATTGAGAAGAAATTAAATGAATTAAAATATATAGAAAAAAAATACTCTGACATTTTCTCAACCTGAGAAAAAAGAAGAATGCTGTACAGGGGCGCATGCACCACCTCTTCTCTAAAAATCTGAAAAGAAATTGTGCGTGAAACGTTATGTAAATCTCTCTTTGATTATTCACGTGGATTGTCTTACCTGTAGAGTAGAAGCGGCTGAGTCGCTGGTCTCGGTCACTCCTGTGCTCCTCGGTAAACTGGACACGATGTATCTCGCTCCCTTTGGCACAGGCTGTCTGACCACCAGCTTTCCTTTCCTCGTCTCTGCTAGAAATAAACTGTACCAGTAGGCATCGTTGGAGACCAGAGTGGAATCCGCGATGGTCGAGTTCCTCTCGCTGATCACACTGTTCCTGCACGGAGGAGCCGCTTTGCTGGGCTTCGCTTTCTGACACTTCAGCACGATGGTCACCAGTATAGTGATGAGTAAAAGAAATGACACAGAGCCCAGTCCGATCACCAGATACAGGTTTAGATCTGAGAAGATGTCATATTCCAAAGGCACCTCAGTATAGGTTTTGAGGGCGGTCTCCACCGTGGACAGTTTGATGGTGACTGTAGCAGAGAGCGCGGGCTCTCCGTTGTCTTTGGCGATCACCACCAGCCGCTGGTCTCGCGAGTCTCTGTAACTGAACATTCTCATGGTCCGGATCTCTCCGTTGTATTGATCCAAGCTGAATAACGTGGCGTCGGTGTTCTGGAGGAACTGGTACGTGATTCGAGAGTTGTGCACTGAATCAGAGTCTATGGCGATGACTTTGGCTATCAGAGTTCCTTTATCTGTGGATCTCGGGATCTTTTCCTTCACCTCCGAGCCGTGCGCGCGCCATGGAGACACTATAAGCGGTGTGTTGTCGTTCTGATCCATGATAATAATGTGAACGGTCACGTTACTGCTGAGCGGAGGAACACCAGAGTCTCTGGCCTCGATGTGGAAAAGAAACTCCTTCTCTATCTCATAGTCAAACGTCTTTAGCGCGTAAAGATTACCGTTCTCTGGGTTAATGGAGAACAGCATGGACATGGAGGTGTTCACTATTTCCTTCTCTATTATAAAATAAACTAGATACTGATTTTCATGGAGATCTGGGTCTATAGCAGTTAAAGAGCTCAGTGAAGCTCCAGGCGCGTTATTCTCCATTACAGGTATCGTGTACAATGTCTGTGGGAACTGAGGAACATTGTCATTAACGTCCAGTAGCTCTAAAGTTATAGTTTCATTATCAGATAACGGCGGGTTACCCCTGTCAGTGACGGTAATAGTGATGTCATATTCTGCAACCTTTTCACGGTCTAACGGTTCTGAAATTAATAATTCATAATAATTATCAGATGATTCTTTAAGCGCAAAAGGCAAATCATCAGAAATATGAATATCTACCTGTCCATTTTCTCCTGAGTCTTTATCACTCACACTAACAACTGCAATTACTGTATTTACAGGCACATCTTCTTTAACTGGACTTGTGAATGATTTTATAGAAATTTCAGGATGATTATCATTCATATCTGTGATTAATATCTTTACTTTACACTTTCCAGAAAGACTATTAGCTGCTTTATCTGTTGCTATGATTTCCATATCATAGATCCTGAAATCCTCATAATTAATCATTTCTTTCACTCTGATTTCACCATTGTTAGGATTCAGACTGAATGTTTGCTGCGTTTTCTCTGATGTATACAAACTATAAGAGTAAAGTACATCTGAATTTGAGCCCTCGTCTTTATCTGTGGCGTTTAATTTCACTACAAGACTTCCAATAGGAGAGTTTTCTGTTAGATTTATAGTATAACTGTCTTTATCGAATTGAGGGGCGTTGTCATTCGTGTCCAGAACGCGCACAATAATGCTAGCCGTGCCAGAGCGCGCGGGGACTCCTCCATCCACAGCAGTGAGGATCAGATTGTGTATGGCATGTTGTTCTCTATCCAAAGCTTTTTTAAGAATCAAATCAGCGAATTTCGATCCATCCCGCCCGGACTGAATCTCGATTGAAAAATGATCGCTTTCGCTGAGATAGTATGTTTTAATTGAATTTACGCCGATATCAGGATCCACAGCATTGTTTAAAGAGAATCGTTCTCCCACAGGCGTTGACTCTGAAATGTCCAAATGCATCGTGTCCCTTCTAAAATGAGGAGCATTGTCGTTAATATCAACAATTTCTAGCTCAATGTTAAACATTCGTACAGGGTTTTCGATTGTGGCATCCAGTTTAAGAACACACGTTGTTCCTGACTTGGTTGTGCAAATGTGTTCACGGTCGATTCTCTCCACAATGAACAGCTCTCCCGTTTCTTTGTTAATATCCAGATATTTTTTATTTGCTAGAGTGTCGAGACGAATCTTGCGTCTGCTCAATGTTTTAACATCCAATCCCAGATCCGTTGCCAAATTAGCCACTATAGATCCCTCATCCAATTCTTCAGGTATAGAATAATGAGTAACAGAAGATGCTGTATTTAACAGAGAGATTAAAATGATGACGAACACGTACCTTTTCAATGCCTTGCTTTTCATTCGAGATTCCATTTTTTTCATTCGAGTTATATTCCAGTGATTATGAAATGTAAAACAAATATAATGCAGTTACGAATATAACGTTTTGATCATCAGGAAGCAGAACAAGCCGTTTCGCGGTGTTCATGAAAGCAGAGAGCATACAGCTCTGCCAACAAAGCAGATACGTCACCAGCATTGGCTGTAATGAAATATAAACGCAGAGGAGTCGTTTTGATGGAGAACAGCGACGCTGCGCGCATTGGTTTGTGTGGCACATATAAAGAGTAATTTTAGTGTTAAAATAAATACTCTGAAAAACGCAATATATCAAATAAAACCGGTTTCACGAGATGTTAAACAGCTATAGATTTTATATCAAGTCACAACACTGTCAAAGTACAGTATTCATTGGCATTTGAATGAGATCAAATAAACCAAGAAGGGAAATTATTTTCACAACATAAACATTTTGTCTAAAAGCCCAAACAGAAGCAAAAAAAGAAAAAGAAAAAAAGAGGGGGGTACTTTTTTTTCTTACCTGTAGAGTAGAAGCGGCTGAGTCGCTGGTCTCGGTCACTCCTGTGCTCCTCGGTAAACTGGACACGATGTATCTCGCTCCCTTTGGCACAGGCTGTCTGACCACCAGCTTTCCTTTCCTCGTCTCTGCTAGAAATAAACTGTACCAGTAGGCATCGTTGGAGACCAGAGTGGAATCCGCGATGGTCGAGTTCCTCTCGCTGATCACACTGTTCCTGCACGGAGGAGCTGCTTTGCTGGGCTTCGCTTTCTGACACTTCAGCACGATGGTCACCAGTATAGTGATGAGTAAAAGAAATGACACAGAGCCCAGTCCGATCACCAGATACAGGTTTAGGTCTGAGAAGATGTCATATTCCAAAGGCACCTCAGTATAGGTTTTGAGGGCGGTCTCCACCGTGGACAGTTTGATGGTGACTGTAGCAGAGAGCGCGGGCTCTCCGTTGTCTTTGGCGATCACCACCAGCCGCTGGTCTCGCGAGTCTCTGTAACTGAACATTCTCATGGTCCGGATCTCTCCGTTGTATTGATCCAAGCTGAATAACGTGGCGTCAGTGTTCTGGAGGAACTGGTACGTGATTCGAGAGTTGTGCACTGAATCAGAGTCTATGGCGATGACTTTGGCTATCAGAGTTCCTTTATCAGTGGATCTCGGGATCTTTTCCTTCACCTCTGAGCCGTGCGCGCGCCATGGAGACACTATAAGCGGTGTGTTGTCGTTCTGATCCATGATAATAATGTGAACGGTCACGTTACTGCTGAGCGGAGGAACACCAGAGTCTCTGGCCTCGATGTGGAAAAGAAACTCCTTCTCTATCTCATAGTCAAACGTCTTTAGCGCGTAAAGATTACCGTTCTCTGGGTTAATGGAGAACAGCATGGACATGGAGGTGTTCACTATTTCCTTCTCTATTATAAAATAAACTAGATACTGATTTTCATGGAGATCTGGGTCTATAGCAGTTAAAGAGCTCAGTGAAGCTCCAGGCGCGTTATTCTCCATTACAGGTATCGTGTAGAATGTCTGTGGGAACTGAGGAACATTGTCATTAACGTCCAGTAGCTCTAAAGTTATAGTTTCATTATCAGATAACGGCGGGTTGCCCCTGTCAGTGACGGTAATAGTGATGTCATATTCTGCAACCTTTTCACGATCTAACGGTTCTGAAATTAATAATTCATAATAATTATCAGATGATTCTTTAAGCGCAAAAGGCAAATCATCAGAAATATGAATATCTACCTGTCCATTTTCTCCTGAGTCTTTATCACTCACACTAACAACTGCAATTACTGTATTTACAGGTACATCCTCTTTAACTGGACTTGTGAATGATTTTATAGAAATTTCAGGATGATTATCATTCATGTCTGTAATTATAATGGATAATTTACATTGGCTGGATAATGGATGAGTTCCTTTATCTGATGCTATAACTTCCATATCGTAAATTCGAAAGTCTTCATAATTAACCATCTCTTTCACTCTAATTTCACCACTCTCAGGATTTAAACTGAATGCTTTCTGTGTCTTCTCAGATGTATACAGACTAAATGAATACACAAGGTCGGCGTTAGAACCCTCATCTAGATCTGTTGCATTTAATTTAACGACTAGGCTCCCTATGGGTGAGTTTTCAGTTAAATTAATGACGTAGCTCTCTTGATCAAATTTAGGGGCGTTGTCATTTGCATCCAACACCCGAACGATGATACTGGCCGTGCCTGAACGCGCAGGCACTCCGCCATCCACTGCTGTCAGTACCAGATTATGAACAGCTTGGGTTTCACGATCTAGAGCCTTTTTTAAAATTAAGTCTGCAAATTTGGAACCGTCCCTCCCCGACTGAATTTCAATGTCAAAGTGCTCATTTTTGCTTAGATAATAGGTTTTAACCGAGTTGGAACCGACATCAGAATCCACCGCATTACTGACAGAAAATCGCTCACCTGCTGGCGTAGATTCAGTGATATCTAAATGTATTGTGTCTCGTCTAAAATTAGGGTTATTATCATTTATGTCAGTGATTTCTAGCTCTATGTAAAATATTCGCACAGGGTTCTCGACAATAACTTCCATTTTTAAAAAACAAGTCGTAGTCGTTTTTGCAGGACACAGATATTCACGATCAATCTTCTCTTGTATGTACAGCTCACCTCTTTCTTTGTTTATGGCGAGGTATTTCTTATTAGCGATCACATCTAAACGGACGTTTCGTTTAATCAAAGTCTGCAGGTCAAGCCCCAAATCAGTGGCTAAATTTGCCACGACAGATCCTACTTCCATCTCCTCTGGAACAGAATAATGTGTAACAGCCAGAGCCAAATGAAAAACCTCTGATAGAAGAAAAAACAGCGAGACATACCTCCTCCATGACCAGGCGTTCAAATCAGAATCCATTGTCTGATCAAGTGATTATGATGCAAGGACAAAGCAGTTCATCTAGCAACAAAGCATTGGATTTGACTCCAAAAATGAGATGCAGAAAGAACTGTTAAAAAAGGGATAAAAGACGAAAAGTTTCCTCGATGTACACCGCAATATTTTGTTTAAAACCAGAGACGCACAAAACAGGGGTTCGTCCCAAAATGGCCAGCTGTGATAATGACGTTGAAATTACGCTCGCAATGACAGCCTATACTTTGTGAGATATAATTTGTGAAACCACAGCGCCACTTTGCGCACACACAGTGAGGTGCCTCAAAAATTGTGCACAGGTTGTTAAAATATACACTAACACTGACAATCTATTAATTTATCTAGGCCTATATTTTTTATAATCTATTGTTTACATAGTTTCAAAAATAAAAGTACAATTATTTAAATATTCTTACCTCAGAAAGTGTGCTTCATAAGTAATAATGCATGTGAAAACAGTATTAAAAAAATAAGTTGTAATATGTGATCTTACCTGTAGAGTAGAAGCGGCTGAGTCGCTGGTCTCGGTCACTCCTGTGCTCCTCGGTAAACTGGACACGATGTATCTCGCTCCCTTTGGCACAGGCTGTCTGACCACCAGCTTTCCTTTTCTCGTCTCTGCTAGAAATAAACTGTACCAGTAGGCATCGTTGGAAACCAGAGTGGAATCCGCGATGGTCGAGTTCCTCTCGCTGATCACACTGTTCCTGCACGGAGGAGCCGCTTTGCTGGGCTTCGCTTTCTGACACTTCAGCACGATGGTCACCAGTATAGTGATGAGTAAAAGAAATGACACAGAGCCCAGTCCGATCACCAGATACAGGTTTAGATCTGAGAAGATGTCATATTCCAAAGGCACCTCAGTATAGGTTTTGAGGGCGGTCTCCACCGTGGACAGTTTGATGGTGACTGTAGCAGAGAGCGCGGGCTCTCCGTTGTCTTTGGCGATCACCACCAGCCGCTGGTCTCGCGAGTCTCTGTAACTGAACATTCTCATGGTCCGGATCTCTCCATTGTATTGATCCAAGCTGAATAACGTGGCGTCGGTGTTCTGGAGGAACTGGTACGTGATTCGAGAGTTGTGCACTGAATCAGAGTCTATGGCGATGACTTTGGCTATCAGAGTTCCTTTATCGGTGGATCTCGGGATCTTTTCCTTCACCTCCGAGCCGTGCGCGCGCCATGGAGACACTATAAGCGGCGTGTTGTCGTTCTGATCCATGATAATAATGTGAACGGTCACGTTACTGCTGAGCGGAGGAACACCAGAGTCTCTGGCCTCGATGTGGAAAAGAAACTCCTTCTCTATCTCATAGTCAAATGTCTTTAGCGCGTAAAGATTACCGTTCTCTGGGTTAATGGAGAACAGCATGGACATGGAGGTGTTCACTATTTCCTTCTCTATTATAAAATAAACTAGATACTGATTTTCATGGAGATCTGGGTCTATAGCAGTTAAAGAGCTCAGTGAAGCTCCAGGCGCGTTATTCTCCATTACAGGTATCGTGTAGAATGTCTGTGGGAACTGAGGAACATTGTCATTAACGTCCAGTAGCTCTAAAGTTATAGTTTCATTATCAGATAACGGCGGGTTGCCCCTGTCAGTGACGGTAATAGTGATGTCATATTCTGCAACCTTTTCACGGTCTAACGGTTCTGAAATTAATAATTCATAATAATTATCGGATGATTCTTTAAGCGCAAAAGGTAAATCATCAGAAATATGAATATCTACCTGTCCATTTTCTCCTGAGTCTTTATCACTCACACTAACAACTGCAATTACTGTATTTACAGGCACATCCTCTTTTATTGGGCCAGAAAATGATTTAATTGAAATTTCAGGATGATTATCGTTCATATCTGTGATCAAAATGGTTAATTTACATTTTCCAGAGAGACTATTAGATCCCTTATCGGTGGCTATTATCTCCATATCATAGATTTTGAAATCTTCATAATTAATCATCTCTTTAACTCGAATTTCACCCGTTTCTGAATTCAATTTAAACGTATCTTGTGTCTTCTCAGATGTATATAAACTAAATGTGTATATTATTTCAGAATTTTGGCCTTCATCTAAATCCGTTGCGTTGAGTTTAACAACAAGACTTTCTATTGGAGAATTTTCACTTAAATGCACAGTATAACTGTCTTTATCGAATTGAGGGGCGTTGTCGTTTGTGTCCAACACTTGGACAATAATGTTAGCTGTACCAGAGCGCGCGGGGACTCCGCCATCCACAGCAGTGAGGATCAGATTATGAACTGCTTTCTCTTCGCGATCTAACGCTTTTTTCAGCACTAAATCAGCTAGTTTAGATCCATCTCGACCAGACTGTATTTCTATAGTAAAATGCTCGCTTTCACTAAGATAGTAAGTCTTAATTGAATTAGATCCAATGTCGGCGTCCACTGCATTGTTGAGTGAGAAACGCTCTCCGGCTGGTGTCGATTCTGAAATGTCTAAATGCATAACATCTCGTCGAAAGTGGGGTGCATTGTCGTTGATATCTAATATTTCTAATTCAATGTTAAACATTCTAATTGGGTTTTCGATTGTAGCATCGAGCTTCAGAAAACAAGAATTTGTAGTTTTGGATGGGCAGAGATATTCTCTGTCTATTCTTTCGACGATAAACAGCTCTCCTGTTTCTTTATTTATATCCAGATATTTTTTATTTGCTATCACATCTAAGCGCATCTTGCGTTTTGTCAGACTCTGTACATCCAAACCAAGATCAGCGGCCAAATTTGCAACAACAGATTCTACCTCCATTTCCTCGGGAATAGAGTAGTGAGTAACAGCAAATCCCGAGTTCAATACGGAAAAGATGATCAGGAATAACAAAACATACCTTTTCCATTTGTGTGTGTCCATACACGGTGCCATTTTTATTCAATATACAAGTCCAGTAATAATCCAACCACGTAAACGAAATTGTAAATGAAGGACTGAGGAACAAAGAGGCGTACAAAGAGAGGAAGGAGAGATGATCACACACTATAGCTGTAGACTGTGACGTTACATTATGGCGACCAGTAAGTCATTTCCATGTTGTGTATTGCTAGACAACAGCGACACTTTGTGCACGATGTAAAAACAGCACGTTTCATATAAAACCAACTCAGCTGATTTATTTTACAATAAAGAATGAATAGAATATTGTTGTTGGGAAATAAATAATGTATCATTCATACCATATTTGTTTTGTTTGAGCCATCATTTGTCACCTTGAATTAAATAGTATTCATACATAGCATGATTATATTTTCTGTTATATTTTTATAATATAGTTTATTGTCTTACCTGTAGAGTAGAAGCGGCTGAGTCGCTGGTCTCGGTCACTCCTGTGCTCCTCGGTAAACTGGACACGATGTATCTCGCTCCCTTTGGCACAGGCTGTCTGACCACCAGCTTTCCTTTCCTCGTCTCTGCTAGAAATAAACTGTACCAGTAGGCATCGTTGGAGACCAGAGTGGAATCCGCGATGGTCGAGTTCCTCTCGCTGATCACACTGTTCCTGCACGGAGGAGCCGCTTTGCTGGGCTTCGCTTTCTGACACTTCAGCACGATGGTCACCAGTATAGTGATGAGTAAAAGAAATGACACAGAGCCCAGTCCGATCACCAGATACAGGTTTAGATCTGAGAAGATGTCATATTCCAAAGGCACCTCAGTATAGGTTTTGAGGGCGGTCTCCACCGTGGACAGTTTGATGGTGACTGTAGCAGAGAGCGCGGGCTCTCCGTTGTCTTTGGCGATCACCACCAGCCGCTGGTCTCGCGAGTCTCTGTAACTGAACATTCTCATGGTCCGGATCTCTCCGTTGTATTGATCCAAGCTGAATAACGTGGCGTCGGTGTTCTGGAGGAACTGGTACGTGATTCGAGAGTTGTGCACTGAATCAGAGTCTATGGCGATGACTTTGGCTATCAGAGTTCCTTTATCTGTGGATCTCGGGATCTTTTCCTTCACCTCTGAGCCGTGCGCGCGCCATGGAGACACTATAAGCGGTGTGTTGTCGTTCTGATCCATGATAATAATGTGAACGGTCACGTTACTGCTGAGCGGAGGAACACCAGAGTCTCTGGCCTCGATGTGGAAAAGAAACTCCTTCTCTATCTCATAGTCAAACGTCTTTAGCGCGTAAAGATTACCGTTCTCTGGGTTAATGGAGAACAGCATGGACATGGAGGTGTTCACTATTTCCTTCTCTATTATAAAATAAACCAGATACTGATTTTCATGGAGATCTGGGTCTATAGCAGTTAAAGAGCTCAGTGAAGCTCCAGGCGCGTTATTCTCCATTACAGGTATCGTGTAGAATGTCTGTGGGAACTGCGGTGCGTTATCATTGACATCTAGTAAATGCACCGTTATAGTTTCATTATCAGATAAGGGAGGATTCCCTTCATCGGTCACAACCAGCATGATCTCATATTCTGGGACCTTTTCACGATCTAACGTTTCTGACACCAATAACTCGTACAGGTAGTCAGAGGACTTGTTTAAAATAAACGGTAAGGACTTGTTCATTGTAAGATTTACCTTACCGTTATCTTCAGTGTCTCTGTCACTAACACCCACCAGAGCTATAACAGAGCCGACTGGGATGTTTTCGTCCACTGTGTTTTTAAGGGATTTTATGGTTATCTCGGGATAGTTATCGTTCATATCTTTAACGTACACAGTAACTCTGCATTGACCGGAGAGTGGAACGGGGCCATTGTCTTTAGCCTCAACGAACATCTCATATATTTTCATATCTTCATAATCAATTGTGCCCTGAACTGCTATTTCGCCAGTATTTGAATTCAACGAGAACATCTCCTGCGTTTTCTCAGAAGTATAAAGCGTAAATGAGTATGTAAGGTCAGCGTTTGGGCCTTCATCAGCATCAGTAGCGTTTAATTTAATAACAACAGTGCCAGCTGGAGAATTTTCGCTTATATTCAGAGTGTAAACTGCTTGATCAAACTGAGGGGCGTTGTCATTTGTATCTTGCACGCGCACAATAATATTAGCTGTGCCAGAGCGCGCAGGGACTCCGCCATCAATTGCAGTGAGAATCAGATTATGAACAGCCTTCTCTTCTCTGTCTAAAGACTTCATGAGGACCAAATCGACATATTTTGTGCCATCGCTTCCAGAATGTATATCAACAGTAAAATGTTCGCTTTCACTTAATTTATAGGTGTTGACTGTATTGGCACCAACGTCTGGGTCAAACGCATTGGGCAAAGAGAATCTTTCTCCCGGTGACGCGGACTCTGAGACATCTAATTCAATCCTGTCTCTTCGGAAATGAGGAGCGTTATCGTTAATGTCTGTGATGCCCAATTCAATATTGAAAATACGCAATGGGCTTTCAATTATTAGGTCTAATTTTAAGAAGCACGTCATAGTTTTCGTATTACAAAGAGATTCCCGGTCCATTTTCTCAACAATAAATAGCTCGCCAGTCCTTTTATTAACATCAAGATATTTTTTGTTATGGAAAATATCAAGTTTTACCTCTCGCTGTGCAAGTCCACTAACATCCAGCCCCAAATCAGCAGCCAGATTTGCAACGACAGACCCGCGCTCCATCTCCTCCGGGATAGAATAGCGCGTCACAGACAAAGCAGTTTCCCATGTCGCCCAAAGTACAAAGAAAAACGCGACCAACCTTCTAACTGGCTTCATTATCACTTCCAGCAGAAGACACAAAATCACTAAGAAAAGATCAGTCAGATGGAGTTACTAGTCGTGCTGCTCCTTAAAATGCCTCTCTTGTTCAGTCTGCTTTTTAAAAAAAAAAAATCCTGTAATCGTTTAAAAACGGTCTCACTGAAAAGGATGCTGTTCTCAGTACCAGGATTCTGGAATATGGCAACGTCCCTTTAAATGAAGTCTGTGTGTGATTTACTGGCCAACAGCGACACGCTGAGACAGAGACAGGAGCTGTATATTTACTAGATGAAGGTAATACATAGAAGAGACGCTTTTGATGATCTTTTGATAGTTTTATATCGTTCATGAGTGAAAACGATCTCTATATTTAACCCTATCACAATTTTATCTCTGTCTCTCGCTCTCTATCTGTGTGTGTGTGTGTGTGCTTCTCTTTATTTGCCCTTTCTGTATTTCATTGCTGAATATATTTATATAAGATACTTGTTATATAGGCCTATATATTTATTTTATTTATTATATGTGTATTTATTTGACAAGAATGATACAGAATAC
The DNA here is from genome assembly GCF_963993115.1 of Abramis brama. Classification (NCBI taxonomy): domain Eukaryota; kingdom Metazoa; phylum Chordata; class Actinopteri; order Cypriniformes; family Leuciscidae; genus Abramis; species Abramis brama. Next base: position 5,321,328 of record NC_139975.1, read on the forward strand.
CATTATTACATCAGATTTCATGCAGCAGAGGCTATCCAGCTACTCTCTTTTTTGCAAAGTGTAATTTATTAGTCTAAGTTAGATGAATTGGTTACTGCAAGCATGACTGTCTTTCCAATTAGCTATCAAATCCATTACATTTGGATATTGAAATGCATTGTTGGATAAAAAAAAAAGAAAAAAAAGCATCGCTGTAAAATTAGGTACAAGCCTGTGCTGCATGAAATCTGATGAAATGATGTTATTCTGAATCATTCCTGTCAAATAAACAAATAGACAAAGACTAAGATAGTCATGCTTGCAGTAAACAAATAACTAATTTAGACTGTAATAAAATAAACTTTGGCAAAAATAACACTCTCTCTCTCTCTCTCTCTCTCTCTCTCAGGAACAGAAGTCAGTCTGAATACAGGCTCCCTGGAGATTTGAACATTTTCACACATCAAAAAGAGATCTAAGGGTTTTAATCCTTATAAACTAATATTTTTTTTTCTTTGTCACTTTAGTTTTTGTCTGCATATAGTCAATTTCACATTTTATCTTAAAGCAGTAAATAATAATTATAATAATAAAATCAAATGGCAGTAAAATGTCAGTGTGACTTGTCAATAATTAAATTCAAAGTTAGTCAACTTCAGGCCTACTCTAAAATAAATGTTTTGGTTAAGCTCTGTCTAAACATTCTCAAGACTCAAGGCACAACAATATCATACAATTTGACAAGGATTGAGTTTGTTAGTTGATTTTATTTAACATGTCAATTAAATATTCAAGCAACTGCAATGTTGCATCTTGGTCATTCCTACAGTTTGGTGGATTTTGGACTGAGCAGGGCTGTGTTTCCAGATAACGATGGATCTTATAGCACTTATGAGGATTTTCTACGAGCGACTTTACGAACGTTTGTGTTCATTTCATGTGCGTTTCACAAAAATGCACTTAGCACGATCGCACGCAGCTGTGCTTTAAAGGAGAAGTTCACTTTCAAAAAAACTTTTGCTGATAATTTACTCACCCCCATGTCATCCAAGATGTCCATGTCTTTCTTTCTTCAGTCGCAAAGAAATTAAGGTTTTTGATGAAAACATTCCAGGATTTCCCCCCATGTAATGGATTCTATTGGGACCCAAACGGTAGAAGGTCCAAATGACAGTTTAAGTGCAGCTTCAAAGGGCTTTAAACGATACCAGACGATGAATAAGGGTCTTATCTAGCGAAACGATCGGTCATTTCCAAAATAAATAAAAAAGTTTAAGTTTTATAAGCACAAACGCTCGCCTTGCTCTGTTCTGTGATGCGCGTTGAAGACGTCACGTAATACGCAATTACGTTGAAAAGGTCACGCTTGACGTGTTTACAAATGTGCGGAAGGAGGACCATATACACATTTTCAAATGTATTTGTGTCAGTTTATCGTTTAAAATGCCCATTTCGTGTGCGTATCCTGGGTGTTTTAATATTAAAAAGCCAAAAAGAACATTTTCTTCAGGACAGAAATTTTTCAAGCGTGACCTTTTCAACGTAATTGCGTATTACGTGACGTCACGAACGCGCATCACAGAACAGAGCAAGGCGAACATTTGTGCTTATAAAACTTAAACTTTTTTATTTATTTTGGAAATGACCGATCGTTTCGCTAGATAAGACCCTTATTCATCGTCTGGTATCGTTTAAAGCCCTTTGAAGCTGCACTTAAACTGTCATTTGGACCTTCTACCGTTTGGGTCCCAATAGAATCCATTACATGGGGGGAAATCCTGGAATGTTTTCATCAAAAACCTTAATTTCTTTGCGACTGAAGAAAGAAAGACATGGACATCTTGGATGACATGGGGTTGAGTAAATTATCAGCAAAAGTTTTTTTGAAAGTGAACTTCTCCTTTAAGTGCTACTTAAGAGTCGCTGTCCGTGTGTCAAGTGCTGAAATGTCACCTTGTAGAATGGCTCGTAATTGTAGCACACGCTTGTATTTTGAAATGTTTAACCTAATTGTTTTCAACTGATGTGCATTTTCTACGAGGCCAAAAGCAGCAAACCTACACCAGCAAAATGGCTGAACCAAAAAAAACCTAAAGAAAATACTTTTTTTTTTGTTAAAGAGGAGATTAATGTCATTTTAGAGGAGGTGGAGCTATACAAACATTATTTTCAGCAGGTTTAAGGAAAGTCATACAAATAAAAACAAAAAATCTGGGATTTTGCTAGAAAACTGACTGCAACTAGGGGCATTAAAAGATCAGGGAAGGAGGTCAGGAAGAAGTGGCAAGCCTTTCTAAAAGGAAACATTTAATAAAACAGGTGGTGGGCCCAATGAGTCCTCCCTTCTCACAGCAGAGGAAGAAAAGGCCTTGTCAATACTTGGCACAAGTGCTTCAGATGGCATTTGTGGTGGTATTGACATCCATGGAGTAGAGGTAACTCAACCTGAGCCTGAGTCAGGTCCTTCACGCTCAGAGGAACTATCAGTTTCATCTGCCATCTCCCAGCACATCTCCTAGGCCTCCAAACACCCCTCCCAGGCCTCAGCCTCCATCTTCTGTTGTCCAGACTACAGCCACACACCTCAGCAGTTTGAGAATCTTTGTAGTCAGGGCATATGAGAGTGTCCTTACTTAACAGGGAGGAAGATGAAGAGGTGGTGGAGGACTAGGAGGTCAAAGACGGCATGGGACCACATGATGGCCAACCAATAAATGCCCAATACATGGCTGGTTTTCGTGCATATCAGCAAGTCATTGACAGATTTTTTCCCTATTTTTCCAAGTCTTTACATTTACATATTACATCTTTTATTTTTTTACATTTAATTTTGATTAAAATTATTTTATTTTTTTGTTTTGTTTTCTGACCTTTTTAATTATTTCATTTATACATTAATTTAACCAAAAAAATAATAATAATAAAGTAATAAAGTGTACAATTAAGTACAATTTACGATTATTTCAAAGAGAAGTTGAAAAAACATTATTGGGGACATGAAATTATTCTGGTATGAATCATTATGATTTTTGTGTTAATGGCGTAAATGTATGCATAGAAATAATATAATGTGACATAATGTGACATGAAAGTTGATTAATAATTCTATATGTCACCAAACTGTTTTGCTCCTTGCGCTTGATGGCATGTGATGCAGGCGACCTCTAGTGGTGTTTTATGAGACTGATTTCCCACTTCACAGCTGCACATTCATATCATGTCATAATTATATTCTCTGTTTGGATAACGTTTCTTGAAAATTAAATGTTTAAAGTAACAATAAATAAAAGTCCAAAAGTCTGAGACTACTGGTGAAAATGTGGCTATTCTGACCTCTCTCTCTGACCTCTCTCAATGATTTTTGGATATTTTCATCTTTAACATCTTTGAGGGGACATTTTGTAACCATAGTGTAGGGTTTACCAGGCCACACACACATACACACACATGCATGCACGCACACACACACACACACACACACACATCTGTTGCAGACAAAGCAGAATGTGAAACAACAGACTCTCTAATGGCAAGTCAGTGTAAATAATCTAGAAAACATATTAAAGGGATAAAACACATCACTGTTCATTAAACTGTGGCTATGATGTCATCATGTCTGACAGAGCAGCTCTGCTACTGGTTTCCAAACAAGATGCAACAAAGGGAGAGAGTTGTCATAGTAACAGAGCTAAAATCTCAGACACATATAATAAATATAACCACTTCATCTTTATAGTTCAGTTTGTACAAAAAAGCAGACACATTACTCTAGGTCATTGAATTAAAAAATACATGATGTGAAATTAGTGTTGACTAATTTAAATAGATCCTTAAACATGCCCGGCCTCGAACATGTAAGGAAATTACACACTTCACCTTTAAGTTATAACAATAACAACATATACCAGTCTGTCTTTTAGCCAATCAGCAAGGACTACTGGGTGACAGTCCAATCACCTACTTAATATTCATGAGCAAAGTTTTTAAGTTTTCTCTCCCTTGATATTTCCTACTTCTCAAAAGGATGTCATTGTCTGAATGTGACTCTGTAAAGCTGAGCTCCTCTAATTCCTGATCTGTAGTCTAGAGAGGGACATGTCTAAATTGCTCATCTCCTCACCTCTGGTTCACGGGCCCTCAGAGAGATGAACTTCGATTTAGAGAAGTGTGTTAGCGCCATAGAGACCGTTTCTTCATTAACGTTTGTAATCTGAAAGGACACACGGCAAACCTTGTACTAAATTCCTTATACATTTGGTATTGGTAGCCCTTTAATGTGTATTACGCTGTTACGCACGAACAGCGCGCTGACGTGCATTCCGCCAGAGCGGTTTCAGTTTACTCTTAGTTTCGTTTCTGCCGCCATCTTCTACGAGTGGTAAATGTGCGTGCATGAATGTAAGTTCATTTATCCTTATATTTAGCTATTATATCGCGATATATTAACACTTTCATGTCGCAGCTGTATATCCGATTGTTGTTATTATGTTCATATCGTGATTAGTGTGTTCAGAGGCGAGTGATGTCAGTGTAATTCACGTGTACATGTTTAGCGCTATTTGCCGCGCTGTGGACAATATAAACATGTATAGATGATGTATACTGAGGTGAATCTTTATGTTTACTGTATTCATACATATTCTTATATATCTTTATTTGTTTATTTCAGATTAAACCACATTCTACCACCTCAGTTATAGCTAATGGCTGTATGATGTTGGACATATTGACACATCCTGAAGAGATAAACAGTTAACAATTTTCTGTCTCCTGTCATACTTCTTGCCGGAGTTCCGTAGTGGACTAGCCTTCCACCTAACTTCACAAAATAGAGTCATTTACATTTGGTCCTTCGAGCCGGATTGCTATAGCCACTACGGTGACATGGAGCCACAGAGAATATGTTATTCTCCAGATACCACGCATCCTGCTCAAATGCAAGCCAGAGCGCGTCAGATCCCTTCATATCTGCAAGCTTATGAGGTAGCCTTGCCTAAATCCCTTCTGCCAGTTACTGGGCCTCACGAGACATATCAGCAGCTGAAGATGGATCATGCAGCGGCACCGTTGACCTTCAGTGGGCAGGCCGAGCCCGCCTCGATTGGGGTCCAGCCGACAAGACACGAGTTATCATCTCTGCAGTATGGACGAGGTACTGCCATAGTCAGTGGGGGAAGTATAGATATGGGGCTCAGCAGCCTGGTGGAGCAGCTAGATGTTGGTAGATCTCCTTCTTCTTCTTATTATTACACATCTCCAGTACCACAGCACCGAGCTAACAGCCAGTTAGAGTGTGAGTCATCAAGTAGTGGCACTGTTTCTCCATTTTCCGAGCGAATGGAACAGGCTCAAGCTTACTCACCACCCATTGTCAGGCCAAAGGCTACTGCAGTTCCCGCCATCCCGTTACTGAATACAGAGACGCTCATTCCATGCCTTGGGGTGCCCCGGGAACCACATCAATCTGTACGGTGGCAGACATCTCCGACTACACCTCATATAGTGTACAGCACACCTACACCACAACCCTTTATTCAGATGCCAGCAGCTGCATATGCGAGACAGACAGCAGTGGTATGCAGTGCAATATCCTCTCCTGCTTCCTATAATCTTATATCATCTTTGCCGCAAACTATCACGTCATTGAAGCTACCTACAGCCACGACAATACAAAACACTCTGGTGCCACCAGTTTACCAATTACAGATCCCTGCACATAGCCAACCAACACATGTGCCACACTCGTATCAGCCATCACCCATGGTCACAGGATATTATACACCGCAGCCTTCCATTCAGTCATCAGTGCAGAACTGGCATCCTCCTCCAGTTGCATCCACTATGCCATATCTGGCCTCACATGCACGTCCAGTATATCAGCCAGTACCTGCTGCACCTCCGCTCCAACCAGTCCCAGTCCCATCGCTACCAAAACTTGTGAATGACAGTGAAAGAGAGTTCACAGATCTGAAAATAGCCCTTGATAATCTGCTGAACCCCCACACTGAGCTCACAGAACATTACAAGTATCGCGTGCTGATGGAGCAGTTGGTCCTTGATGAAGCAAAGCTGATAGCCCAAGCATGCCGTCATCACCCTGCACCTTACACAGCAGCCATGGCAGCCCTGCAGCGCCAATATGGCCAACCTCACCAGCTTGCACAAAGTGAAGTTGCGGCTCTAATGAACTTACCAGATATCAAGGCTGGAGATTCAAAAGCATTCCAGAACTTTGCTCTTAACATTGATCTTCTGGTGGGTATGCTTATGTCTCTAGAGGGACCACAAGGAAGAGAGCTTACCTGTACCGGTCATGTTGACAGGTTGCTTAGTAAACTCCCTAAACACTACAGGGATGGATTCATAGAGCACTTACAACTAAGGGGAAGACTGAACACGGACAGTCTTAATCCATATAATTTGCACGATCTTGCAGAGTGGTTGAAGGTCAAGGCCGAAGCCCAGCGGCTTTCATCAAAGATGGCTCAACGCTACCACACTGAGAAGGCTCCAGCTCCACGTAGAGAGCGTCCAGCTATTATTAAGCCACAGACCCGGGCCATCTCCGTTTATCATGGTAGTAATCAGCCCAAGGAGGTTAAAGAAGTAAAGCATGTCCGAACAGAGGCTCTTCCAAACCAGCAACTAGTCCAGAGAACAAAGCGCCTGTGTTTGTTCTGTCATAGTGAAGAGCACTACCTCTCTCAGTGCAATGAGATCACTGAATGCCCACCTGAGCGACTTATCAAGTGGATAAAAGAAGGTAAGAGATGCTGGAAATGCGGACGTACCAACCACAATTGTAATGAGTGCACATTGAGAAAACCATGCGGAGAATGTGGGGACGTGCATCTTAGAGTTCTTCATCACATAGCACAGCAAGGCCCGAGCATCATGCTAGTTACAACCTCCAGTGACCGCATCTATGTGACACCACCTAGCCATACAGGACGGGTCTTTCTAAAGGTCACCCCCGTGTTACTGTGGAAAGGTGAGAAGTCTATACAAACCTACGCGATCCTTGATGATGGTGCACAGCGCAGCATTATTCTTCCCGCAGCAGTCCAGCAGCTAGGCCTACAAGGAAAGAAGGAAGTTATGGCCCTTCGTACCATTCGTCATGATATTACCCAGCTGGAGGGACAGTCTGTTCAGTTTCAGCTCTCATCCCAGTCCAGGCCAAAAGAGAGGTACAACCTTGCTGGTGTGTTCTCTGCACCTCTCCTGACCTTGACTGAGCAGACGTACCCTAGCAAGAGACTTCAGAGGAGTTACTGTCATCTGAGGGGTATTCCTCTTCCATCATTCAGCAAAATTCAGCCCCTTCTCTTAATTGGATCTGATTACCCAGGTCTAATCACTGCAAAGGAGCCCACCAGATTAGGCCCAGATGGCGGACCAGCAGCTGTACATACGCAGCTCGGTTGGGTTCTCCAGGGACCAGACGGGCTTCTTCCACACCAAATATCACCTCAACAGTGTTTGCTCACTTCCCTTTCATCAGTGCGAGATCCTATACTCCAAGAAGTAGAAAGGCTGTGGCAGTTGGACATTCTTCCTTACCGCAACGAGAAGCTGGTAATGCGATCACGACAGGACCAAGTGGCCATGGAACTACTGGAGAGCAAAACTCAGCGTGTGGAAGTGGATGGAATCTGGCGTTATGCTACCCCCCTTGTACGCTCTCCAAATGCACCACCATTGAAGGGTACTAGGGAGTCAGTTCTACCCAATCTCAGGGGTACGGAGAAACGCTTGAGCAGGGATCCAGAGAAGGCTAAGATTTATGAGGCTGAGATCCAGAAGCTCTTGGATGCAGGATATGTTGTCAAGGTCCCGCCAGAACTTCTACATATGGATAAGGAATCATGGTTCATCCCACATCATCTTGTCCACCACAATGGTAAGGATAGACTAGTTTTCAACTGTTCCTTCATCCATCAAGGTCTCTCCCTCAATCAGCAGCTCCTTCCTGGCCCATGCCTTGGTGCTTCATTACTGGGAGTTCTCATTCGATTCCGACAGCATCCAGTTGCTATCAGCGGAGACATACGTGCTATGTTTCATCAGGTGAGACTCCTGCCAGAGGACAAACCTCTTCTGAGGTTCATCTGGCGAAACATGCGGAAAGAAGATCAGCCTGATATCTACCAGTGGGAAGTCTTGCCTTTTGGAACAACCTGCAGCCCATGCTGTGCGACCTTCGCACTGCAGAAGCATGTCAGAGATCAGCAGGCAGGCGACGAAGGAGTAAGACAGTCCATAGAACAGAGCTTCTATGTGGACAACTGTCTACAGAGTCTTCCCACTGTGGAGCAAGCCAGGCAGTTAGTTGACAAGATGAGATCCTTTCTTGCAGCTGGGGGGTTCGAAATACGGCAGTGGGCCAGCAATGTCCCCTCAGTGGTCGAGCACTTACCAGCGAATGCGAAATCACAGAGTATAGAGCTATGGCTGCAGAAGAATCATTCTGACCCTCAGGAGCCGGCTCTAGGTCTGATGTGGCATTGCCTCAATGATCGTCTGGGTTACAGACACCGTCCGACGACAGAGTGTCTCCCGACAATGAGACACATCTACAAAGTCCTGGCATCTCAATATGACCCTTTAGGGTTTGTCAACCCCTTCACCACCAGGGCTAAAGTTTTAGTCCAAAAGCTCTGGGCTAAACCGAGAAGCTGGGATGACCCAAACCTTCCCACAGATCTGCTTGAGAGCTGGAGAGCATGGGAACATGAGTTACCTAACCTTGCTATGGTTGTGTTTCCCCGTTGTTACATCCCTTCTCATTTCAAGGTGGAGGCGTCCCGATTCAGCTTACACATTTTCTGTGATGCCGCCGAAGTGGCATACGGAGCAGTAGCATACCTGCTTATCGAGCAACAGGGTGAAGTCCACACTTCCTTCGTGATGGCCAGGTCAAGGGTAGCTCCAAAGCGACAATTGACAATGCCGCGGTTGGAACTTTGTGCAGCCTTGGCGGGTGCACAGCTCGCTAAGCTTCTATTGAAAGAGTTGACCATTCATATTGAGTCGACAACACTCTGGACTGACTCTACTACCGTCTTGACCTGGATACAATCTGAGTCCTGCCGGTATAAAGTGTTTGTCGGCACTAGAGTGGCCGAAATCCAGGAATTGACTGACCTGTACTCATGGAGATATGTGGACTCAGCAAATAACCCGGCAGACGACATCACCCGGGGGAAGACATTGGTAGAGCTGGCAACTCCCAGTCGGTGGAATCAGGGACCTCATTTCCTCCGTGGATCACCAGATCAGTGGCCAGCTATACCCCCTATGGAGAATCGAGATGATTCCTCAGAAACCAGAAAGACTGTATTCTGTGGACTAATTGTAGATGACCAAAGTCCGCAAATGCCCGACGCGGCTCAATTCACCTCCTGGAAAGCCTTGGTTAAGGCAACATACCAGTCCCTTTACGGGGCGGCCAACTTAGATGCAGGAACTCAGAGCCCTGATTATCGGAGCGCTGAAGCGTTTTTGTTAAGTCGGTCTCAGGTTGAGTCCTTCCCTTTAGAGTTCAAAGCCTTGAAGGCAGGCAAACCAGTGGCCCCTTCCAGTCGTCTGAACACTCTGGCACCGGAGTTTGATCAATCATTAAGTCTAATTCGAGTTGGAGGACGGCTCCGGAGATTGGAAGGCCTGAGTCCAACCGAGTCTCATCCGGCAGTTTTAGACCCCCATCATTCTGTTTCCAAGCTCCTTATCCAAGACTTTGATGAACGCTTACTTCATCCCGGTCCGGACAGAGTTTTTGCTGAGCTCCGTCGTCACTACTGGGTCCTGAGAGGCAGGCAAGCAGTGAGGCAACACCAGAGGGGGTGCGTTCAATGCCAGAGGTGGAGGGCTAAGCCAACAGTACCCATTATGTCTGATCTACCCTTGGCTCGTCTACGACTTCATCAACCACCATTCTTCTCGACAGGTGTCGACTGTTTCGGGCCCTTCATTGTCAAAGTAGGCCGCCGTTCAGAGAAAAGATGGGGTGTGATCTTTAAATGTCTGACTACCCGCTGCATACACCTTGATCTCCTTAATAGCCTGGATGCCGATGCCTTCTTACTTTCACTGAGACGTTTCATAGCACGGAGGGGTACTCCTTCGGAAATTCTCTCTGACCAAGGGACTAATTTCAGAGGTGCCGAAACAGAGCTGAGAGAAGCCTTCAGGAAAATGGAACCTCAACTGCAGGAACGGCTGGCTGACCATCAGATTACTTTCAAGATGAATCCTCCTGCGGCGCCGCATTTTGGCGGCACATGGGAGCGAGAGATCAAATCTGTGAAATCAGCCCTGCAGGTTGTTGTAGGAAGTCAATCCCTGCCTGAAGATGTCTTGCACACTGTGTTAGTGGAGATAGAGGGTATCCTGAATAGTAAGCCACTGGGTTATGTCTCGTCTGACATTGCTGATGTAGACCCAGTCACGCCCAACTTCCTCCTCATGGGGCGGCGGGACTCTTCGCTACCCCAAGTGGTCTACACTCCAGAGCCTCTGTCTAAGCGTCGATGGCGCCATGCCCAGACTGTAGTTGATCACTTTTGGGCGTATTATACCCGGCATTACCTACCTAACCTCCAGCCTCGTCTTAAGTGGCAGCGTGAGACTCAGGATCTGACTCAGGGTACGGCGGTAATGGTGGTGGACCCACAACTGCCTCGTGCTCACTGGCCTGTTGGTAGGGTTGAGAGTCTGGTTCCCAGCGAAGATGGTCATATTAGGTCAGCAAAGGTCAGAATAAAGGATCGTCTGTATCTTCGACCTGTGGCTAAGTTAGTTCAACTCCCAGCACTCCCAGACGGTGATGAAACCGATGTTAAGAACTAAGGAATTTATATCTTCTACATTTTAGCTATGCTAATCTGGGGGCGGCTGTACTAAATTCCTTATACATTTGGTATTGGTAGCCCTTTAATGTGTATTACGCTGTTACGCACGAACAGCGCGCTGACGTGCATTCCGCCAGAGCGGTTTCAGTTTACTCTTAGTTTCGTTTCTGCCGCCATCTTCTACGAGTGGTAAATGTGCGTGCATGAATGTAAGTTCATTTATCCTTATATTTAGCTATTATATCGCGATATATTAACACTTTCATGTCGCAGCTGTATATCCGATTGTTGTTATTATGTTCATATCGTGATTAGTGTGTTCAGAGGCGAGTGATGTCAGTGTAATTCACGTGTACATGTTTAGCGCTATTTGCCGCGCTGTGGACAATATAAACATGTATAGATGATGTATACTGAGGTGAATCTTTATGTTTACTGTATTCATACATATTCTTATATATCTTTATTTGTTTATTTCAGATTAAACCACATTCTACCACCTCAGTTATAGCTAATGGCTGTATGATGTTGGACATATTGACACATCCTGAAGAGATAAACAGTTAACAATTTTCTGTCTCCTGTCATACTTCTTGCCGGAGTTCCGTAGTGGACTAGCCTTCCACCTAACTTCACAAAATAGAGTCATTTACAAACCTAATTACCCCTCTCAACTGGGCGATACTCATCTATTGACATTCTGAACTCATTTCCCCGGGAAATTAAAATGGAAAGGGCGTGGGAGAGATTGCGTCCAGGTGTGGCATTTGCAGGGGGAGCCATATTCCCCCGGTGGCCCGTCTGTTTCCCCGTCTTTAATTAAAATGATATTTAGACGATGGAGTTTTGTGTTTGTTCAGTTAATGAACCAAGTCTATTCTCTGTGGGAGGAAAAAGAGAATATAAGAAAGCTCATTAGAATATGTTAGCATTTGCTGTGTTTATTCAGAGCATGAGAGAGTGGCCTGGGTCATTTATTCCTTCTTCTTTGTGCTGAGAAATGTCTTCTCATACAACTATGTAAAGATAAGTGTCGAGAATTAATTAAAACAATGGAGCTGTTCGGTTTGTACCCATAAAATCTGGAAGAAAATTGCCATTTTTGAACTAACTGGGTTCCCTCTGGAATTTACTGTTTTTTTTTTTTTTAGGTTTGTGGTAAACATTACTTTCATGTTTTGTCCAACAAAACAAACACATGGTCTACACATTAAATGTGATTTTGGAAGCACACTTGCTTCTTTAAAACATAAGTTAGAAAATAAAGTACATAATTGTACCTTTAGGGGCACAATGGCTTGTCACTGGGGCTGTACCCTCAAGGGTACAATATTGTACCTTAACCTTTAAAAGAAACGGTACATATATGTACCTTTTAATGTTTTTTGACCTTCAAAAAGGTACATATATGTACCTTGAGGTCCAATAATAAGCCCTATGGGGTACGTTAGATTGTACCTTGGGGGACAGAACTGGACTCCTACTGTACCCCTATTTCTGACAGTGTATGTTAGCACTTTTTTAAAGCACATTTTTAAAGTAATGTTAACCACAGACCATTTTTTTTTACCCACAATCTTTGAAAAGGGACGAACATAAAATAAATATATTCCTAATTAAAGTTTAGAACATAAATCTGAACACTGAAAATATCTGTAGTAGTAATGTAATTTGTGTTTTTTAAAAGGGAATTATAATACCCCTTTTTACAAGATGTAATATAAGTCTCAGGTGTCCCCAAAACGTGTCTGTAAAGTTTCAGCTCAAAATACCCCATAGATCATTTATTATACCATGTTGTAAATGCTGTTTTCATGCATGTGTCTTTAAATGCAAATGAGCTGCTGCTCCCCGCCCCTTTCCAGAAGAGGGCGGAGCCTTTACAGCTCCTGCCTGGGATACTCTGCCAAAAACTAACAACCCTGCTAAATATGCTGTTAATATGAATAAAAAATAATAAAAAAAACAGAAAATCAGTCACTGCTCTTGATTGAATAACTTTAGTAGCTTTAATAAGAATACATTTCTCACTTGAATGCTGATGTTTAATGCTCGAGGAAATAAACATGGCGGACTGTGTAGTCCTAATACTAATAGGGCAGAGTCAGTCAGCAGTCGTGGGCGGGGCCTGTGCAATGTGACCTCCATTTTGCATAATAGGTCCTCTTTATCATCTATAATGTAAAACCAAATTAAAAATGTAAAATAACACATTTCTATTATGAAACTGGATGCCACTCCCATGTAAAGTGAAATGGTCATGTGACAGCAACTTACCTTTTGAAACATTTATTGATATATATTGCATACTGTCTCACTATTGTATGAGTAGTAAGCAGTATACAGTATATTGTATATTGCGCAGTATTTAGTGAACATTAGCCAGTAGTGTTCCATTTCCAACATATTGTAGTCATATATATTTCTTATAAAATATGAATCACAACACAGCAGATTTATTTCAGAAAAAAATATTTAATTCTCATATTTTTATGTACATATTTGGAATGAATGGACTTTCACACACTGTTCTCTTGTATGAGGCAGTAATGTGTGTCTAAATGCAGATCCACTCATTCTTACGCGAGTAATCACATTGAATTGATCAATTTCATTTGGTGAGCATCCACTTTCTCCTGGCCCACAATTCAGCCACATCATGACCACTGTGTTGATTTATACGCTCACGCTGTGTGCAAAAGGTGTGTAATAATCACATTTTGGCTGAAATGATTGTCAAAGTAATAACAATAGGAAAATATAAAAATAATAATGATAGTCAGTCTTGTATTAAATCTCAGGCCAGGCCTCTCAATGGTAATGACCTTTGACCTCCAGGCCTGGTGTGACTGAGCTAACCAAGCAGATGCAATTACAAGTAATAATAATAATAATAATAATAACAACAGATTAAGTTTTATTCTGTCCCTCATATAACAGGACAAGCAAGTTTCTCAGTGGGATCATAAGAGCCTGCTGCTCATGAGATGTACAGTCATATTCAAGTTCCTTTAAATATCTGTTTATTGTCACTATCCTATCCTGAGGAACAGAGCCTCTGTAGTCAAGTAAAATGAGCCCATATGACAGGACATATGCCCTACCCAGCTAACAGAGAACGTTCTCAGAACTTTGGCTAACATTCTGGCAAGTTATGAACAAACGTTCTTCCAGTAATATGATGTACCACTAACACACACAATGTGAGTGAAAAGTGCACCTTAAAGTGAGTGTGAGCCATCATAGTGTCACTGTGACATCATAGAGATTTGGTTCCCTGCCTGTCACATGACAAGTAGTCTGGCTTAGACAGGAAGACAACATCTAAAGCAACTGACCACTGTTTTGTTTTTTTACGTTCCATTTAGGGGAGGGTTCATCTGAAATACAGTGAAACAGTCGGGTTCTGGAAGTAAAAATCCCATTAATTTTCCCTATAGGAGAACTTGTTTTTAATGATAACTTATAAACCTTTAAAGACAGACCTACTGTGAGCTACTAGGTTGTAAATCAATGGTATGTTTTTGTTAAAGCCATTATAACATTATTTTGACTTATTTTTGAAATAATTGTGTTCAACAGCAGAAGTCCTGGTGAAAAACTACATTACCCATGAATCTCCACTGATCAGAAAATTGTGTTCTGATCTATATCGGTTATATATACGTATATATGAAGACTTCAGATGCAAAAGCCTCTAAGTCCGTCTAAAGTGTTTGTTTAATATTAACATTTTTATCAGGCTCCTATGTATAGGTTTCTACCCAAGTACCGGCATTTCTGAATGGGCTGAGGCTGACAAATCAATTAATTAAATTATGGCATTTTTACAAATTTTCAAATTATTGTAGTTCTTTCCCTTCAAATCAAAGTTTGTAATGTTGTGATTCACCTTGTAACTGGCTTGGTTCATGGCTTCTAACTCTTTAACAAAGATTTTTCTTTAAGATCTTATATGGGAAAAATACTTCTGGAACCAACGCCACTGAAAAAGTGTGCAGCACTGTTGCACTATACATCTCTGGAAACCAGAAGAAACTAGGAGAGAGGTTTTTTAAAAACTTTGTGATAAGAATTTCTTTTCTGCTAAAAAATAATACTTTCACAGACAGAAAACAAAGTGAACCATACAGTTCCGCTTCTGAATAACTCTAAACAGCTTTCAAACATGTGAAATGGCAAATCCAGTGATCGTAATATCCACCTGGTATCGTTTAAAAACAATTTTGTTCCCAGGTCGGCTAATACAAACCTGTACACCCTGATGGATGGAAGTTGCATTGCATGTGCAATATGCATCAGATGGTCATTGAGAGGACTGTGGCGAGCCACCTGAAGCTGAGAATACACGAGGAGTGCTATGCTTTGGTAATAAGTCACTCTATTTGTCCTTTTGTCTTGTTTTATTCGTTGTACAAGTCATTGTTGATGACATCCGCTCCTGTGTCGTCACACGGGTCATAGCTGCTGGGAGAGATGAACCTGCGTTTTTTGCCGAAGGTGGAGAATGAGTTGTGGAGGTCGAGCTCGCTGCGGTAGACGGGCCTCAGGGTGCAGAAGCCGGAGGGTGTCCCGGGGATGTAGACGTTGTGCTGGTAGTCCGGTGGAGGGTGCGGGTGCGTGTGGGTCTGCGCCGCCGGCTGCTGCTGCTGCTGCTGGTGCTGCTGGTGCTGCTGGTGATGGGGGGGGTTGTGTGGGGGGGTGTAGTGAGGCGTCCATGCCCTCTGAGAAACCCCTCCTGCTGGAGAATGCATCCGGTACTCTGGATGGTTGAAAAAGAAAAAAACAAGAGAACTACTTACATTGCCGGTCAAACGTTTGGAGTAATTACTACTGTTTTTGAAAGAAGTCTCTTCTGCTCACCAAGGCTGCATATATTTGATTTAAAAAAATACAGTAAAACAGGAATATTATGAAATATTATTACAATTTAAAATAACTGTTTTCTATTGTAGTATATCGTCAAATGTAATTTATTTCTGTGATCAAAGCTGAATTTTCAGCATCATTACTCCAGTCTTCAGTGTCACATGATCCTTCAGAAATCATTCTAATATGATGATTTGCTGCTCAAGAAACATTTCTTAACATTGCTTAATATTTTTGTGAAAAATGCGATACACTGCCATTCAAAAGTTTGGGGTAAGAAATTAAAACTTTTATTCAACAACTATGCATTAAATTGATCGGTAAATGTTACAAAAGATAAAATAAATTTCAAATAAATGCTGTTCTTTTGAACTTTCTATTCATCAAATAATCCTGAAAAAAAATCCACAAAAATATTAAGCAGAAAAAACATTGATAATAATAAGAACTTTTATTAATAATTGAGCACCAGTAGTATTTGATAATAATTAAGCAGCAAATCAACATATTAGAATTATTTCTAATCATGTGACACTGAAGACTGGAGTAATGATGCTGAAAATTCAGCTTTGCATCACAGGAATAAATTATATTTAAAATGGATTTAAATAATAAAAAACTAGCTATTTTCAATTTTTATATATATATTTTTATATATATATATATATATATATATTATTTAATATTAAAATTTTAATATATTTTTTTTGAAATGATGTAGTGTAAATTAGAGATTTAGAAACTAGAGATTCCTAAACATCTACACCAGAGCCCAATGACATGATGCAAAGTGCTGTTTTACCTAATTCACTGGCTTTCATGAAAGCAACATCTTAAGTAGTTCCTGCCCTATTTACATGGCAGGATTCATGGATCACATAGTGAAAATGGTAGTAATGTCACCTGTGGTTTTGACTCACTAACTGTTTCAGGTTACACTTTATTTTAAGGTGTCATTGTTACAGTGTAATTATATATTTAAGTACTGAGTAATATTAATTAACTACATGTATTTGCTACATGTATTTGCTATAGGGTTAGGGTAGGATTAAGATTTGGTTGAGGGTTAGTTGCATGTAATAATTATGCATAATTTACTGTTATTACTATGGTAAGTACATGTAACATATGTAAAATAAAGTGTTACCCTGTTTCATATTGACTAAATGCATAAATGACTATACAGGATCAAATAATGCAACGTAGAAAAGTATAGCTGTACCTTTCGAGCGGGTTCCCCAGGTCCAGTACTGTCCGGCAGCCATTTGACCCACATAATTCTCTGGTTCGGCCTGCATGGCTTTACGCATCAGAGTGCCATCCATGTTCACAGAGTTACAGCTGCAAAGAGATGAAGAGAAATCAGGCCAACCTGAGATGTAATGATATTTTGATACTCCTGAAGTATGTAGTAAACAAATTCATGCATAAAATATCTGCTTGCACTCTCTGGATGAAAAAAAGTATGTCTTCAACGAGACAGAAAAATAAAATAAATGTTTTTATACATGTTTTATTTTCTAAAATGCAAAAAGTAATTTTTTGAGGGTTTGGCTGTTTGGGTTTATATTTATGCTTTGCTCGTCATGCTAAATTGCTTGAGCTATAGGAACACTTGGGGTTAGTCTGAAGTAGAACAGTTTGTATAATATTTTGCTTTTATTAACTTTATATAAAAATCAATAGAAGTCTATGGTGTATCCCCATTTAGAAACAAGTAAACGTGTGTTTTACCTTTTCAGAGAGGAGGTTTGATTTTTGGTGAGGGCCCAGTCAGTGTTTGCTTGTTTCAGCTGCAACACACAGAACAATCATTATCTGAGAATAATGAATGATTACATATAACACATATGATAAACCACCATAGTTTCGTAACCCTATAAAACGAATTTGTAAATAACACAAAGATTATTGATGTTTTCCAAGAAAATAAAATCCCTTTAAAGGGATTTGTAATGCCTCCTTGTGGCCAAAGCTGTGAATTGCACGTCATTTCCTTCAGAACTGTAGTGCCTTGAGCAATGACTGTAGTGTCACGGTCTTCTCTTTCATCCTCAGAGACACAGCGGGGGTGGAGGAGGAAGAGGAGGAGGAAGAGGAGGAGGAAGAGGAGGAGGAGGAGGAGGAGGAGGAGGAGGAGGAGGAGAATGGGGGTGTTATTTATTCCAAGTCAAAGAGAGAGAGAGAGAGAAAGTATGGATTCCACGCTCTATTAATTCGCTTAGAGACTTTCATAAGGAGAGCGCCATGTAAGCTTATTATTAGAACGGTTCTTCAAAATACCTTCCGTAGATAATTAGAGCACCGACATACGATTTTAATCTTCAAAGGAAACCGCAGCGGGCAGGAAATTGATTTCGAAAACGCATTTAACTTTCCGACGAATTCAATTTAATTTAATTTCTTGTTTTATTTTAGAAACTCCCGTGCGTTTGCATTTTCCGCTGCAGCTCTGGTGAATTTATAAGGATTTTTCAGCTTTAATATATTCCCAGATGAAATCCTGTTTAAGATCTGCTCAATAGCTCTGAGTAAACACAATCTGTTTGAGCTTTTCTTTTTATACCCTCAAGGGCAGAATTTGTCCTAAATGTGTTGGCCAGTGACCTGTCCAGTAATTAGGGTATAAAAGATGCTTTTATGAATATTCTATTTGAGACCTTAAGTCCACAGATTCCATGGACACCATAGATTGTAATTCTCTCAATGGACGACTTTTGTTCTTCACGAGCTATACGAACTTCACTGACCCAAGGCAAGGTGGCACCTGTCTCTCCAACAGGTCACCCTGACAATTTAATAATAACTGAAGTGAGCACGTTTACGTTTTACAGCCTGACGTTTCCACCTAGTGGATATTAACAGAACATACTTTTTTATACTCATTCTATGAGGGCAAAGTGGCAGAATCTACAGGCGCGACACGTCTCCATCGGCTCCTGCGCGCTCCCTAATGCTTTCATTTCCCAGCCCCATTATGGAAGAAACCAGTCCGCGTGCCATTGTGTACTGGATAATTAGCTTGTAGTGTGTGTGTGTGTGTGTGTGTGTGTGTGTGTGTGTGTGTGTGTGTGTGTGCGCGCGCACGCGCTTGTTCTTGACAGATAGTAGACGAAGATTTAGAACAAGTATAGCTAACCGCATTCAAATAAAGAATAAAAAGAATAATGCTCTTTTTGTGTACATTTCTAAAAGTCGTTACACACCATTTAAAAAAAGATTTTTTACATAGGCCTATACATATACGTATATATATAGAGAGAGAGAGAGAGAGAGAGAGAGAGAGAGAGAGAGAGAGAGAGAGATCACAAACAAAGGAAGAACTGGAGACAGTGCTAAAAGACGTGCATTGTCCTCGATTTCACTAGAAGATGCTGCTGTCTAGAAACGCTCGTTCACTGTCAATCAAGGTCATTGATTGACTTTAGTGGCATTAAATATTTATTGTCAAATGAAATCGTTAATAGTTCAATAATCGATCATTAATTTCGTTCACAAATACATAATTCACACTTCTGTGCACAAATTATGCCCTTCACGAAAGTGACTCAACAACTGACGAACTCAATGCACATGTGGACGTTAAATAAAGAGAGACAGAGGTAGTTTTACCTCGTTCGGTGTAGTCGCTCCGTTGTTCACGGATGAGCAGCGGCTCTGTGAGCTCAGCGCCAGGTTATCCGCTCCTCTCGCCGCGTTATTTCTCGGTGTGCCGGGACTGCAAGGCTTGAGAAACATAAAGTCGCTCTTTGCAGATTCGGGCGTTAAACACACTTTGTAACAGTACGCTTGAGAGAGATTTCCAGGATTGCTGTTTACCTCCACGCAGTTCGTGGGCACTTTGGCGCCGGTGGAGATCTGCAGGTTGAGATTGGACTTTTTGAACACCTCGGCGGGCGGCTCCGGTTCGAAGCTGCAGCACGCGGCACCGAGCGAGGATAGCGCGTAGCCGCCGAGGGAGTCGTGGTCCTTGTAGCATTTCACGGCCGCCAAAACGATGATGGCCACGAGGAAGATGAGCGAGACGGTGCTCAGTGACACGATTAAATAGAGCGCAAGGTTAGACGGGGGCTGGGGGCTGAGCGAGAGGTCACCGAAATCTGACAGCGACTCCGGCACGCTGTCCACCACCGAGAGAATGATGGTCACGGTGGCCGAGAGCGGCGGCTGCCCGTTGTCCTTGACGAGTATGACGAGTCTTTGCCTAATGGCATCTTTGTCCACGAAGCGGCGGATCGTCCTGATCTCCCCAGTGTACAGAGCCACGCTGAACAGCCCGGGATCTGTCGCCTGCAGTACCTGAAATGACAGGCGAGAGTTTTGCCCCGCGTCCGCGTCGAGTGCTGTGATTTTAGCCACAAGGTATCCAGCGTCCACCGATCTGGGCACCATCTCAGTGGCCACGGTGCCGTTTCTCGGCAGTGGTGACAGTATGACCGGTGCGTTGTCGTTCTGATCCAAAACAAAAACATTGACGGTCACGTTGCTGCTGAGCGGCGGGAAACCGGCGTCCTGCGCCTGCACGCGGATCTGAAAGTTCCGGAGCTGCTCGTAATCGAAAGAGCGCAGCGCGTAGATGTTGCCGTTATCGGAATTGATGGAGACATAAGTGGACACGGGCATGCCCTGAATCTGACCCTCCAGGATGGAGTAGGACAAATACGCGTTCTGATTAGAGTCCGGATCGAATGCGGTCACCGAGCAAATGGAAGCGCCCGGGGCGTTATTTTCGGTCACATACACAGTGTATGAGGGCTGAATGAAGCGCGGCGGGTTGTCATTAATGTCAGACACTTGAACCAGAATCGTCTTTCTGGTGGACAGCGGCGGCGAGCCCAGATCGCGAGCCGTGAGGGTGATGTTATACTCCGAGACAGACTCTCTGTCGAGAAACTCGCTGGTCACGAGTGTGTAATAGTTTTTAAAAGAGGAGTGCAGCTGGAACGGCACATTTCCGGGGATCTGGCAATCCACAGCCCCGTTCTCTCCGGAGTCGCGGTCCATTACGCTGATCACAGCTATCACTGTGCCCGGCGGCGCGTCCTCCTGAACAGGTGTTGACACAGAGGTTAATATGACCTCAGGCGCATTGTCGTTCACGTCCAGAATATCAACCAGCACTTTACAGTGCACGGCCACGGCGGAGGGACCCTTGTCTTTCGCCTGCACGTAGAGCTCGTACACGCTGGCCCTCTCATAGTCCACGATTCCCTTCACCCGAATCTCACCCGAGTGAGAGTCCACGCTAAACAACTCCCGCACCTTCAGAGGCGCGTGCCCGCTGAACGAATAGGTGATCTCGCCGTTTGCGCCTTCGTCCAGGTCCGTGGCGTTCAGTTTGAGCACGAGCGTCCCTCTCGGTGCGTTCTCCACCAAGCTGACCCGGTATACGGAGCGGTCGAACACGGGTACGTTGTCATTCGCGTCCAGCACAGTTACCGTGATCTGAGCCGTGCCAGAGCGCAACGGGGAGCCACCGTCCACGGCCGTGAGCACCATCTCGTGCGTCTTCTGCTGCTCTCGGTCTAGCGGCGACTGCAGAACGAGTTCGGCGAACTTGCTGCCATCGTTACGGGTCTGAATGTCCAGCAGGAAGTGTTGATTGGCGCTCAGTAAGTACGAGCGGAGAGAGTTTGAGCCCACGTCAAGATCCTGCGCGCTCTCGAGCGGGAACCGGGAGCCAGGCGCAGCAGACTCCGTGATCTCCAGATTAAACTCGCTCCACGGGAAACTGGGAGCGTTATCATTCACATCCAAAATCTCCACCTCTACCCTGTACAGTTCCAAAGGGTTCTCAATAACCACCTGCAAGTGCAAGAAACAAACGGGACTTTGTTCACAGAGCTCCTCTCGGTCAATCTTCTCATTCACAAACAAAATCCCGTTCTCCAAATTCACCTCTAAATATTGTTTTCTTGCCCCAGATACAATCCGGAATCTCCGGGAAGACAATTTGGCCACGTCCAAACCCAAGTCCTCTGCTATGTTTCCAACGAAAGCCCCGTGCTCCAACTCCTCGGGAATTGAATAGCGAATCTGCGCCAAAACCCGGTCCAGTGCGCACGCACACAAGAGCAGACAAACAACCTGCCCTGCCAACGTCCATCGCCTCCTCGGAAGCCTCCGGTCCATCTTCCTAAAATCAGATATTCTCAGCTACGTTCACAGACAGGATTCATGTTCAGCTGTGAAAGACTCAAACAGTTTTTAAAAACATTTTCTATACACAATACGCACTTACATTATTTTCTAAAGTGGAATAAAAATATTTTTTAAAAAGTGCATAAGTCGATGTAAAAGAGAAAGGAAATTCGAAGCAAACTTGGAGTCTCTCTTGGCTTGTGCGCTTTGCGCGCAGCGCAGGCAGTGTGTGAGCAGGAGAGGCGAGCGCTTTGATTTTCCAGCGTGTTAGACGCTTTGAGGAGTGTGTGAGACGAGAGAGGGAGGTGGTGTGTGTGTGTGTGTGTGTGTGTGTGTGTGGTGCTGGGGAGGAATCGTATTGGCGGACGGCGACATGAGAGCATGGAGCATAATCACAGTACCGACACATTTAACTCAGGAGTTACCGAGTACGCGTAATCACCATGAAATAAGTTAGACAGTAATACTTTACTTTTTATAGGGCAGTGCAACTTTCCATTTCTGAAAATCATCAGCCGTAGTTTGTAATTCTAGTACGCAAAGTAGTGACCTTGTTCAGTGGGGTGATTAGATGATTGATACAATCATTCATTTATTTTGAGACGTGGATTTCGAACGCAACCTAAAAAAATCATTGTTATTAAATTACTAGATTATTGTAAAAAAAAAAAAAAAAAATTGTCTCGACTGCCCCCCCCCCCTTCCCCCCCTTCCCCCCTTCCATTCCTTTAAGAACGCGGTTAGGAAGAAGGCTATACATGACCCGCTAGTCTTGTAAATTCTTGTAAGCACAAGCTATATTATCACTGACATATTTTCGCATATGATCCTGCGCAACAAAACAGACTGGGTGACTTATAAGATTATGGATTGTGGAAGTTATTGTTTTGATGGGACAAATCCGAATCGTGTCTTCTGAAAGAGTGACACATGTTCACCCAAATCTAATCTTTAATTTTCATGGATAATCCTCATGACTCTGAACCCATTTTATGCACCAGTCGATTATGCGCGCTCCCCACGAGCATCCTCAGAGGAATGTTCTAATTAAGAACGCGCACGGCTCTCTGTCAGACACACAGTCTATCTCTCCCCCATAGCTCACACACACACACATACACACACACACATTATTTGAGTATATAGTCCATTGTAGGCACATCTTGAGGGGTGAGGGAAGTACCCTGCTGGAGGAAACAGAAAAAAATAATAATAAATAAACAAGTTTTAAGGTGGTTTGCTGTTCTTACCAAGCTGGTCAAGCCTGATTTGAAGTTTTAGTGGGTTTGGGACCCTTGTCAGTTATTCAGAATGGCTGACCAGGGTCAACCACCAACTAGATTGGTTCAGGTGAATGCCAAATGACCATATTTAACTAGGCCATGCAAACTACGTAAACCTGTTTTTTATAGGCTAAATATCAAGCCTATTCTTAAGTTTTCCGACATTTCGGCCTCCTCTGACCCCCCTTGTCTCTGCAGGGAGGTGAAATGCTCCACCCAGGTTTAAATAACCGCAGAATGCAATCTGCTGTCAGACTTAACCTCCAGCAGATGGTAAAGCTCCAGCAGAAATGATTACATTTGAAAAAACAGGAGTTCCTCAGCTCTCGACTTCTTTTTAATTAACGGAGGGACGGATTAGTGCTCGGCTATCCGGGATCAGCCGTTCTTCAACAGAAGAATACAAATGTTTTTGGATAAATAATCCCCGGCGCATTTCACGGTGCCCGTCACATTAACATGCATTACACGAGCCCTTAAGCCCCGTTTCATCCGCCGGCTTATTGTCCACGGGGCGCGAGAGTGCCATTACTTTCACCACAAGCTCCATTTAAACTCACTCACGGTAACCTTGCAAAAACCCCTGTCCGTCTCTGTTGAATACTATAGTAAGAAAATAGAGGGACGAAATGAAAGAATGAGAGAGAAAGTGACATTGGCCTTTCATATAGGCTATATTTCTGGAGAATAAAAAAACAGAAGGACTGAAAAGAATGATATCACATTAACAAAAGACACCAGAATGTAAAGTATATAGACTCACATGCGCGCGCACTCTTCAAAATAAAGGTTTCAAAAGGAGGCTTTTGCAGTGATGCCATAGAAGAACCATTGTATAGGGTCCCAAAGAACCTTCCAGTGCAGAGTTCCTAAAAAAAAAAGAAAAAAACATTTCTCCTTGGTGTGAAGAACATTTAAGGCCCGGTTTCACAGACAGGGCTTAGATTAAGCCAGGGTTAGTCCTTAAGAACTCTTCGCTGGAAGGTTCTTTCTTCCTTTTGGAACCTTTATTTTTTAAGAGTGATGGCAAAGATAGGGAGACTCAACACTGCTTTTGAGAGATTTCACCTCAATTCACTTTAAATAATATTTAAAATAAAATAATGAAACAACTTATAAATGAAGAGGTAAAAATACCAATAAATTGTGAAAATTAGGAAAATGAAAGAAAACCTACGATTAAATCTAAGATTATATGATTCTTTGTGCTATTTGGATCTTTGGAGCCTCGTTCAAAAATGATCTTTGAGCTCCATCTGCTGTTCATCTAGGTGTGTTACAACATCCAGGTGCTTCTTTCCCCCCAAATATAGGTAAAATATATATCCTTAGAATCGTATGCCTTTATGGCAGTTAAAACATATGTCGTGTCTTGCATATTTCTAACACGTCGAATTTATAATTAAAACGTAAAACTGTAGACTTAGGCTATGTCTTTCAAATATGCAATTACGTGAGGACATACTGAGCAGTTTTATACAGAACCAAGTTTAACCCTACGAAAATGATTAAACAACAAACATTTAATGACAAAAGAGAGAGATATCACGGCACCAAACATAAAAGCCTTGAAAAGTGCCCGAGGTCCGATCTCAGGTGTGGGACCATGAGGCCGATTCTCAATAGTGTGGTACAGTGGACGTAACCACTGAGCTAAACCAACGCAGTGAGTGTAAAGTAGAAAACACATGTAAACAGCGTATAACAGCAACTATTAGGGCAAGAATCAGAATAATTATGATGTAGGCTAAGCAGCGTGAAGCTAAACTAGCCTATTTTTCTACATTTATAATTATTCATGCGCAAGATAAGTAATAATAAGAAAATAGTTAGAGAGCTCACTGTGCAGATTGTATAGTTATAAGTGTTAGTTTTAGGCTAATGTTTTTCCAATGTAAAAAAAAAAAAAAAAGATTTTACTTGCATATAAAAGTCGACTTAAACAGCACCAAAAAAAAAAAAAAAAAAAAAAGGAAAACGCTGGACAGAACCCGTGGTTCGATCCCCGGTCACCGGTCGCCCGGCGGCCACAAGAAGGCTGACTTTACATTCATCGGAAGTAACCACTGAGCTACACCAGCGCGAGAATAAAGTGTATTAAAACTGACTTTAACACACGATCAACACACACACACACACACACAAACAAAATGAACGTAAACAGCGAGCACTCCAAACAATGAAGTTTACTTCAAGACAGACAACAAAGTAAGAAGACACATTATGCATAATAGTTATTATATAGGGGAGACTGATGCTAATTGTCACACTGCTTCACATTTAGTGATTTTTTTCTCTGGGTAAGATTTATTTATTAAAGTCTTTCTTTTAAACAGGGCTTTTTTCATGAATGGCAGGTCATGGCAAGCGGTCGTGTTTTAAAAGTGTCCCTTTACTAGCCCATGGCCAACACTATATCTAGCCCTTATTGCATTTAACTCACCCTACATGCGGCCAAAACATTTAAAATCAGTGAAAAGAAGATTACGATTTTTACAGGATCAAAGATGTAAAACGCTGGACAGGGCCCGTGGTTCGAGCTCTGGCCGTCGGTGACCCGACAGCCATTGAACGACGATTTTTGAGAAGTAACCACTGAGCTAAACCAGCGCGAGAGAACAAGCACTGAAGAGAGCTATAACCTGATCACTGAAAACACGGAAGTAAGTTAGCCTACAACACACTCACAACAGAAAACCGAAACTGCTCATTGAAGACAGCGATGCTATTACAATAAAACATCAACACCCGTCAAAACACACGGTAATAACTCAGATGATCATATTATAAAACCTATTTTTAAACAAAGCTTCTGTTTCAATACGATGAACGCTGACAGGGTGCTTGTTTACACGGTCTTAGTGCGCCATCTAGTGGGCACGTGATGATTCTACAGCTTTAGAAAAAGGAAAGTGTTCACAAACACATCACATCAGGTTTTCAACAATCCAGAACAGTTAAGAACGTTTTTTTTTTAAGTGGGAAAAGTCAGAAAACGTAAAATATCAAACCAACAGATACTGGATTTTAGTCTTTTAATCCTTTATAACCTAAGTCTAATAACCTAAGTCTAAATGCTACTAGTAGCCTACTAATTTTAACACTCTTAGGCCTGGTTTCACAGACAGGGTTTAGATTAAATCCTTAGTTTAATTAGGGCATTTAAGTAGCTTTTATAAACGTGACTTAGAAAAACACATCACTGATGTACATTTTGAGACAAAACAATGGCACTGATATATTTTAAGATAGGCCTATGCCATGCAGTGCAAGTTGCTTTCAGTTAAAAAGCTCAAACATGCATTTTAGTCTAAGACTATAGGTTTAAGCCTTGTCTGTGAAACCGGAGGTTAATACTTAACAACACATTTTCCCTGTTGTTCTTTGAAAAAATGTTCAAGCTCCATTAAACCGCAGAGAGATTTTCTTAAATACTCAATTAAGACAAAGGCTCACAGAATATATAAGCCTATAAAGAACAAGCATTCTCCATGCACGTCTTATGCATTAATAAATGCTTTTATACAAAGTGATTTAAGATATATTCATGCAATCTCATGCATTCACACAGGGAGTCAAACCCCATGACTTTGGCATCACAAACATTATGCTCTATACAGCTTGAGCTACAGAAGCAAAAAGAAAATGTTATATGTTAAGCATAATTTTCTTTTTCTTAAAGACAAAAATTGTCTTTGTCTTAAAGAGAAACACAAATGAGTTAATTTTGACATACAATAAGAGGTAAGAGTTTTGAGTTCATATTGAGATCCCTGATGTTTGATTACAGAATTTAGTATTTAATCTGAGCACAGATTGAGAGAGTTTCTCTTCTGAAAGTCTAGAGGAAAGATGTGAGATTACCGGGGTCTTTTACTGAGGAGAAACATACACTCAAAAAAAATAAGCTGTTGAACGAACTTGATTAAATTAAGGACAACTTTTCCACGAGAATGAATTACACTTTTCCAACAAAGTCTAATTTGTTGGAAATTATTTGTTGTAATCTTGTTGTATGAACTTAAATTCATTTAGTCATTCCTGCTAGATAAAGTTTTGTCAGGTTAACTACAATTGATCTTTACCCAGCCTAAAATCACCAACATTATAATTTTAGCTAATTTGACTCTATAGTTATTTTCAATGATAGTCACTAGTGATAAATTGAACTAAAACCTCTTTTTACATGTTAATATTGAATGTTACTTATGCAAGTCTGCCAGTGAGGTTTAATGCACATATGGTGTATACTGGATGCCCACAGCCCTAAACTAAACACAGTCGCCACTCTTCTGCATAATGGTAACCACACAATTCAAAAACATTACAGAAAGTCCTCCAAATTTCTAACATTACTGAATATTAAACACTATATTAACTAACAACATCTTTCCATTTACAGAAAAACACATAAAATAACACTTTAATCCCTAAATTTACCCTCCTAATGCAGTCCCTTGCAAAGCATGCTGGGAACTACAGATCCACTGCCCAGTTAGTTGTCAACAAAAATTATTCATAGTTTTCACACAAATGAATTAAGTAAACTTCAGTTTTAAATATATTAGGTTGATTGAACACAATTAAATTAAGTTGTGACAAAATATTAAGCAGTCGTGTTACTTTTGCTTTTTTTAATTAATTGAATTTAACAAGAGGCAAAAATTCATTTTTTTGAGTGTAGTATAAGTGTAAGGGACTGCAGAAAGAAACAGTCTGTTTAATCTCATTTTCAGCTTACCATGACCTGACATTCATGGAAAAAAAACAGTGTTTAAGGTAGCCATGCAGGCCTGGTGTATAAAGAAAGACTTTAATAAATAAATCTTACCCAGAGAATATTCACTACAAATGTGAAACAGTGTGACAATTAGCATCGGTCTTATATAATAGCCTAACTATTAGTGTCTTAATATTGTTGTCTGACTTTTAGTGTTTCACTGTTTGGAACATTTTGAAATGATCGTTGTTTACTTTGGTCTTCAACTGTGAAACAGTCATTCGCGTTTGTGTGTGTCCCGTTGATCTGTGTGTTAAAGTCAGTTTTAATACACTTTGTCTTCGCGCTGGTGTAGCTCAGTGGTTACTTCCGATGAATGTAAAGTCAGCCTTCTCGTGGCCGCCGGGCGACCGGTGACCGTGGATCGAACCACGGGTTCTGTCCAGCGTTTTACTTTTTATTGGTGCAAGTTTTTTTTCCTACATGGTTTTGTCTAAATTAACAATTATTATGCAAGACTAGTAAAACTAAAAATAGGTTTATTAAGTTTATTAATTGTTTATTCAATCCAAAGTATTGGATTAGCCTAGGCTACCATTAGGCTTCTTTCTAAATCCCATATCAACCTTGAGCCTAATTGGTAGCCTAGGCTAATCCAATACATTTTAGAGATTTGAACAGCACATAAAAAAGCAAAACGCTGGACAGTGCCCGTGGTTCGAGCTCCGGCCATCGGTGACCCGACAGCCATGAGCAAAGATTCTTGGTGAGTCGAAGTAACCACTGAGCTAAACCAGCGCGAGAGAACAAGCATTTAAAAGAGACTATAATCTGATCACTGAAAACACGGAAGTAGCCTACAACACATTCACAACAGAAAACCGAAACTGCTCATTGAAGACAGCGATGCTATTACAATAAAACATCAACACCCGTCAAGACACACGGTAATAACTCAGGTGATCATATTATAAAACCTAATTGTAAACAAAACTGTTTACACGGTCTTAGTGCGCCATCTAGTGGACACGTGATGATTCTACAGCTTTAGAAAGAGGAAAGTGTTCACAAACACATCAGATCAATTTTCAACAATCCAGAACAGTTAAGAACGTTTTTTAGTAGGAAAAGTCAGAAACCGTAAAATAATATCAAACTATAGGCTACTGGATTTTAGTCAGCAGGGCTGTTTTTTAACATTTTTAAATCATTTTTAGTTCTTCATTCTTTAGCCTAAGTCTAATATGCTAGGCTACTAATTCTAACACTCTTACCCCTAGTTTCACAGACAAGGCTTAAGTCTAGTCCCAGACTAAAATGCATGTTTGAGCTGTTTTAACTGAAAGTAACTTGCACTGACATATCTTAAAATATGTCAGTGCCATAGTTTTGTCTCAAGATGCACAGCAGTAATGTTTTTTTTCTAAGGCATGTTTATAAAAGATACTTAAATGTCCTAATTGAACTAAGGCCTAATCCTGGCTTAATCTAAGCCCTGTCTGTGAAACTAGGCCTTAGTGCTTAACTACACATTTTACCTGTTGTTCTTTGAACATTTGGTCAAGCTCCATTAAACCGCAGAGAGAATGTTGTGAACAGACAGTTTTTTAAATACTTAATTAAGTCGAAGGATCACAGAATTTAAACCACAAATATACCAGGGGTTTCTTCTTCCTTTCCTATTGTGAAATAATACTGCAATTTAAAATAATTTTTGTATTTGAATATTATAAAAATATATTTATTCCTGTTATGGTAAGTAGCCTACAGATGACACTTGCTATTATATCTTGTTCATATGCAAAGTTTTTTTTGCATAATTAAGTGCGATTTAAATATGCAAATACATTTTAAGGCCACTTTATATCAAAGTATCACAAACTAATAGTGTTTTTGTAAAGGTAACAGAAAAGTTTAACTCGCTAATAATATATCTCTATCCAAAAGAGGGCAGCAAAGACCACAGAATATCAGGAGAACCTGCAGAGATGAAAGTTGCAGATGCTGAGAAACTAATTCGAATCTTCAGGGCAGGCAGATGATGATGATGTGTGTGACGCTTTTAGATGATTGGCAGGTCTTTAGAATGCGACAACCAATCAGATTCCACACAGACCCTGAGCTCTAAAATAATAAGTAAAATACCCCGGTAATCTCACATTTACATTTATATATTAAGACTTCAGATGCAAAAGCCTCTAAGTGCCATCTGAAATTTTCTTCTAAAATTAGCATTTTTATCAAGCTTGTATATTTAGGTTCAGTAATTTCACTTCAATGACAATTAATAGGTCATTTTCATTGGCATTAAAGTGAAATAACTGAACATAAACATAGAAGCTTGATAAAAAATGATCATTCTAGAAGAAAATATCAGATGGCACTTAGAGGCTTTTGCATCTTAAGTCTTCATACAATCAGTGCAAGTCACTTTGTATAAAAGCATTTATTAATGCACGAGGCGTGAATGTAGAACACTGAGGAGAACCATATGAAAGGGACAGCAGGAAAAAGTCTCAATTTAATCTTAATATTAAAGAGATCTTGTTTGTGAATTAAATTTCCTACGGGTACAAGAAAGCTGTGTGTGTGTGTGTGTGTGTGTGTGTGTGTGTGTGAGAGAGAGAGAGAGAGAGAGAGAGAGAGAGAGAGAGAGAGAGAGAGAGAGAGAGAGAGAGAGAGAGAGAGAGAGAGAGAGAGAGAGAGAACACCCCCTGTGGGGTGATAACCTGTAATTACTGCACCAGATGTGAACAAGAAATCGAGAGAGACAGAAAGAGAGAGAGAAAGACAGACTATAAAATATTGTAAAAATGGAAAGTGTAAGACTCTGTTCCAAACCTAGTGAGTTGTCTAGCTGTCTACTGTTCCACAGGTAGCTTTAGTGAAGCCAGGTCAAGCTACCTTTATTTCTATAGCACTTAAGACAATACAGGTTTTAAAGCAGCTTCACAGTAATAAACAGGAAAATAACAGAATCAAAACTTCACTAAATACTGTATGAGACAAATTCAAAATATGAATCAGTCATTAAGACAATACAGAAGACAATAGTGTCAAAGTTCAGCTCAAGTCAGTTCAGCGTTGCTTCATTTCAGTTCAATAACTGTGTAAAGTTCATCAATTATGAAACAAGTTAAATTCAGGAATAAGCAGCTCTACAGAACACAACAGTGTCGCTATTCTGCTCAGTTCAAGTTCTGTTATCCGATAGTGTCAGTGTAATCAAATCAGTGATATTACTGAATATTAAAGGGATAGTTCACCCAAAAATTAAAATTCTGTCATCACTTACTCACCCTCAAGTTGTTCCAAACCTGTATAAATTTCTTTCTTCTGCTGAACACAAAAGAATATATTCTGCAGAATATGGTTAACCGAAAAGTTGTATTACCCCATTGACCAGAACTGTCTGGTTACTTGTCTGGTTATCTCTGTAAAGCTGCTTTGAAACAATCCATATTGTTACAAGCGCTATATAAATGAAGGTGACTTGACTTGACCGTCATTCTTCAAAATATCTTCTTTTGTGTTCAGCATGAAATTAGAAATAGACTGAAATTAGCAGCGCAATTATGGTCCTTCATATCTGATGTGCACCTAATGCCTTCAAATACTGCCTATACTGTATAGGTATAGCTCAAGGATCTGGAACCGAACCAAAGCCTGGATGGGGAGGAAAATGGGGGGAAACACTGTTTATAAGAGAAGGATTTTGACAGCAAGACCGAAGGCACAGAGGTTAAGACAGACAGAGAGAGAGAGGGAGAGAAAAGGAGACAGAGCAAATTAATTCATGACAAACAGACAAAGAAAAGAGTGGAAATGGAAATGCTGGGTGTGGTGAGACGAGAGGTGTTTCTGTCTGGGAGAGGGAAAGATGGAAGAATAAAGACAGAGAGAAAGAAGAAGAGAGTTTCTTACACATGTTATTCAGCTGTGTAAACGGGCGGAAGGCGGGTCTGGGGTCTCGGGTTGCCAGTGAAACGGGCTCATATTTATAAGAGACTGGCAGCCCCGACACCTCTTACACACACGTTAATATTATTATTATTACTGAGCACTCAAAAATGGAAAATGGCAGCAACCTGAGAGGCCTGGAGAGGAGCACATGTGTGTTCGTGAGAAAACGCAAGTATGTCTGTGAGAATATGTATACATAAGAGACAGAAAAAGAGAGGGATGGAGAGAGACAGACGGCAAAGTCCCACTGGAAAAAAAGGGGCAGAGAAAGAAAAAGAAAGGTTGCAGAAAGAGAAGTTTGGCACGAGGAGATGGATAGGGAGAAAGTGTAATGTGATCTACTGAACATATTAGTGCTGTCAAAGAGGGGAATGAGAAAAAGAAGTAGGAGAAAAAGGGTGTCAGACGCGAGCATGTATTCCAGGACAAGATTATAAAATTCCCGCAAGAACGGCGTAGACATGTTGGAACAACACACACACACACACACACACTGAGCAAAGTAAATTCTTAACAGGTGGGTGGGGCCACTCATATCAATGACAGATCCGTGATTTCCCTCAGGGTCATATTTAACCAATCACAGATCTGGTTACATAACCAGATCACAGGCCCGTCCAACGGTGTCACTGAATCCTAGTCAAAGTTCAGGAGGTCCAATGTAACATTCCCAGATTCCCTTCGAACAGAAAGAACCGTGACCGGCACGTCAGTGAGGCATGTACAGCACAATTTGTGTGTTTTAATGAAATGCTGGCGATGTTTAGAATGCAATACTATAGTGCTTGCTGCATACTGCACACTATGTAATGCATATGATAAACAGTATGAGGTATGTAACAATGTCTAACAATAGGTGCATTGTATACAAACCATATATAAATAAAATTTAAATTTAAATAAATAAAAAAATACAAATACAAATACAAATGTGCATGTTAATTATAGACAGATAAAAAAAATAAAAAAAATATTTACCAAACCATAAAATAAAAATGAATACAGAAAAAATAAAAATATACATTCAAAGTATGAATAAATTTGACAAAAAAATAAATAAATATGAATGATACTAAAATAACACTGGGTCAAAAAAAGGGGGATCAGTGTTCTGAGAAATTCCAGGCATACAGAAAATATATATTGTGCACAGTACATATAATGCATATCACAAAATTCACGTCAAAAGCGTCAGTATATGACGCCCTAGGATGAGAATGCGTTGGTCATTCTGAACATACCTGTTGTACCTGTTGACAGAATCATGTAGTACCGCTACTTCCCTGAAGGAGGCAGCACTCTCTGTCGATCTCCTCACTTCAAGTTGATGTGTGTATCGCCAGCCTCTTCATCCTCTTCATCCTCACCACGCTCACCAATGAGAAATTAGTATAAGAGCTGATGAATGGAGAGAGGTTTTTTTCAAGGGAGAGGAGGAGAGATGGGAAAGTTATCTGACCTGCAAGTGTGTGTGTGTGTGTGTGTGTGTGTGTGTGTGTGTACACGTGTGTGCGTGTGTGTGTAATCCCTGGTGTGTTTTGGTGATAACACACAGAACAGATCTGTAGACTCACACAGAGATTTAATGAGAGTAAAAGCTGGTGATTAATAAAGAATGTGGAATGAAAGCGCTGGAGTTTGATGAGGACATAAGGCCAAAGTGTGTGTGTTTTTACTTAGCTGTACTTTAGGGGAAAATTAGTCCACAGGATCTAGCTAAATCTGACAAAATCTCCCCTGTGCACACATTCGGGAACATTTGGAAAAATTTGACTCAATTAGAAAAACGATGCATTAATGATGTGTTTTCCCCCCTAAAAATGTAAATGTTTTATTTTAAGATCAGCACTTGAGTTGGTATTATTATTGTTAGCTAAGTCATCATTATGTCCTTATTGATCTAAATGAACGTGGGGGGGGGGGGTATTGTATACATTTAACAATATTATTGATCTGACTGTACTGACGCTGTTGTATGAGAACTGAACTAAGCTCAACAACTGCATCATTTTTATTTTATTTTTGCAGAACTGCTTTATAGATGAAATAAACTAATTTAATAATTAATGATCTTTACAACAGAACTGAATCCAGACTGAACTGACTTCATCTGAACAACAGCCGAAATGCATAATTTTTCTGTTTATCACTGTAAAGCTGCTTTGAAACAATCTATAAAGTACTATATAAATAAAGCTGAATTGACATGCGTGTGTGTGTGTGTGTGGGTGGGGGGGGGGGGGGGGCATTCATATAAATCAGAGCCAGGGTTATTATCGTTAACAAAAACTAAAACCATAAAAAACACTTATCACTTGATTCAGTGTTGATTCAGTTTGGTTCAATAACTGTAAAATTCATCAATTATGGAATTCAATTTATCAATACAGTCTCATGTCAGTACAGTCAGATCAATAATATTGCTGAATATTAAAGTTACCCAAACTCCATCAGGTGACAGAAATGGAGAAAAACAAGCTCAGTCAGGGGGCCAGTTCTCCTCTGGCCAAAAACAAATGTAACCGTAACAATAATATATAAATAATACTAAAATAACTGTCACATTTAGCCCAAGGAAGAAGAAGATAAAAAAGTATAGGCGTATATATAAAGGCGTCATTTATGAAATGAAGCAAGCTCAGGTAATCCAACAAGAGGTGACATCAACGAACATGCACAGCACAAACAATACCGGACAATGAATGTGAGAAACAGAGGAACTATATGACTATATAGGAACACAATGATAATAATGAAATAAATACAGACAGATGTGATCGTTAAATGAATTTCCATGACAACCGATTAGTGGCGGGAAAAGGAGAACAAAGGAACACAGGAAAACAGGTGATGAAACATACTGAGAGAAAACGAAACTGTGACGACAACTGATCCGAGCAGCCTACAAATTCAGTAATCATGTTTTAAGTTGCTGATGGACGCTGGTTTGGACATGCTGGATGTAAGTTAACTCCTGGATGTTTCTATAGACCTGCAGGAAACTGAGTCTAAGTGATGCAGTCAGCCTGTGACTGACCTAGAGAGATGACAGACGGTTTCTTCTGGAGGGAGTGACAACAATTACGGAAGAAAGAAAAACAAACTGACCCAGGGGAAGACAAATCCTGCTCATTTCTGCTGAGCAAACTCAACACGTAATCATGTTTTCTTTATTAATTAACAACCGCCGGCCAACTATGAGACAGAGAGAGAATTATAAGTGGTGTTTGTTTTAAACAAGCCTCTAACACTGAGTATTAAAGCGTCGTCCTGCAGTGTTTTTGCTCCAGACATGAATGATGTGTTGTTGAGAAGATTATCGTGCGGTCACTTCACTAACTGGTCAGATGCTGGACCAGAAATGCACATTGACAGAGGAACCATAGATCATAGAGATTCACATGAAACAGTAAGAAACCATGTGGCAACCAGCCTAGCAACACCCTGGTAACAACCCACAACATTATTGGAGTGAGTTTTTTTTCTCTTGTCTTTCAGTTATTCTTAAATCGAGATACATTTACTTGAGATAAAATGACAGAAGATTTTAAATCTCATTTTATGAAAAATGTATCTAAATCTAAATTAAGAGACGTTATGTTTAAAACAATAACACATATCTGCCAATGGGGTCAGAAAAACAAAACTTTTCAAGAATCTGAATCAAAACTGAATCAAGTTTATTTTTTTCTGACCCCACAGGCAGATTTTTTTGTTCTAGTTTTAAGCACAAAACAAGACTTATCAAACTTAAGTAATTTTGCTTCTCATGTAAATGGATCTTAATTTTCGAATGTTTAGATTTGTACTGGAAAACAAGACAAAATACTGAGTAAGGAAATCATTTTTCACAGTGTAGCGAGCAATTCTTCTGAACTCTTCTCTTTTTCACCTTTCCTATTCCCTCTCTCTCCAAATCGCATGTTATGGCTAAATGCCCAATGAGTCACAACTCTGGTAAAACCATCAGAGAGGAAAGAAACAAAGGGGGAGAGAAAGAGAGAGGGCAGAGACCAGGGTTCATTCTCCACTTCCAGTCCAGTAGTTCATGCGTGCATGTCACTAGCATTTAATCTTCAAAGAGCAGCGCACACACACACACACACAAACACACACACACACACACGCACGCACACAAACACACCGCCAAATAATATTACAGTTCTGTATCACAAGTACATGCCCTACCCATCACTCCCTTCTGGTTGCCATTGGAAACCACACAAACAATCCCTCTTGGGCAATAGCAGGAGTCAGCGGAGGATGCAACGCTTGCTCTCTCTCTATTGTGTGCTAGACGGCATGCTCATAAATATGCATGTGTGTGTGTGTGTGTGTGTTATTGTCTGGATTACATTTTAATTCTTACATTTATGTGAAGTGTGTGTTTGGCCTCAAAAATGTGATGATGTCACATTTTCTGGCAGAGTGGAAACTGTTTGAGTGCATATGAGAGAGAGAGAGAGAGAGAGAGAGAGAGAGAGAGAGAGAGAGAGAGAGACCTTCAAAACAAAACAAAAAAACGGTGCAAAACGTCTTAATCGGGCGATCAATTTGACAACTTAACAAAATGTTGAACAAAGAGCGCAGCTTCCAGCAAAGTGTGTGTTGTTTATCTAATGCACATGCAGGGCCAGTGAGTGACACTCTCTCTCTCACACACACACACATACACACAAACTGACTTTGCAGTGTCCAGCAGGCCGTATCATTCAATCTGTTTGTTTTTCCTTTCAATAAACTGAACCATCTGCCTTGATTTTACCCATTAATAAACCGTGAAAATCATATTGTTTGGATTTCTGTTCAAGTCTATATACATAATGATTATTGTCTCTTTGTGTCATCTTCAGTTGTGTTGGCTAGACTGAACAAACTGAACATGCAATAAAAAGCTCATCAAAAAAAAGAAATTATATTTTTGTCTCTAGATATGTTTTCATTGCAATCTATGAAATTTCTTTGGCTGTTTTATTGTGCACTGGGTAAAAATCACAAATCGAATTGCTTGGGAAAATAATCGCACACTAATTTTAAAGGGGTGGTTGATTATGATTTTACTTTTTTAACTTTAGTTGGCGTGTAATGTTGCTGTTTGATCATAAACAACATCTGTAAAGTTACAACGTTCAAAGTTCAAAGCAATGGAAGATGTTTGCTTTTAAAGAAATCGTTTTTTAAGGACTACAACAAACGGCTGGTAGAGACTACACGACATTCCTCCCGGGTTAGTGACATCACCAACCCTAAAATTTACATAAACCCCGCCCCCGGGAACATGCAGTCCATGTTGAGAAGAGGAAGAGTTGTTGTAGTCGCACATATGTGAGTCTGCTCAAGCTGTCGCATCTGTCTTTTCACATGCAATACAGTATGTAACACAAATGCAATAGCATGTCACTGCAGGCATCTTACAACAGTTCCCACACAAGCGATTTATAGATTATCATGACAAAATATGCTAATCAAAGACTTGAAGATAGTTAACTGCACATCAGCAACATAAATTCATCAACTAACCATTCAGAAACGTCCTGTTGCATACTACATGTTGTCACTTCTTCTTGAGTCTCTCCATCATTGTCCGACTCCAGTTCAAACATAAAAGGCAGAACAGTTTCTGACATTTTAGTGCTTGTCTGCGTGAGATAATCGGAGCTGCTAACACACACGAGCTCATGAAACTCCGCCCTCTGTGCCGGGAGCAGCAGCTCATTTGCATTTAAAGGGACACACACAAAACAACGCGTTTTTACTGACCCTCAAGAAGGGACCATTTTAACTTGCTGTAAAAAATTATCTGTGGGGTATTTTGAGCTAAATTTTCACATACACACTCTGGGGACAACAGAGACTTATTTTACATAACAGAGACTTATTATACCATTATTACTTATTATGGCATTATACCACCCCTTTAACAAGCAGAGAGGAGGAAGAGGTTGACCCGTACGACTCACTAAATATCTGCACCAGGATCACATTTACTACAATCAAATTCTAAACCTGTTCTTAAATGGATAGATCCAATTAATTGTTTTGAGCAGCTTGGGTTTCAAGCAACAGAAGGGTCATTAAATGATGACACAATCTACACTTCTGCTTGATGTTACTCAACTCGTCCCCCATCTTCATTTGCTCTCTTAACCTTACGATTGACCCCGGAAACCTAAGACTGACCTCTGACCCCTCCATCCACCTCAAAGGGCGATTTGAGTGAAACTCCAAGCCTAAATAAACGCTGTCTTGAAGCGCCATACCCACCGATCCGCTCTCTCTCCCCTGGGGAGGACGCAGCTCAGGATTCAGGCCTTCCCAGAAACTCGAGCAGATCTCCTCCAATACAAACACTCATCAATAAGTAGTCACATCGCATACTGGACCCAGTGCGACACTCCGTAAGACCTCATCTACATGAGAACATTCCCTCCACGCCTGTCAGCGTGCATGTGTGTGTGCGAACAAAGGCGAAGAGGGGTCGAAAAACAATTACGGTAAAAAATGACTAATATGTCACAGACGTGCTGAAGTACTTTTTTTTCCCCTCTCTCATTCGCTCTTCACTGTTTTTTATCGTTTCTTTTCAAAGTCACTATAATTACAAACAAAAGGCTTGATTTCTCTCCAGCGCTAGGCATGATAATGGAGAATCTAGAGGGAATAGTAGATACGGACACATACACGTGCTTTGATGCAAAGTGATGAGAGGTTTACACAACGCACGCACGCATACACATACTGTAAACGTATGTCTTCTAGTGTACTGGTTCAAACACAGCTGCTCTTACTTGGTGACAGAAAGACACAGTGAATCACAACTGCAAAAAATGACTTTTTTGCTCGTCTTGTTTTCCAGGGAAAATATCTTAGCGTTATTAAATCATGATACAGTTTCTTGAGAAGCAAAATGACTTAAGGTATTGTGATAGAGGGGCAAATCCCGTGGTTATGGAGAACATTTGGTCATCTCAGACTAGCATATACGCACCACAAGTGTACACAAACGCAGTAACACAAGTGCAAGCACACAAGCGCACAGCATGCATCTGAATATCATCATCGCTGCTGACGAGATGCCAAACAGTAATGACACCCAGATCACCTACACATGACTGCCAAGAGTATGTGTGTGTGTGTGTGTGTGTGTGTTTATGCCCCACATCACCCATGGATTAACCACACACGTGTTAGCATGCAGTACAACTGCAACGAGATGAGAAAAACCCAGTTGCTAGTGAACATGTCAAATGCATGTGTTGTGTTTATTAGCATGTTTGTTTGTTTAAAGCATCACCACTATTTGTGGGACTGGTGTGTGTGTGTGTGTGTGTGGTTCTGGTAAACCCTACATTATGGGGAATAAATGTTCCCACAAAAATGGCAATATCTGAAGTCCTTGTGGGGACATTTTTTGGTCCCTGTGAGGAAAGTGGAAGTGAGGGGTTTTTTTTAAATGTTTTTTTTTTTGTTTTTTTGATGGGTAGGTTTAGGGGAAGGGTTAGAGTAAGGGGATAGAATATACAGTTGGTAAAAATCATTATGTCTATGGAAAGTCCCCATAAAACATGAAAACACAATGTGTGTGTGTGTGTGTGTTTGTGTGTGTGTTTCAGGGTAGAGATTAGAGTATCTGTTGAAAAGAGAGAAGCGTGTATTTTCGTCTTTCTCTCGTCATATGCCCCTGTCATCCCTCCATTTTCCATTTTTACACACAGCTCCAGATGTTGAAGAACTGAAATATTAAATTACAGAAATTGGCTTGTTTCTGTACTTTTGGCAATATCAAAACAGCCCTACCCAAACCCAGTCTCTCTGTAAGACAAATAACATACCTTAAGCAAGTATGCAGACAGAGTTGTGAATGCTTGGCCAATGTATCGCAAGTGTACATACACTACAGTTCAAAAACTTGGGGTCAGTAAGTTTTTTAAAATACATTATTCAGCAAAGATGCATTAAATTGATCAAAAGTGACAGCAAAGACATTTATAATGTTACAAAATATTTCTATTTCAAATAGATTCTGTTCTTCTGAACTTTCTAATTATCAAAGAATCCTGAAAACACAAAAATATGAAGCAGCACAGTTGTTTTCAGAAATGTTAGAATAATCAGAAATGTTTCTTGAGCAGCAAATCATCATATTATAATGATTTCTAAAGGATCATGTGACACTGAAGACTGGAGTAATGATGCTGAAAGTTCAGCTTTGCACCAGGAAGAAACTACATTTTTAAATATTTTTCAAACAGAAAAGTTATTTTAAGTTGTTATAATATCTCACAAATATTACTGTTTTGACTATTTTTGACCAACTAAATGAGCCTTGGTGAGCATAAGAGAGTTTTCAAATATCTTGTGGTGCCTGTGGTGGCATTAAACTTCAGTACTCAAGGGATTGATATAGACTCCTTCAAACATCTCTGTGCCATTAAACTGGATGTGTTACTAAGAAAAGAAAGAAAGTAAGTGATGTGAAGGCCAAGTATGGTAACCCATACTCGGAATTTGTCTTCTGCATTTAACCTATCCAAGTTAATGCACACACATTAGGAGCAGTGAGTAGTGAACACACACACACACACTGCAAACCGAGGACACACACACCAGAAGCAGTGGGCAGCCATTTACCTGGGGAGCAATTTGGGGTTAGAAGTCTCGCTTAAGGGCACCTCAGTCATGGATATTGAGGGTGGAAGAGAGATCTGTTCATTCACTCCCCTGCCTACATTTTTCTGCCAGTATTAATAATCGAACCTGCTACTTTAAGGTTACAAGTCTGACTCTCTAACCATTAGGCCATGCTCCCATATCTAGCTACTACTAGTCAAGTAGCTATATGAACAGTTTAACTAACTTTAACTAACTTGCTCAGCAAGATTCTCCACAAACTGTTACTAACACTAGGTGACCTGAAGAAGAAAAAGTTATTATCTAGTTAGTCCTGGCTATAGCATGCCTGGTGGTAATGATGATAATGCAAAATGTACTACAAATTGCACAGCATGCAACTGACACATTTTAGAATGCAACAATGCCCAAGATTTAGCTAGAAGCATTACTGTTTACGTTTTTGCATGAAGTTTGTGCCTTAAGGTTTAGACGATCCAGACCGGTGGTTCTCGCTCTTTCTGGTTCTAGGTGTGTTCTGCTGCACGGCTGTTCTGGATTAATTCGGGATGATTGTGGAGACTCCTGAAGGTTCAGACATTTTCTGGGCCAGCTGCTCAGAAACATTACAAAAGACATTAGCTTACCCATAAATTAGGGCCCGGCCACATCAGCAGATTGTTAATTCACTTTGAGTTCCCTGTAACCAGGTGCAAAAACAAAAACAAGGGGCCTAAAACAGAGCCCTGTGGGACATCGAGGTGCTCACTTACAGAAGTCTACTGAGAGATGACTCAATCTCTGAACATTCACATTCACACACACATACACACATATACACACACTACCTGGAGCCATTGTTAAATAAAGAGATGTTTTTCTCACTCAGTAAATCGTGTATATGGATTTATAAGGCGATTCAGTGGTTTGTGTCCAAAACAGCATGATTAAACTGTGAGTGTGTGTTTTTCTTGTATTCATGTATTTATGTACGCATTTGCAGTGAAGTGTGGAGTCAGAAGTATGTTTATGTGTATGCGTGTGGCACATGTGCGGTGACTGTGCACGTCTGTTATGTATATGTGATGAGTGTGTATGTGTGTGTGATTGATATGTGATGTGTATGTGTGTGAGCCCGTCTGCTCAGGGCATTGGTTGAATTGTTTCCACATGTGTCTTAATGCAGAGATCTAGGCGCAATGGGTGGGGGAGAAAAAGTGTGTGTATGTGTGTGTGTGTGTGTGTGTGTTTTGGAGGGGGGGGGGCATCAGGTTTCATAGCGCTACGAACCACATCTGGGCCTCCGTGAGCAGAGGTAAAGTTCCCACGACTAACCACACACAACACACACACACTGCCCACATGGACGTATTGCATCAAAAGATGCAGAACATGACGTACACACATGAAAACCACATGGCACAGGTTAACAAGTGAGCAAACATGCTAGCACATGATCTAACACACATATCCAACAGCGCCGATCAAAAACACGCAGCACACACCCTGGTTCCCTGGCACAGCCGTTCTCTCTGCCATGGGCACACGGGCGTTTCACTGGCATAACACATGGTCGGAAAATCTGAATGTATTCGGTAATCGCTCCTCTATTACACCCAGAGCGAGAGAAAGAGCTCTACATCTCATTTACACAACAAACAGAGAAAAACGAGGGTGAAAAAGAGTTAAAAAAAAGAGAAGTCTAAAAAATCTAATAAACTACAGTTGGGCATGTCTGGACTGAGATTAAAGAGAGAGACAGCAGAACAAGAAAGAGGGAGGAGAGGTGTGAGGTAGAGGGGAAGTGAAGGATAGATGGATGGATGGATGGACAAGTGTTATTTCATTATCACTGATATACTATTACATGTTTTTTTTTAAATCATTTTTATTAATGATGATTGTAATATATTTATATAGTCTTTATTCATTTTTATTTTAGTTGAAAACAACCAATTCCATCTATCTATCTAT
The DNA here is from genome assembly GCF_963993115.1 of Abramis brama. Classification (NCBI taxonomy): domain Eukaryota; kingdom Metazoa; phylum Chordata; class Actinopteri; order Cypriniformes; family Leuciscidae; genus Abramis; species Abramis brama. The sequence goes on from NC_139975.1 coordinate 5,363,720, forward strand.
CTACAATACAACATTTATGGCTTGTTTCTCCACATTTGTAAAGCACTAAATAAAAATCACTGAATTAAAGCTAAAAAAGAAAAACCAAAGTTCAAGTGTTAATAGGTCAGAATGTTCTGCACAAACTCACCCACTGATTAAAAAACTAAATATTGCGTACATTTGATGTTCAACGACAAATATAGATCAGGCCCTTGCTAACTGAGCATGCGGCAAAACTTCTTGTCCAGGCTCTTGTCATTTCTAGACTGGACCACAGCTTTGCTCTTCTGGCTGAACTTCCATCATGTGTAATGGGTGTGTTCACACTTGGCATGTTTGGTTTGATTAAAACGAACCCTGGTGCAATTGCTCTGTTGATGCGGTTCATTTGAATAAGTGTGAACGCTGCCATCTGAACCCTGGTGCCACCAAATAAGTGGACCGAGACGCTGAAAAGATGGGTCTCGGTCCGCTTCCAAACAACTCTGGTGTGGATCGAATGAAATATATACGCAACACAGATCAAAGACATGTAAACGATCCAAAAATTGGACATGATGTCACAAGATGCATCCCTAAAAAGGACAGAATGCTCAAGCATACCTGTTTTTTCTCGTCATAGTCGTGATGTTGTACCTCATGGTACCATCACAGAGAGGCACAAATCACTTTCCAGAACCTTCTCGTTCACTGTTCCTTGCTGGTGGAATGATCTTCCCAACCCAATCCGGACAGCCAAATCCCTGACAATATTCAATAAACAGCTGAAAATTAAGCAACTAGTTCCATTTCTTATATCCCTCCCTGCTGTAGCTTGTACTATTCTGAACGATGTCTGAAACTTTGTATTACTAGCACTTCTCATGTTTAATGCCTCCTTAAGATGAATCTCTTGTTATACTTCTCATTTGTAAGTTTCTTTGGATAAAAGCATCTGCTAAATGAATAAATGTAAATGTAAATATTTGAACAAAATGTATATTTTAGCGCTAATTTCTCTGTTGCACTTCATCTCGCATGAATGTGCCAGAGTTGGCAAGTATGTTCATACATCCACTTAAAATCACCAAAACACCAGCTGATTCAAAGTCATTGAGGCTTCAAACATAACGAAGAAAAGTGAACGTTAGTGAAGAGAAAAGACCTCGCAGCTTGATTTGATATTCTATATCTAATGCAATAACATGCAAACAATTTTTCAAGTGTTACTCAAGTGTCCAAATACCTTTTTAGGGCCACTGTTTAGTTGTGTGCTTGTGATTAAATAAAGTTTGTCAAGCAGAAATACAAATCACACACACAAATAGATCCCAGATTTGTTTACAAGCACTTGACCGGATTTACAAAACTACTGTGTAACTGAAGAGACTGCTGATTTACCATCAGATAAGCGTTTTACGAAGAGTGCGAGAGACAGAGAGAGAGAGAGGATTGTTTAGTAACTGCAATTCATTAATGAGTTCAGAAACCTTTAACACACAGTGAGCCAGCAGTCAAACATACACACACTCACTCACTTGCGCAACAGACCGTCAGAGTCCAGGAAAACATCATTTTAACCAAAACATGCACACAACTATACACACACACACACACACAAGCAGCTGACTCAGCTTTGAGCAACTCAGACAATCCGAGAAACTGTAGAACTGGATCAGAACAGCTCAGAACATTCAGAAACAAGATTAATTAAAAAGGAATGTTGAGCAAAATCATTCTGATCCTGCCTTCTGATTGGTCGATCCAGTATTCCACTGGTGATCTAGTAACAGCTACTGGTGACATCACTAGAACTTGTGGAATCAATCAATCAAATGTTTTAATGAAATATCTTACCATTTTGTTTTTCGCAGTAATCTTGAATGCGTCAGCTGTGAATCCTGCGTTATTCAGAGAAAGAGAGAGAGAGATCCTGTGTTACTTGGAACAGGTTGGATGAAGTGTGGAGAACTGATGTGATGAAGAAAGAGATAAACATGACAGAAAGAGAGGAAGGTGATGAAAATGAAAGGAGAAATCGAGGGGAAGGCAAATAAATATTAATGGCCAAAAGAAAGAATAATGAGAAACTTCAGAACGTAACAATGAGGGAATGTGATGGAGAAAAGAAGGTGAAAGTTGAAGACGAAGAGCGAGAGGGAGAGAGAAAGAGAGTACATTAAAGGGAGGAGATACGAAGTTTCTCAGATGTTTCTCCTATGAAAAAGACCTCAGTAATCTTACTCGTGTCTCACTCGAGGGAGTGACTCAGAAGATACCTCAACAATGATTCAGACTTTACCATATTAATGTCTGCAATTATCAGTCGATATAAACTCCAACACGACACATTACATTCTTCCAAATGCTGCAGGATCTTTTCTCTTTACTATCGTCACTTTTCTTTACTCTTGAAGTTAAATGTCATTCCATCAGCTGGTGTTTTGGTGAAGTCAGCTCTGGTGAAGTTCACACAGGTATAGAGATTCACATTAGCATCATCCTATAACCACAAACAAACAATACTTTTTGTCTTCATTTTGAATGTGTTTGTGTGTCAGCGTGGGTTTGTGTGTCAGCGTGGGTTTGTGTGTCAGTGTGGGTTTGTGTGTCAGCGTGGGTTTGTGTGTCAGCTTGGGTTTGTGTGTCAGCTTGGGTTTGTGTGTCAGCTTGGGTTTGTGTGTCAGTGTGGGTTTGTGTGTCAGCTTGGGTTTGTGTGTCAGCTTGGGCATGAGTGTGCAATTCAATTTCCATGATTACATCAGACAAGACGGCAGGAGAAAAGAGCAGGTGTGCAGGGAAAAAGAGAGAAATTGAGACTTTTCTCAAATTCACAAAGCTTGTAGTTTTTACTTTTCCATAAGCCTCAGCTGAAGGCAGAAAATTGCGTTAATGCTTTTTAAGATTTACGGTTATAATTTTGCGCAGTTATGACATTAAGAATCACTTCAGGCTGCTGGATTTCTCTCTCTCTCTCTCTGATGGCAAACCATCAGCCAGAGAGAGACAAGTGCAGCTCTGTGGTGTGTGTGTGTGTGTGTGTGTGTGTGTGTGTGTGTGTGTGTGTGTGTGTGTGTGTGTGTGTGTGTCTGCCTCCTGTTTGGCAGAAATTGGCCGGGACAGTCACAATTACCCTGTGGCCGACCGAAGCATTTCCTGGGTAAGTGTGTGTGTGCTGTGAAGCTTTGCTGTGGTGGCCTACATCACCATTAACTGCTTGCTTTACTGAAACACCAAAAACACAGCGCTGTCAGACCACATCCACATCAGCAGAGAACCCAAACATTAAGTTAAAAAAAATATATTTAAAAATGTAAACCAACGGTTGGATTTGTCCATATTTGACTCAAACATGGGTTGAAACAACCCAGTGTATTTTCCCAATAAATGTAATTTTGTAATCGTATTCTCACCTTCATTTATCTTCGTTAGAACACAAAAGGTGTGAACAGCATGTCCAGGCTACTCATTTCCATGTGTATTTAGCATTTACTATGTGTACTTTTACATGACAACAATGTACTAAAAACAGAAACGTTTTTCCTTTGCTTTTTCCGCATATAGACGACAACGTTATCAAAACGATCCACGTTCACAGGGATCCGTGAAAACGACTAAAAACGCTGTATTCTACTGTAAGGCCAGTAGTTGGCGATGTCAATTTGTAAAGAATCACTAAGCGCCTATAGACTGAACACGTAATATGCATTGGCATGATGTCACCGTTTTCACAAATTTGTGTTTTTATAGTTTACACATAGACAATAACACTATCATTTTCAAAAACCTGCACTTTGAAACCCGTTTTCAAAAGTTTGCGTTTTCAGGCCCCCAAAACGCTGTTGTCGTGTAAATGAACGGCCAAAACGTATAAAAAGTTTTTGTTGTTGAAAACAGTGTCGTGTAAATGGCCCCCTTAAACTAAAAATAAAAACTATCAACAAAAAAAAATCATATTAATATTTAATACTAATTGTTCATCTAAATAAAGCTGAAATAAAATAAAATATAAATATTAGATGAAAAACAAACTAAATGGAAATTATAAAATAAAATAAGTTTAAGTACTAAAATTACTAACTAAAACTTAAATTAAAACGTTTAGAAATATATATATTTTTTTAAACTACTACAAAAGCATTTAAAATGATTGAAAATGAAAGTAAAATGTAAATTAAAACTATTAAAAACTATTTGAAATAAAATAAAATATAAATCTTAGATGGAAAACCTAAATGAAATGAAAATTAAAAATGTTGCACTGGCAACTAACTTAAAACTAAAATTGGTATAAAACTATTTAGAAATATTTAAAAAAGCATTTAAAATGTACTCAAAATGAAACTGAAAATATACAATAAATGTATATCATAAATTGTAATAGTATATATAAAAAAAAAGTAAAATCATTTAGTATATCATAATAATTTAGTAAAATAATTTAGATTCCAATGAATAAAAAAAAGATTAAGCAAATAAACTATCATATGACTTCAGAACGTGGAAAATAGAGTCTGGTGGACTACAGTTTTGGCTTTTATGGTGTTTTTTTGCAGATGATTTTAAAAGCTTAAAATGGCGTGGTCACCATCTACATTTAAGTAATCAGAAAAGAGCAGCTTGAACATTCTGCTAGCTGATTCCTTTTGAGTCACATTTCAACATTTCTTACTCTCATGTTCTTTTCAGCCACTTGTTGTTGTTTTTTTTATTTTTGGGTGATCTACCCCTTTAAAAGAGGTTCAACGAGATCATTACACTTGTTTGTGTTTGCAACTGAATCTGAGCACCTGGTACAGCCAAACCACATTCGCCCTCGTTTTGCATTGGGAAGATCAGAGGCGTCTGCAGGTGAGATGGACACGGCGGTCGCGAAGAACAGATGCAAACAGGAACACCTGTCGCCATGACACACACACCAGAGAGAAGAGGGAATTAGAAGGGGGAAAAATGCACGTCTCTGTGTGTGTTGGTTTTGCTCCACTCCTAAGCAGCCTAATAGCTTCAATAAGACTGTGGTTTACACACACACACACTTCTCTCTGTTATTCTTCTCCAGGAAAAAGAACCCCAAAAACAGCCATTTATTTACTTTCAGCTGCATGTCTGTGGTCTCAACCCTGCCAGCACAGCAGAGAGAGAGAGAGAGAGAGAGAGAGAGAGAGAGAGAGAGAGAAACAGGCACAGAGGAGCAGACAGGTTCGCCTAATTCATCCTAAGATGATTGGTTATGTTGTTGATCTTTTATCTAAGTTTGTTTTGGAGATTTGATTGTTAAAGGACTCACATGATGAGGAATGTTCCTTCTTCACTGGCCATTGACATGTATATGCATTTGGCAGATGCTTTCATCTAAATCTACTTGTATTCAAGGTAAACATATGAATCGTTGGAGGACAGAGAGGAGCTGTGATGTTGTTCGTATTCTGTCGTATTTCCTTCAGCTCTAATTGCAAATGAATTATAAGTGGTCGCAGCGAATCAGTTCTTAAAGGCACAGCAGAACAAAACAGACTGTTTAACTCTAAAGGTCAAAGAGAGGGTGAAAAATGTTTCGCACAAAAACCATCTCAATATAAAAAAGAAGAAGAAAAGAAATACATGACCCCTTTAACCTCTCTCTCTGTCTTATGGAAGCTTGTTTCTGCAACGGAATAAAACAATTTAAAAGATAATTACGACTTTTTTAACTCACAATTCTGACTTTATAATTCGCAATTGTGAGTTTATATCACACAATTCTGATAATAAAATTTAGAATTGTAAGATGTAAACTCGCAATCGCAAGGAAAAAAAGTCTGAAATAGTTTTTATTTTTATATTTTCAGGTTTTTTTATTTTAATTTTAGAAATAAAATTTCTGTAGGGCTTTTATTTTTATTTCAGTTTAGTTTTTAATACCTCAACAGTTTTCATTTTAAATTTTAAATGTACATTTTTCATCTAAAATTCATATTTAATTTCAATTTAATTTAAATGACTGAAAACTATTTGTAATAGTTTTAGTTAACAATAACAACACTGAGCTGGCTGTGAAATGTGCTCGGTCACCACCGTTAATGTGCTTACATGCAGTTTGTTTGCGTGTGTAACTCCGCCTCCTACATCACCTGATCCCCTGGAGACTGACGTTACCTCGGTTACCTGCTCCCTCATTACTGTTTCTCTCTCATTTATCCTCTCGCTCCCTCCCTTCTTCTCCTCCACTAATCTATTCCAGAGCATTCTGTGATCACATGGAAAAAACATAGCAAGTGCACATATTTCTTCTGAAGCCAAGAGAGAGAAAAAAACGTAGGGGAGGAGAGAGAAAAAGAGGGGGAGAAAAAATAGAGAAAGAGAAGGAGGGGTAAATAGTTTATTCAGTCTGGGCACAGAGCCCTTTGTTGTGGTGGAGACCTGTCTTTTATTAGCAGCCTGTGCTGTCTTCAAAGACTGGAAAGACAAATGACAAGCCAAGAGTGAAGGAATACACAAGCCCACGAAAGAGAAGGGCTATGGAAGGGAGTACTAGTCATATACGCTGGCGTTTAATAGGGAACGCTCTTCAAACTGGTCAGCAGGGACAGGGAAAGCTGCAGGTGGTTTTTGAAGAAAGAAAGAAAGAAAGAAAGAAAGAAAGAAAGAAAGAAAGAGAGAAAGAAAGAAAGAAAACCCTTAACTAGTCAAATCAGAACAATGAGTGTCAGGTGTGTGTGTGTGTGTGTGTGTGTGTGTGTGTGTGTGTGTGTGTGTGTGTGTGTGTGTGTGTGTGTGTGTGTGTGTGTGTGTGTGTGTGTGTGTGCTTCTGGTAAGCCCTACAAAGATGGCAATAAAGAAATCCGTGTGGGGACATTTTTTGGTCCCCATGAGAAAAACAGCTTTTAAATCAAACAAAGTAATGGTTTGACAATGTAAAAATGCAGAAAGTTTTGTGTGGTGAAGGTTTAGGGGTAGTGTTAGTGTAAGGGGAGAGAATATACAGTTTGTACAGTATAAAAATCATTATGTCTATGGAAAGTCACCATATAACATAAAAGCACAACGTGTGTGTGTGTGTGTGTGTGTGTGTGTGTGTGTGTGTGTGTGTGCATGTGTGTGTGTGTGTGTGTGCATGTGTGTGCGTGCATGTGTGTGCATGTGCATGTGTGCATAACTGGGGCAGTCGTGACCTATGGTTAGAGAGTCATGCTGGTAACCCGAAGGTTGTGGGTTCAATTCTCAATACTGGCAGGATTCTCAATACTCTCTTCCACCCTCAATACCCACGATATAGCTTGAGTGAGGCATCTAACCCCCAATCACTCCCCGGGCAAATGGCTGCCTACTGCTCTGGGTGTGTGTCCACAGTTTGCAGTGTGTGTTCACTACTCACTGCTCGTAATGTGTGTGCACTAACTTGGATGGGTTAAATGCAGAGGACAAATTCCAATAGGTTACCATACTTGGCAAACGTCACATAACTTTGTCGATTAACTAACTTTGTGAGGACTGGTTTTAGTTTTAGACAAAGAGAGTAAAGTGAGGATATTTTTGTCCTTTAAAAGCCTGTTTGAGGGTCAAGACTTGGTTTTAGGGATAATGTTATAATTGGGTTAAGGGTAGGTTTAGAGTCAGGCTTCGGGTTTGGCACTTAGTTGTGATGGGTAGGTTTAAGGTAAGGAGGTTTAGGTTTAGGGGATAGAATGTAGTTTGTACAGTATAAAAATCATTATATCTATGGAAAGTCCCCATAAAACATGGAAACCTGTGTGTGTGTGTGCGTGTGTGTGTGTGTGTGTGTGTGTGTGTGTTTGCATACAAATCAAAGTGTCTTGCTTCTAACAAAGACTACCAATCAGCAAAGTGGCAGTAAAGGATGACATCACCAACACAGCTGCACCCCAAGAGAGAGAGAGAGAGAGAGAGAGAGAGAGAGAGAGAGAGAGACAAAGAGACAAAGAGACTAAAAATAAAAGGCAAAGAATACACCAGAACATGTTGCAACAATGTTACAATATGAAACACTGTTCACAATCCATTTTAATTCTGTAATGTGATGTATTTGTAAACTGGATATTCAACCTGAAGAATTTAGGACGGGACTTAATTTAAACATCAGGAATTGTTTGGATGGTGTCAATTATGTGTTTCGTACTAAAATTAAGTAAGAGCTGAATACAGATCTGCTGCGGTTTGTGAAACACCACCGGCACACGCGTTTGAGGAGGCTTTAGTGACATTTTAGTGAAAGTCATTTTGATTAAAAATTACTAAGACAAACATTTTTCCTTTTGGAATAATGCGCACTGTTGAATTGTTCATAATAAGATTAGGAATGTGTATGAAGAAAGTAAACACACTGCAGTAAATGCTGTTTTTGTCTTGTTTTCTAATATAAATATCTAAACATTCTTAAATTAAGATACATATACTTTAGAAGCAAAATGACTCAAGATATTAAGTCTTGTTTTCTGAAAAATGTATCAAAATGAAATTTATTTATGCTTACAACAAAAAAAGTATATCTGCCAATGGAGTCAGAAAAATAAACGTGACAAGATTATTTTTCTGATCCCACTGGTGGATATTTTTTCTTGTTTTTAAGCATAAACTCACTTCATTTTGATACATTTTTCAGAAAACAAGACTTAATATATTACGTCATTTTAAAGTAAATGTATCTTGTTTAAATATTTTTTTTTAAAATGGAAAACAAGACAAAAATACTTTTTGTTTTTGCAGTGTATAGAGTAAACTTTGATGTCCATGTTGACTTTTAATATGCAGCAAAACATCAAAAATCTGCCTTTTTCTAAACTTAATCTGCTAAACCTCTTGTGACTGTACTGGCACAAGAAAAAAGTTTTCATCAGTTATTCTAATAAACAGTATCATCTGCTCAGAACAGAACAGCCAAACCAGCAGCATGGAGTCCTCTCAAAAGCAACTCTGTGTGCGTGTGTATGTGTGTGTTGGGTGTGAAAAGATTTTCCCACTTTTTTGGTCATCCAAGCAGGAAAACTTTGGTCATAAACAACATACAGCTTTGAAAACTGACACAGAGTCAAAGACTGTTAAAGAGCTAAACCAACTGACAACACACACACATCTGCAGCACGCATTTAAACACAAATGAGATCTCTTTAATACCTCAATCGTCACTCCTAAACAGCAATGGAGGTCAAATGGAGAATTCTTCTGCTTCTCAAATGCTTCTCCTGAGAAAAGGAGCCCAGTAATCTCTCATGCGTCTCCTGTAGAGTTTCAAAAGAGATTCAATAATGTCTCAGACTGTGCTCAGATTTGCCAAAACACTGCAATCTCTTGCATCTCTTTAGAGGAATTTAAAGTTGATATTTAAATGAAACCCATTCAGACTTCTGAGCTATGAAAGGGCAATATCCAAGGAAGAACGTGTTCATCTGGACAGTGTTTTTCTGCTCAAACATGCATCAGATCAGTTGATCGCAAGCTACCACACTCAAAGAGATAACGCACACACACTCCTGCTTCTAAAAACCCCATCATAGATCAAACCCTGATCAAAAACAGACCCTCAGATAGAGATGCAGCCATTCTCACGCATGCATGACGCAACTGTGATCTACTACTCAAATAAAACCACAGCACACGCCAAACATACAGCACGTCTGAAGCCAGCACACGCCGGCCCTGAGGCCAAGAACTCTGTGTGTGTGAGTGTGTGTACCTGGTATTCCTTACATTATGAGGACCAAATGTTCCCACAAGGATAGTAATACCATTCATTTTTGACCTTGTGGGGACATTGTTTTGGTCCTTTATGAGGAAAATAGCTTTTCAGAGTTTTTTGAAAATGTAAAACTGCAGAAAGTTTTCTGTGATGGGTAAGTTTAGGTGTAGGGATAGGGCAGGGGTGTCCAAACTCGGTCCTGGTGGGCCACTGTCCTGCAGAGTTTAGCTCCAGCTTGCCTCAAACCTGCCTGGATGTTTCTAGTATGCCATGTAACAGAGGTGGGAGGTATCTCCCAATTATTGTGAGATACAAGGAACCTTGGCTCTACCACTGGAGAAAGCGTAATGCTAACGTGGATCACATGTGCCTTGATAACCAATCACATTACAGCCGTGACGTCACTGAATTTCGGTCAGAGTTGTGCGACAGTCAATCTCTGTTTGCGGAGACCAACACTGTTTGTTGGAGATAAACTCTGCAGGACACTGGCCCTCCAGGAGCAGGATTGGACACCTCTGGGAGAGACTATACAGTTTGTACAGTATAAAAATCATTATGTCTATGCAAAGTCCCCAAAAACATGGAAACCCAATGTGTGTGTGTGTATGAATACACCGCAGCGTTTTCTGTATCATTAACATATAGTACTGATATCAGAACACTACACGTTACCTCAACTTAACACACACTACACAGTATAATTTTAACAAAATTACTGTAATTTTTTCTAATGAAGCGAGATGAAACTCCACTATTTTATGGAGAGTTCAATAAACATCAACATAAAATCAAAATTGACCCTATTTGCTTTCTTAATTCACCCTCCTGTTTTTTTGTGTGAATGATGCACATTGTTAAAAACATTGCTATTTTACTATCAAGATACCATTATAGTTTTTATTTATATTTTTATATTTATTGTTTATTTTAATTTTTGTTAAAATTTTTGTAATTTTGTTGTGCGTTTTGTCAAATTTAGTAGTTTTTTGTGTTTATACTGTTTTTATTTTATTTTTAGTTATTTAAGTACATCAAGTTAAACTACATGGAAATGAAAAATGTTGCTGATATATAATAAAGTTTCTTGTATTTCATTTCAGTTAACATTTATTTTATTTAATGATTTAATTTTACAGTTTTAGTTGTAGTTAACAATAATAACCCTGGTTTAAAGGGGAAAAAAAGTTTATTTACTAATAACATATACATAACACACCCTCTGAAATGACTCTACTTTCTGCCGGAAATCAACTAGCCTTGCAGACTATTGGTTAACATTAAAATAACTATTTAAACATAGTTTTAGACTTCTGCTGTTGGTAATGCAGCCGTTCTAAAGTTTTTCCATTAGTAAACAGTAATTGATGTTGCTAGTTAACATTATTGTAAACTTTATGACAATAATAGCAAACAAGGACAGATTGGGATACAGGGAGATGCTCTGGAGGATGATCTTGACCTTCAGTCTCCACAGCTCAGACAAAAAGCCTCCTCATTACATTATTTTTTCATAAAATAGGTAGTTCTTATCTACTCTACAAATCTAAGATTACTGTATCTTGTACACCTTTCTCATATGAATCTAGTCTCTAAGATCTGCTAGTTACAGCTTCAGAGACTTCATCTTACCATAGGTGCAGATGCCAAACTTTGCATAACAGGAGAAAGTGTTGCTCAACCAAGCCTCTGCAGATCCACCTTCCTGCGTTCATCTCCGATCAAACCAGTGGCGGCTGGAGCTTTTCAAGAGTGAGGAAGCACAGATATCACAGATCAATATCACAACATGTACTGATTTATTGATTTTTTGTAATGCTGCTCCTAAAGGCTGCTTCTCAAACTACCACTAGACAGCATTTCTGATGACATTTTTAAGGGGAAGCTGGTCTTCTTATGCAGTCTTAAATCAATCGGCACTGAATCAAACTCATGTGCGCCTAATATTACTGTATTATTCAGTGCTTTAAATAATAAGCTTTCCTGTAGCTCAAACAGTAGAGCGTTAGCGCCTACACTGCCAAGGTCATGGGTTTGGGAAAGCAAGAACTGATAAGAATGTAAATGTGTACCTTGAGATGCAATGTAAGTCGCTTTAGATAAAAAGCATCTGCCAAATGCATAAATGTAATAAAAAAGTAGGCAATATGCAGTAGACAATGCGTAGCATGCTAAAAGCGGTACACTAGTATTATGTTCTGAATATAGCCAACGTATGTGGGTTGATTTGAAAGCGCATAACGGCACATGTTCAGAACAGAAAAATAGTGATGCTTCACTTAGCAAGCATGCATTCATTTGCAAACCACTATAAAACAATGATTCAAAACTATTAATTATGTCTTTTAAAAGTTGCTATGAAACCTACAGCTCTCATATTTTCAGGCCGTTCCAGAAACATTGTTCAGAAACTGGGCTGGTTGGCTCTAAGGCTGGACCTGGCAAGTATTCGTGTGAAGCTTCTGGGCTGAATTAGCATTGTTATTACAGTAAAGAGGAACAATGATATTTGACCTATGACCTCAGCGCTGAGTCATTCCTGAATGTCAGATGACGAGAGGATCTGCTGACAGACTGTGGGAGAAACATATAAGATTATATTTAAGGAGGAAATACTTCTTTTGGGGTTAGTCTGTTGTAATTTTATAAACTATGTATAAAAACAATTATATTATGGTATGTCATATTTTACATAAATAAATAAATAAATATCGGTAACACTTTACAATATGGTTCTATTAGGTTCTATAACTAGTTAACATGAGCTAACATTGAAAAATAATTCTAAAGTTAATAACATAAATTCTTAACGTCAGCATTTAATAATGCATTATTAAAAATCAAAAGTTGTATCTTATTTAACATGATCTAACAGTAAACACTTGTATTTGTATTAACTAACCTGAACGAAGATGAATAAATACAAATGTATTGCTCATGTTAGTTTATGCATTAACTAATTATATACATATAATGTATATATGTATATACATATAATGACTAACCTGAAAACTTAAAGAAATCTTTATATAGATATACTGTATTTATGTATATAAACACACACACACACACACACACACATCATTGTAAGCCATGACTCCCGTAACCGCAACCCCCATTCCCATTCCAACCACAAAAACACATAAGTTTTCAACACCTCATTTCTCAACAATCAGATTATTCCCTATTCTCTTATTCATTCCCTGAATAAAAAGAGTTCTGTCTACATTTCATTTTCTCTTTCTGTGTCTCATTCCAGAATATTCTTCCAGAATTCTGTCATACTCCTCATGTTCGTACAGTTCTATAGGGTTTCTGATGGCCTGCAGTATTCCAGAACTCTCTCACCATTCCGTTTTTGTCACTTTCTAAAATTCTGCCACAATCCAGACGACTGCCGGCCTCCATATCCCTGTCACATCTTATATTCCCGACTCACTCTAGACAGAATCTGACAAACCTTGTGGGCATATGTGTGTGTGTCTGTGGAAAAATCCCATTGGTGCCACTAAAGAGGAGAGAGTGATGGAGGAGGTGTCATTGGATTCACACTTGTTCCTTCATTTCATCCCTTTTTGCTTTCTGAAAAAGGGGGAATGGAGAAAGAGAGAGAAACAGATGGTTAAATCTTTAAATATTTTTTTATTATTTATTGTGAAAATGAATGTGCGACGTAATATATGGTTCTAAATCCCCCCTTTTCCCCAGATACTAAAAAGACATTTTCATTTGATAGAAGTATTTGTTATGGTATCAGAGATATTGGCCTTTGTACTTTGTATGGAGTTCAGATTAAATTAGAGTTGACAAAGGGCCGCGTGCAGCCGGGGGGTCTGAGGGCATCTTGACCCAGGCCGGGCCACACCGCACGGGGCAAGAGGGAGCTCGAGCAGCCCCTCCAGATGGAACGCGTTAGAGAGACGCACTAATGAAACGCAGACAGACATCAGGCTTCACGCCCGACTATTCTAATGCTGCTTAATTTGTCGTAGTATTTGTTGGACAAACGAGAGCTCTCTCTCTCTCGCTCGCTCACGAATCTCTGGGGGCAGGGGTAAAGATTCAAAGGTCGCGAGGTGGAGCGTGGCAACACTTTAAAGCCAAGGGTTACGAAGGGATCAGGAACACGTCTAAAACAATATGCAGAAAATTGTGCTTGATCCAGTTTTAGAGCCTCGACAAGCGTAGTCCAGTACTTCAGATCCCAGCTGTGTTGAGACCTGCGCCCGCCGTCAGCAAGCAAAGACAGACTGAAAGAGATCCACGTAAAGCCCCTAATCTGTGGAGTGGTAAGTGATTGTGGAGGAGCTAGTGAAAGGGGCACATGTCAACACACACACGCAGTCACACACACACGCGCACGCATTGGGGTTCCCTCACAGAAAACCCTCTGCATTTTTACAATTTCAAAAAACATAATTTAGTATGATTTATAAGCTGTTTTCCTCATGGGGACCAAAAACATTTCTGGTATTGTCATCTTTGAGGGGACATTTTATCCCCACAATGTAGGGTTTACCAGGACCACACACAAACGCACACACACACACACACACACACACACACACACACACACACACACACACACACACACACACACACACACACACACACATATACATTATGCATTACACAGATCAAGTGACAGTAAAGACTTTTACAATGTTACAAAAGACTTCCACAACAAATAAATGCATAAATGCGATTCATCAATGCAAACAAGAAATGCAAAAAAAAAGAAAAAAAAAAGAAATTCAACATTGTTTCTTGAGCAGCAAATCAGCATATTACAATGATTTCTGAAGTATCGTGACACTGAAGACTGGAGTGATGATGCTGAAAATTCAGCTTTGGGTTGCACTTTATTTTAAGGTGACATAGTAACATTGTACTTAAATAAGTACTGAGTAATATTAACTACATGTACTTACTATAGAGTTACGGTTGAGGTTAGTTACTTGTATTACGTTTTACAATAAATTCAAATAGAAAACAGTTGGAATTGCAAAAATGCAATAATTTCACAACATCACTGTTTTTGGATCAAGTAAATGCAGCCTTGGTGAACACATAAGAGACTACTTTCAATATATATATATTGAAAGTACACACACACACACACACACACACACACACAAGAGAGTGAGAGAATAGACAAAAAGAAAAATAATAAAAAGGATTTAAAGAAAGGATTTAAAAAAAAATTGCCTCACACTCATTCTTAATTCTTTTTCTTATATCTCAAGTCTCATTCTTAAGTCAAAACATAATCAAGTGCGACTCAAACAGGTCCATCTATGCAAGATCAATTTCATGCATCTCATAATGTGTCAGAACTTATAATGTTCCACAGGGGGCGCTATAGTAGACAGTGTAAACTGTCTTCTTCTATGGTTGATCAAGTTGTAGTTACACTGTTGGCTTGCAAGCTATCTGAATACTGAGGTTTGTTACCCCCACAGTAACGCAAGAACACACGTTTACGTCACCATGAAATCAAAATGAACAATTCTTAATTCTTTATGGAATTATTATATATAGACATAATTACTTTTTTTTCACGTGCCTCGTAATCTTTAATAAAAAATAACTTCTCCCTCTTGCAGCGGCATCTCTGATGATGTGGTTAATGGCATGAGGGCGGGGCAACCTGTCACTCACATGAGATCAACCAATAGCAAACCACAACCATCCAATCAATTCCAGATGGATATAATCAAGTCCTGCCCTACAGTTGTATCTTGTTCGTGATGCCGTTTCATTCAGAAATACATCACAATAGGGAAGAAAAATTGCAACTTGTGTTTCATGCTGACTTTAAGTTCCTCATGCCTGCAACACATTGGTCAAGCGTCATGTCTGCACTTGCGTACCTGAGTTTGTTTTAACCTCATTCTCCCTGGTGATTATAAGGTGCTTTATTGATGTGACTAATGAAGGAAGCCATAGCCAAGAGTAATTACACAGCACATTAAAGGCTTTCATAAACAGTAGAGTTCCTAGTTCCTAGTAGAGCAGCAAAATGATGGAGAGGAGAGGAAAAAAAAATGTGCTGAAAAAAGAAGAGGAATAAGGCTATAACCTGAAAGACGAAGAGGAAAGTGAAAAAAAATGTCAGGAAGAGAAAAAAAAAAAAACGACATCCAGAAAATTCAGAATCCAACACAAACCACATCTGCTCTCGCCATCAGCACGGCCTGAAAACCTGACCTCATATTCCAAATATACACAATCATACCATACACCTTACACTCCTAAACACACACACACACACACCTGCAACACATGCCATCGCAATCCACACACACACATGCATCCGTCTCATAATAAACACACAGAGCATATGTCAAGACAATCTGGAACACGTTGACAATACACACACACACACACACACAAACACACATTTCAAACATACACTTGGGGTCATGCAGAGGAGACGTCGCCCGCTTCTGGTCCAAGGGCATTGGACTGAGCTGTGTGCAAGAACACGTTATAAATCTTTTTTAAGCTTGGCTCTAAATTAGGTGGTGTAATTGATTTGCTGAAAGGCAGGCGAGTGGCTGCTCATCATGGCAGGATTTGTTCAGTCCACTGCCGATGCATTCGATTAGCAGAGGATTCTGCTTGGTCTGAAAGGTGCTGTCAGCTGTTTCACAAGCTTCCGATGGACTTAGAGAAGTCAGAGACGCACAGGGCTTCTTGGCTAAGATAACATTTTCCACTTGTACACATGGGCTTAACATGCATTTCGCATCTGCATAGCATTTCGTTTTTATTAAAATTGAAACGCATGTTTCATGTAGCTCAAACGGTAGAGCGTTGGCGCTTACAATGCAAATGTCATGGGTTCGATTCCCAGGGAAAGCAAGAACTGATAAGAATGTAAAAATGTATACCTTGAAATGCAATGTAAGTCGCTTTGGATAAAAGCATCTGCCAAATGTGTAAATGTATGTGTGTGATTGGATAGAGATCGTAGGCATGCAAAATCCAAAATGCTACTTACAGACTACCTGTAAATGTGTTTTCAGTGATCTGGAGTTGCACCAGCCATGCGCAACTAGGCAACTTAGACCTAGTTTAAAACACTGAGTTTAGGTCAATCGGTTTGTAGCTCTGCTTCAACTGCGCGATACCTCACGAGGGGCGACCAAAATTTCTGACATGCCAGAAATTCATCCGACCATCCTCTGCCTTAAGAACATATGGGGCAACCGAATAAAGTACAGTTACTAAGCCTCTAGTTTCGACTTTACATTTCAGTTTAGCTAAGAACTGGTGCAACCCGACGCTATTCAAAATGCTTCTTATGTGCATTTACATCTAGATTTTAATGGGAAAAAGTGTGATCTGATAACTGAAAATGCATGTTTATGCTCAGTGTTTCTTGCTGTTTAGAGTCCAGCGCTATCACAGAGATGGGTTTGATTTCTCACAACACCTATTTCACTGATATCTTTTAAGCAGTGGACATTTTATGCACTCTTTAAGCCCCTTTAAAAGTCTTTGTCTTTGAACCACGATCAAGCAAATCAAAACAATATGATTCTTTTCCAAACCTTGAGGGGTGAACATGGAAGTTTATAAACGCATTCAAATCCATGATTTGCCTCTTCTTGTGTCCCTGATTTCCTCATTCCCTGATGCCATTATAATGAAATGGCAGAAAGCTTAAAGTCGGCAATGAAGCGGAAGTTACTATAGGAAGTTTCTTCCTTATTGTGATGTATATCCAAGTGAAACAGCTTCTTGAAGAAAAACAAATGTAGTGTGGGACTTGATTTTGTCCGTGGGGAATTGATTGGATGGCTGTGGTTTGCAATCAGTGGATCTCATGTGAGTGACAGGTTGCTCCGCCCTCGCGCCATTAAACACATCATCAGAGAAGAGAAGAGATGTCGCAGCGAGGGAGGGGGAAGTTATTTTGATTAAAGGCAATGAGGCACATGAATTTAAAAAAATGATGTGTGTGGATAAATCATGTATAATAAATACTACAATATTCCATATATAAAAAAAAAAGAATTGTTCATTTTGATTTCATGGTGACTTTAAAAATTAGTTTACAAAAAAGAAGGATTCATATGGTCCATACGATTTCCAGGATATGATAATCTCCTTCCCGAATGCAACTCAGGGAAAGAAGCAATTGCAAGAAACATGACTTTCTTTTCCAGCTCCGTTCCAGCAAAGGACAAATGCTTCCATTTCAGCCGTGGCAGGGCAAGACGATGATGTAAGTTTGCTGTTTCTGTCGGCGGACACATGTCAGAGTCAGTCAGCTATTCAAAAACAATACCTGCTGCTAATTATACAATTACCTGTTAACCATCTCCGCCTGTGCTTTTCCTGCGAGTGGAGGAGAACGCTGACAGAGTTCCAGGATCTACCCCCTGTGCGCTGACCCCAGAATCCCTCCAACAAACACCAACAACCGCCGAGCTCCTGGGCCGCAGTGCCATACCTGTTAGTAATTGTTGGCAGGGTTCGCTGTGTTCTCCTCCATTTAGACGAGTTCATTTGGCTTGTCACTCCATTTTCTGAAGCCAACGGCAAACATTAGAACTCTTGTGTTTGCTGGGGAATGTTGGGTCTCCACGCCAGGAACTTCAGGAATAAATTTACTCCAGTTGCTGGTATTTGCAGCGAAAAGACGTTTGCACTTGCTAACGGAGCTTTGTGAATTAAACTCATAGCTGACATTCATTGGGCCTGGCAGCAGAAGTAAGTCACTACCTGCGAGGACACACTGCTCCTGTCAGATTCACACCAACGTCCAAACGTGCTGCCAATCGGGCCGTTGGTCGTGTTGAACCAGCTGATCTGCATATGCCATCCTTAAACCCAAAGTCACTGTACGGTATACTGAATATCCCAGAGGAAGGTGCTCTTTCATAGCTCAGTAGACTCCAACAAGATGTTTCTCCTTGGGATAAATAATAATAGACACAAGTGAGTCACTAGTCATCATCCAGTAAGAGTCTAGAAATGTAAAATGATTTTGGAGGAGCTCAAATCACTTGATGAGAAAATATATTGAGAACTCTGACTTTTGAGTACAGACTTTAGTATCTTGGCAAATCTGAGCACAGATTGCAACATTATTGAGATCTTGTCTGAAACTCTACACAAGCCAAATTGGAGATTGCTGGGCTCTTTTTTGCACTCAAAAGCAGGAGTTTTAATCAAAAAGTCCGAATTTTTACTCACGAAGAGAAATGAGACAGGAAATGGTGTTTTCATCCCATCTTACTTCTGTAATGTGACATAGATGCAGTGATCAAGATATTCTTCCTTAAATATTTAGGTCAGCACTTGACATAAAAAGTGTCTCTATATGAAAGGTGGTGGAAAATAAGAGTGACTGATGACATCAAAGGGAAGTTGGGTATCACTTTACTTGAAGCCTTTTCCTTTCCTAAATAATTGTAACCAAAGTTAAAATGCATTACAATATTTTCAGATTACCGGTTATATCTGAAGTGTTTTCATGCATTATACTTTCTAGAAGTGTAACAATGAATAGATAATCATTATAATGTATTTTAACTGTGATTACAATTATTCATGAATGAATTATAAGGTGCATTACAAGAAATATAAATATTGCATTCAAAATACTTCTTCAAGTAAACTGTTACCGAAAGTTCTTTATGGAGAAAGTTATAACATTTTGATGAAAGACGAACATTCATAATACAATTTTCTATCATTTTCACAATTAGTCCAGAGGCATGTATTTACAGAAAGTAAATAGAAAGTAAGTTCATTATAACTTTATAGCTGATGCATGTCATTTCTGCACCACTAGTGTCACCAAAAGGAACTGCAGAAATAATGATGTTTTTCAAACAGGTTTCCCGAACACTTGCCATTGGTCGGCAAACAGATAGTCCCGCCCCAAACTCGCGTCATTGGTTGAGTCAGTGTTGCTGCATCAGGCTGCTCAAACAAACGGAGCAATATTGTGAAAGCATGCAGTGAAACTCTGTGAAATCAACCGCCAAATGCCTTACAGCTGTCTCTGCAAATTAAGTTGGGAAAGGAGAAAGTATTTTAACACCCAAATGATTAAAAACTTAAGCTTTATGTGATTCTTTGGCATGTTATCAGTCTTGTCATATCTATAATTATACAGGATTGACTATAACAGTCAGTGAAAGAGCAGGTTGCTCTCACTTGAGAGGAGCGTACGCTGCTCCATGTCACCGGTGTCATGTTAAAGTTATCACATTCAACATTTCGCACTCTTTTTACAAGAACTGCACCGCAGCGAGAAAAGTAAAGTTATCCCTCATCACCAAGACAGCTGTGATGGATTCCAAACACGAAGCGAAGCGCGGATTGATCTCCGAGCGCAAGAGTCGGCACCCCGCCACCTACATCGTCGCTAATAAAAACAATATTTCATCTCTTATTCTTGCTCGCTCGCCCCTCAGTCTCCTTCATCTCCTCGCTGTGATATGACACACACACACACACGTCTTGCTGTAATTAATTCCTGACCCGTTCCCTTCGCAGCTGTCCTCGCTTGTGGTACAAGTGGCTAACAGGTTCTCATTTCAAAGCACCGCGTAAATTCCGCAGCTCTGCGGCACTTGACGTTTTCGCCAGGGCCAGTCATCAAAGACACTCAATAATGTGTCTCATACATTTACACATTGGGGAACGGTTTAGATTTAGTGAGTCACTGATAAAAGGAGTTTCATTGTAGATAACGACTTTATGATGAGATGTGACGCGCTAGTTCAACAGCCTTTCTATCATGTGCGGCCCTAATGAGAAACATGAGAGCGTGAACTACAATCACAGCCGACTCCAACACTGCGCTGGAACGGTACAATACTACAACCCCCCCAAAAACCACAAACCGTGCTGTCACAGATCTTAATCCAGTTTAGCTGAGGTCAGGAAGGTTAACCGATAGACCAGAAGGTTCGTAACCACTTCGCATTAATGGAAGCCCGGAATCGTTCAATCTGGTTTCATATCTATCAACCACAGATCTTTAAAAAGACACGTGCGGTTTCCTTGTGCGGTTTAAAAAGCTCTTTACTGGTAACCTGCGGACTAACCTCACCACAGAGGGACTTTTATTTCCAGACCAGATCCACAATGATTAACATCTCTACTGCAGACGTTACAGAGAAAGCGGCCAGTGAAAATCTTACGACCGTGAAGGTGCGATCAAACTGAGATGCGTCTCCTGTTTGAAAGCCCAAGAGAGAGCATAGGTTTGGTTTTACTACAGATAGGGATGTGTTTAACTCCAGTGCTGAGTTGAAAATCCCTTACCTAATTTGGTGTTCCAGGACAAAAATGACCGGGAGATTGTTTGTGAATCTCTCATTATGCTATGTTATCACAAAAAATTGGATTCGATCTTTTCGTCAACTTGTTTTCTTTCAATTTGCACAGCTTTTGTTTTTCTTTTAAGAACTGAGTCTTTGCATACCTCATTGATCTAAGCTTAAGTGTTTAAGTGAGAAAAGTTCACTCAAGCTTGTTCACCTAAAAAAAACTGCGGTGCATATTTAGATCAATGAGGCCTACGATCAGAATACAAAACCAGTCCAAAACCAAAATTTGATAAAAGGATTGAATCCAATATTTGGCAATAACATTGCATAATGAGAGATTTATAAGCAATTATTTGTAGGCTGGTCATTTTTAACTGGGAACACCACAAGTGTAACAAAGACTGAAACAAAACAAAAACCCATAAAGCACAAACAATGACGAGCAGGAAGATTTAGTCCAATGCAATAACATTAACTGGCATTTTACGGAAAAAGATAATCTTCTCTGTGTCAAAATGTCCAGAACACAACATGAGGGCTAGGAGCCCCCCATTTCTTCACCTCTAAATAATATATTTAAGTAAACATATAAGTCAAAGCCATGCATGTGGTTTTTATAGTTGTTGACATGTCAGATTGGCTAAAGCAGAGGTCTGTTTTAGATGGAGGGAGTTTGATTGAAAAAAATATGTTTGGTGACACTCAGAATTTACACACTTTACCTGAGATAAGGACAGGGCCCTATACCGTTCAATCCCAAATCTACAGCCATGACCACAGGCCAAGTACAATATAAACATGCAATACACTTGACATGTAAATATCAGTGTATGTTGTGGTGCAGCGACTATGCCTGCATGCACACACAGCTGGTCTCGAGTCTTTGTCTGACTCAGACTGTATTGAGCTGAAGTGATTGATGTTAATTGTAGAACAGAATGGAGGTATTAAACACAGAGAAACTCACAGCCAAACACATTGCCAAGACAGACTCATTAACCCACAGCTCTTCCTCTCATACCATCTCGAAGCAAGCCATCTCAAACAGAGACAATACGAGTGTGTGTGTGTTTGTGTTTGTGTGTGTGTGTGTGTGTGTGTAGAGCCTCAGCCAAAGATCAATAGCCCAAAGCTGCAAAAGCAAAGACATGGGCAATCAATACTGCCGCTACAAGCAGCAAGCAGGGACTGAAAGAAGGAGAGGGGGAAAGACAAGAGAGAATGAATTAAAGGGACAGGACAAGAAGAAAAACAATCTCTACAAATCACCCTTAAAGTTCAGAGCAACATAGCCAAAAAATCCAAGAGTTATGCACTCAACACAGGGTTCTCATACTTTTTGCCCAATGAATTTCCGTGACTTTTCCATGACCTTTCCAGTCGTTTGTGATTACTGGGTAAGGATTCACTAATAAATCATTCAGACCAATTTGTGAATCGGTCTGACTAATTCATTGACTAATTCAGCGACTCGAAAAGAACAATTCGCTCACAAATCAGGCATCACAATGGCTCATGAGCAAGATTCACAAGAACAATATCTAGCCGATGAAATATTTTAGAGCATGACTCTCAAGATTCATTTCCACAAACTGGAAAGCACGATTATAAAATTCCCCAATATTTCCAGCTTTTCCATGACTGTGGGAACTCTATTAGTAAATAACACAAATACTTTGTGGATTTTTAAGTGCCTTGGGGTCTCACCTGAGTCTGAGTACATCAGGATCTCCGGTCCAGTGGAAACATTCATCACCTGCCGTCCCCTGCACAACCAGGAAGACACCTCCAAAACAGGACAAAAGTATGAACTTACTGTACTGTGCAGTTTATAATATTGTGTGTCTGTGTATGTACGTTTTATCTAATGCATAAAAATAAGAATGGCATGATAGAATGCTTTTGAGAACATATCCTGATTGCTGCACTTGAATACCTGATGTTCTCGTAAGAGGGAATGAGGCCAGAGATCCTAGAGACGCCCTCTAGTGGAAGCACAGCACAGAACACAATAGGAAACCGGTTGTTGGAGGTGACGGACACTGGGAAGACCGGAGGGAAATGGTCTCTAAATGTCAGGTAAATTAATAATGGTTCTTATCTGCCTCTTCTTTCCTCCTCTCCGTCCCTCCTTTCCTCTCTCTTCCTCTGAAAAACAACTTTCTTTCCAATGGCACATACTTCATGAGGTGGGAGAGGTTGAACAAGAAGCAAACATGAATGCATTTAGAGGAGAAAGTCAATGTGTGTGTGTGTTACAATGGGTGGAGGGGACCAAAGGGATGACCTGCAAGTCCAAATCACTGACTAACTACTGACCCTCATGGCCCACTATTAATAATAACTGTCTTCCAGCTCACACACATGCACATGACTATTGTGTTTGAGTGTGTGCTGGGGTTTACTTAGTTATACTTTGAGCTAAAAAAATTTACCCAGAAGTTAGATAAATAGACAAAGGACATTCTCAATTAAGCATGATCACATGATTGGCTGGATTTAAAGAGGTGTTCAGCTAACCAGCAAACTGTCTTGAGCTTCCTTAATGTTTTCCCTAACGTTCACATATTCTCTAACGTTTTTAAATCATTTGAAAAACTGGACGTTTTGAACATCCCAGAGAACATAGAAATAACGTTTTCATAGCTTAATGGGAACATTAGAGAAACGTTCTTATAACATATTTTTGTTGGCTGGGCTAGTCTTGCTTTAGGTCTATATAAAACAACAGATGTCTAAGGTATGTCCTCATTTAGATAGTTAAGTAAAAGAGTGTGTGTGTGTGTGTGTGTGTGTGTGTGAGAGAGAGAGAGAGAGAGAGAGAGAGAGACGGGGGGGGGGGTTCGGGTGGGTGAGTGTTGGCTTGGCTGACCGTCTGCGGTTCTGTCGCGGTGCTGAGAAATGTTCCTTTTGGATCGGACCGTGAGCTTTCATACCTCCCTCTCGCTTTCAAACGAACCGTCTCTCTTCACTCTGCCCTCTTGAGTTTTACAGTCATGAAACGCACCAAAAAGCATCAAAAGCACTAAACTTATTGAAGAACCGTAAAGCGTTCTGGCTGGTCCTGGTTTACACGAGATGGGGGGTTTTGGGCTTGAACCAGGGGCAGATTTTTGCCCTCATAAAGTGTGGGGTTATAGTTTGGGACCCGGCCTGAGCTTGTTTCCCCGACGCGTGTGCTCTTTTGTTGCGCACGGTGACATTGGCGAGTGTTTTCGCTGTAGTCGGGCGACATCACACAGAGGCTGAGTAATCTCGTTTGGATCCAATAAGTGTGTGTGAGGGGGAAAGCAAAAGGAGAGAGAGAGAGAGCGAGAGAGAGAGAGAGAGAGAGAAGGGGGGCTGGGGGAGGGAGGGAGGGAGGGAGGGTGGATTGATCTGAAATCTTTTTCTGTTTTTTTTCTGTTTTTTTTTTTTTTACTTGGAGTGATTTCTGCGCTCTGCCGTGGAGCTTCAGAAGACAAACGAGCGGAGAAGAAACAAGCCGCGTTTACGCACCGCGCGCGCAAAAACGCGTTGTTAGTTTTTGCACTCAACGTTTTACGTGAATTTGTGAATGAAAGCGGCTGAGGAAGAGGAGGCGGCGCAGGTTAAGTGGACGCTGCATCCAGTGTACGGGTTGCCTTCTTTAATGCGCAAAAAAAGAGACGCGTTTTACCTCATCGACCG
The DNA here is from genome assembly GCF_963993115.1 of Abramis brama. Lineage (NCBI taxonomy): Eukaryota > Metazoa > Chordata > Actinopteri > Cypriniformes > Leuciscidae > Abramis > Abramis brama. The sequence continues at coordinate 5,388,323 of NC_139975.1, forward strand.
AAGCCCTTTCGTCGGGCAGACTTTTGCGCTGTTCTGGGGGGGAGCTGCAAACTTTCTTCATTTTAAAAAATAAATAAAAAGATCAGATTGCATTCTTTCCCCCTTCAAACATTTTGGAGGTGATGTCATCGGCCCGTGTTTTGGCTGCTGTTGCGCTGGAGCTCCAGAATTGAGTCCGGGAAATCAGGTGCAGGGAGCTGCTGTCGCGGGTGGCTGCGAGCGTGTGCCTCTCACCCCTCCGCCTTTCCTTCTGCCTTCCTTTCACTTTCCCCCCATCATCATTTCCCCGTCTCAGCAGCCATGACCGAGCACGCTCCACGGTACCCGGGGTCCAGCTCGCCGCCGCCGCGTCTTCATCGCTCCATCCCCGTCCAGGTGCTTTGCCTCCCGCGGCGCGTCATTTCGCCCGTGGCGGATCAGCATTGACACAGACTCTCTCGCGTGCGCATGCACTCCACGGAATTAATCAGTTTGAATCCTTATCTGTGGAAGGACATTTTCAGCAGGAAAAGTTACGGTCGGACTGCTTGGAAACCTTTTGCTGGCTGTCAGGAAAGTTTTTATGAGCGGAAACTGCATATAGGTGTGGGTCGCGTTTGAACTTCGCTTCACCTGTTCGTCAGACTCCGGAGGATTCAGCTGCGCCCCGCCTCGCCTCGCCTCGCCCCGCCCCCTGCCCGTTACCGACCGCGGACCGCAGCCATCCATAACGGCGGTGGTGCGCTCACACCCCGCTGACCCCGAGCCGTCCGTTGACGGTGAAAAGATGCAGTCCACCGGCGCCAGCGGGAACGTCCGCCGACCCTGCATTCAAACGGATTAAACAAACCGGACAGACGTGAAGCCGTGACCCGGAGAGCCGTTTCTCAAGCGCGCACGGAGCCACACGGACGCGGAGGAAGCGATGTGGGCCTTTCTCTCCACGGTGGTTGTCTTGTAAGTCATTTCTGAATGACCTCATGCAGAATGAGTTGTGATGCGTAAATTATTAATGCTGCTTTCAAAAAGCTCAATTACCACAGTCTGTGTGCCACACGCTTCACTTGACATGACAAACTCCAAGTCTTGCATACATAATGATCTTATGACATCACACTTCTGGGTTACCATGGACACAGATGTCAATCACACCCAGCTCAGGTAAGGCCCATCCAATGAAAACAGCTCCAAAGGTGTGTCTGCCACTCTCCCTATTTTCCTTTTTTTTCTTCTTTTTTTATTGTGCACACATGGCAGTCATCTTGAGATGGTTATCATTCCTTTCCCAACCTGCGGATGGGACCAAAGGGCCTCTGATAATCCATATCCCGAAAGGCAGACGGAGCGCCTGTCTGGTCCCGAGCTCTCCAAATTACTAATAATAACGCCCAAGGATGGTTGTTGAAGCAGGCACAGAGCTGGCACCTTATCTGCTGTCTGGAAAGAGCAGTGGCCATGTGACCTTCTCCGACAGGAAACTGCCGTTTAGAGACAGAAAAACATCAAACAGAGCTTTAACATTCTCAGACAGTTGTGCAGAATTAGCCAGGAATTGTGGAAGTGAGACTAGAATCGTGTTTGCTTAGCATGTGCGCTTGTTCTCAAGGTTGGTGTCGTTACAAACGGATTCACCGTCTAATGATAAAATGCACCATATTTGAGGTGGTTTCAGTTCAGGGTCTGTAGAAACAGAAGACAGCAGGCACAGATGTGTTGAAGTCTCGTTCGCCTGTGAAAGCGAGCGGCGTCAGGTGCGCTAGAGGTTATTTGTTTGAGATGAGGTGAAGATAAGTTAGTCGCCATTTATCAGTTTCTTTCGAAGCTCTTCTCAGTGAAGCACCTGCGGTTCATGACTTGCTCAAGGCCGTAGAGATAAGCTGTAGACAATGGAAGAAGACTTGATTAGTGCAACTCATGCATCAGGACGGAAATGTCCACACCACATGCAGCTCTATGAGTAGAAAGATGAAATGCATGGAATTTTACAAAGATTCACTATACACTGTAAAAGTTATTTTTGAAGTTTTATGGAGGGTTTTACAAGAAAATACTATTTCAGTCTCTTTGTAATCATTTTTTTAATTCACTAGCAATTTCTAAGTGAACTTTGTTGCAAAGCAAATCCTAGCCATTTTTTTCTATGCTGTTTGGTCCTGGTCTGGCAAAAGTGCTGCTGTTTTGTTCTGGTGAAACAAGTGACCAATGAAGTCTCACTTGCCAAGACTGATAAGAACATCAGAAGCCAAATAGGTTTAAAATGTTGAACTTTATCACCTGGTTTAACATACAAGGCTTAAGTCTAGTCCCAGACTAAAATGCATGTTTAAGCTGTCTTCAACTGAACGCAACTTGCATTGACAATTCTTAAAATAAATCAACCATTGTTTTGTTTGAAGATGCACACCAGAAATGTTTTTTTTCCAAGGCACATTTATAAAAGCTACTTTGATGTCCTAATTGAACTAAGGCCTGATCCTGGCTTAATCTAATCCCTGTCTGTGAAACCAGGCCTTAGAGGAGTAAAAATCTAGGAAATATATCACCATATCAGGACTGATCCAGCGACCTTGAGTGAGTGCTGCAGAAATCGAGGCTTTTACAGTGACATATCTTACATGCAACGGTGCACAAACGGGACTTTCTGTTCCTGTAGATCTTTCAGAGAACACCACTGGAACATTAATCTTAAGACTCGCAGCACCTACAGCCCTGACTGCATTTCTCTTTCCTTCCCTGTGCTGCTATATTGTTTAAAGTTGGCCAGCGGTGTAAATTGTGCTTGAAGGGTGTGCAGGGTGATTTGGGATACGACTCCACCTCGCTGCGCTCGACTCTACACACGAACGCCTTCAGGAATCATTCTGTCTCAGGTTTGATGATGTCATCACCTTGCTTGTTTTGGCCGCCGACAATAGCGCTCAGTAGAGTAAAGCTCGCAGCTACTTTCTTTCTTTCTTTCTCCTTCTCTTTCCCCATTCCCCCCACCTTTCTCTCTCTCTCTCTCTCTCTCTCTCTCTCTCTGGCAGGCCGCAGGCTCGTTGCGGTTTGGGAGGGATACGGAGAATCCGAGGTTGCAGCTGAAGTAGTTTTTTTTTTTTCTCTTTCTCCCCTCACTCTCTCCCTCTCTCTCTCTCGGTGAAGCACTACTGTTTTAACAGCTGAGAGTTCTTACGGGACCCAGAGCCAGTCTCACCTGCGCAGCCAGGGTTTGGCAGCTACACCAACCTTACATGCACAGATCCGAAGCCAATGTGTGCTGATCTGCAGCCAGCATGCACAGATCTCGCATGTGCAAATCTGCACACCGTGCGGCCCGTGTGCAGTGTGCATGCATGACCTCTGCTGCCTATTAGAGAATCACAACACATGCACACTAATGCATATCAGTCAAATGTACAGTATGTTTGTATAGTGCACGCATACAAGCATCCGAGCTCAGTAAAGCACTAAATATTCTTAATGCACTCAATAACATTAATAAGACCTTGCTTATTAATGACCCAATAAGCACAGAAAATGGAAAACAAAATGGTTAATACTATAGGCTTATTACTTATGTATATCAGCTATTGTACAAACACAAAACTGTTTAAAGGTTTGGGGTCTGTAAGATTTTTTTTATTTTTTATTAATAGTTTTATTCGGCAAGGATGCATTAAAATGATCAAAAGTGACAGTAAAGACATTTATAATGTTACAAAATATGTAAATGCTATTCATCAAGGAATCCTGAAAATAATTGAATTATAGTTTCCACCAAAGCAGCACAACTGTTTTCAACATTGATAATAATCAGAAATGTTTTTTGAGCAGCAAAATCATCATATTAGAATGATTTCTGAAGGATCATGTGACACTGAAGACTGGAGTAATGATGCTGAATATTCAGCTTTGATCACAGGAATAAATTACATATTACAATATATTCACATAGAAAACAGCTAGTTTGAATTGTAATAATATTTCACAATATTACTGTTTTACTGTATTCTTTTGATCAAATAAATGCAGCCTTCGTGAGGCTTTTTCAAAAACATTTTAAAAATCGTAACGACCCAAACCCTTGAACGCTTAGTTCCTTAGTTTGTGTATACAGCTTCATACATATTAACATCAGAAATGCAGACAGCATAAATCAGTGCACACAGGTGGAGAGGAGCTGTTTATGTGAGCAGGTGCACACACACATAAACACACATGAGAACCTGGTCTGCACATGCACATCTGGTCAGTGATGATGCCGAGGTGTGTGGCCGATCGGTGATCTCAGGAATGAAGGGTCAAAGAGCAGGTGTGTGTCGGCCAGACAGGTGAAGCCTGTGCCATTCGGTGACGCACCGTTTAGCAACATGATACACAGAGTGTCTCTGTTCCATTTACATTGGTAACATGTTGCTGAGGAAACTTCACAAACACACTTGAGCTTGTGAGCATATTGGGCCAGTATGAGCGGAGGTGAAGAAAAGGGCCGTCTCGATCCGTTCTGGAGAGCTTTCACATGCTTTTACATTTTCCTACAGCTTCATTTAAACATCTTCAGCCAGTGGAGGAGTTTAGTTATAGAGAAAAAAAATGTGTGTGTGCAGTGACACCTGCGCTTCATGACTTGTTTTATGTGCTGTATAAACACCAGGAAATGATAGAACAGAATGACAGATCAAATCCAAGAATCGGATTGGTTTGAATCGCTTTGAACACCCTGAAGATAATTCAGCATAAAGGGGTTTTGCTGGTTAGTATGGCAACTCATTGTAACTATACTATCTAACTGCTAAAAAACATCTAAAGTAGTTCACTTTTTCCCCTAATCACTTTAGAGCCACAAGAAAATCTAATAACATAAATTTATGAATAAATCCCTTATAAACAAAAGATAAGGTCAAAGGTTAAAGGGGTCATGTCATATATAAATGGTAAGTTATGCATTACTCACACTTCATGATAGTCACCATTGAAGAGTTTGGAACTATATGCGCATCTTCACTGCAAAAAAAAAAAGTTCTTCCTCAGTATTTTCGTCTCGTTTTCCAGTACAAATATATAAACATTTTGAAAACAAGATGCATTTACTTGAGATGCACTATGACTTGAAGGCATATTAGCCAATAGGGAAAGAATTAAAGTCTTGTTTAGGGTCTATGAGCGGGTAAATGTATGGGCTTTTTCAGATTTTTCAATTTAATGGACGATATAAGCTTGCGCAATTTACATATGAACGCGACCGGAGATGCGGAGAGCACACGGAGAGCGTTAGCTTTAGTTTCTGCTCTGGCAGACGCAAGACCAGCCGAACGCTGTGAGTGTGTGTTAGAAATCAGGAATGGTGAGAGAACATTGTGCTTGGTATGTTTTTCATCTTCAAACCAAACTTGTGTCTTCAGCCGACAGTTTAAATCCCGTCTGGCTAGAGCTCTTCCCATAATGTTCACGCGTTAGGTCAGTAGGCGTATAGTTGATGGTCTTCTGTGGCTGTTCGAACACATTCGACCACATGAGCGTTTACACTACTAAAGCAATCCGGGCGAATGAGCTTTCCACTACCTCTGGAAGTGGACGAAAGTGGACAAGCTCAAAGCGTTTAAGACCCTGTTTACACCTGTATTTAGCGTCGTCCACTAGTGATCCGATCGACCAAAACACATCAGGTGTAAACAGTGCCATTGATTCAGGTCTTGTGAGGTCAAAGGTTAAAGTGGACTTATTGTGGAAAACATTCAAGATTTCCCTTGTCTTTTGGAATAAGAGTTTGCTGTACTAGGCAAACACACTCCATTCACAATGGAAACGAAGCTGTAAAACGACTTGTTTAGAAATCATCATTATTATGACAGTTATGACATTTACATATCAAAGCCAATTTTCGGAGCAACTCACCAACTATTCAGCAACTGAGCCTACCGTAATGAACGACAGCATGAACACAGATAACAGGGAACGTTCTCAGAATGTTCTGGCAAGGTTCTCTCAATGTTATGAACAAATAACATTAAAAAAACATTCATTCAGAGTTATCTGGTCTTTAATAATGTTCTCAAAAGTAAAAAATTTAGCAGATTTTTTTATTTATTTATACATCGTCATAAAAGCTTTTACCGTGTTCCTCCAGACAAGTAAACGATCATCAGACAGACTGTTACTGTACATCATGTGTGGGTAGTTGCCAAGCGTGCAACAACAGTGAACATGGGAAATGTGGTTTTTGTACACTGTGCTGCTATTATAGGGTGTGTGTTCCTGTGGTTTGCTGTTTATTGTAGGGAGTTTTTAGCTGATGTGAACAACACATTTGAATGGGAATGAATGGGAATGAAATGTCACAGTGTGTGTGTGTGTGTGTGTGTGTGTGTGTGTGTGTTTTAAGAACATTTTAAAGAAATGCTCCATTTTAAAACAAGTTAAGCTGTTTTTCTGCTCGTTTTTACTGTTGAATATATCCTCCACACTACAGCATGTCAAGTCAAGTATATTTGTATAACGCTTTTCAGAAATGTGTATTGTTCCAAAGAAGCATTGCAGAGAATCATGATGTCAATGTGTATAATAACTTAATTTCTTAATGCCATGTACATGTAATCACATTTAGTAGATTACAACTGGGCGATAATATAGTTTACATTTTGCGACAATACACGTAATCAAGCAGTTGAGATTTGCTATATGGTATATATCGCTTTACGTGAGTGTATATACAACTTTATATAGAGAGCTGTGCCAAAATATAGTTGAATTTTTGCGATGATATAAACAAGCAAGCAGTTGAGATTTTCAGAACATTCAGAAATAACCTTTTAACTTAATGGAAATATTTGCAGAGATGTCAATCTGAAATAATTAAATAAAACAAGCATTTAAAAATAAAGAAAATTACAAAATCACAGTATTTAGATTATTTTTTATATATAGTATATATATAAGTCTTCTGAAGCATATGAAGCTTTTTGTGAGGAATAAACTACAATTTCATTCAAAATGAACCAATAAATAATACAATTTTATTTTATTTTATTTTAGATCTCAACAGCATTCATTCACACCACTTTTACTGTAAGGAAAACAGTAGGCTAATAAAAAAAACACTTAATTTTTTTTTTTTTTTCGAAGTTGTAAATAAAACAAAAATTATTGAAGTATATGTCTTACTAGAAAATACAATTTCAGTCTTTCTACAACAAAATTTCACAATGTGTATACTTGCCGTTTCTTTGTCATTTTCGAGTAAAAATCATTTCTACCACCAATTTTGGGCGAGTAAATCACAAAGTTCCATCAACTCGCATTCCTTTAATTGTGTGTTTTTGTCATGTTATGAGTGCATGTGTACATTAAGTGTGTGTTGACAGGCATGATGGAGAGAGCGTGTACATGTGTGTGTCTGTCTCATTGCAGCTGTCAGCTGGTGAGACGCTTCCTTCTTCTCTCACATATCTCTTCATAGCTGAGGCAGTGTGGGGGAGTCTTTCATTCTCTACTTCCAGACAGGGAAACAAGAGAGAGGAAGGGAGAGAAAGAGCAAGGGATTTAAAACGACAAGATGAGAAACACTCTCTCAATTCCTTTCATATCTCCTCCATTCCTGTCTTTTTTTTCCCCCCTCCGGCATGTTTTCCTCTGTTTTCGGCGTCTCCACTGACCCTGGTGGTGATTTCATTTTGCGGGGTGAATTTTTGGGATGTAAACAAGCGACGGGCCGCAGCTGAATCATCCAGAATAAATCAAAAACTACCGTCTTATCGCGATCAGAGTAATATTAATGTCTCGAAGAGCCGCAACCTAGCCGCAATTCTCACTAATCATAACGTCAGACAGAGGAAACCTCATTGACTGGGAATCTGGTGGAGTGGGCTCACTGATGCGCCGTTACATCAGGGGTCAGAGGGCATTTCTGGAATCGAGTGTGTCAATAGAGTCGATGGAATCGTGTTGCTTTTGAAACCATATAAGAAGTCATAAGCCTTCTCTTTCGGCTGTCTCTGAATGCTGTCTCTGAAGCACACGTGTGACTAAGGCGTCTGTTAAAAGATGAGACGTGTCATTTCTGAATCACCAAAATAATCATGAAAAAGAAATGTTTTCAAACACTCGTTTGGTCTTCCATTGGTTGGACAAACAGAGAGCATGAATCAAACTCATGCAGCCATGTTATGAAAATGGCTTACTTATAATTTACATAGAATTTGCATTCAAAAGGCAACGTTTTTGCATTCACTCTCTTCCAGATGAATACATACAGTATATATCTAATAAACATCCAGGCAAAATATGCATTCTATCTGGGATTGGCAAAGACCTTTTATACCTAAACCAACCCTCACACTAACCACTAAGAGAAGCACACTTGCAGCCAATTTATGAGCATACCTGCTGTCGTTTGCTTAAAAGCCAACTATGAGTGAGGAGATTTTTGACTAGCGTCAACAAAGCATTTTGGCCTCACAAGTATAGCAAAACTTGTACACACACCCACACGCTCATGATCTCAGACATTCAGTCATGGGGAGGTCGCGGGGTCACTGGCGAGACGATAAGGAGGAAGTTATGTGTTCCGCTTTTTTTCTCTCCGTTCACACCCACCGTCGCCTTCTCAATGAGTGACATCACACTGACCACACCCACACCACCCAGAGAGAGAGCCATATCTGATTCACTGTTTTCACGAAACATTTGCCAAGAAGGACACAGGGAGGGAAAGACAGAGAAATGTGTGCACAAGCTGTGTGAGAGAGAGAAAATAAAGAGAATTTGGAGGTGAAACACAACCAGTGTCATTTTATTTTAATATCGTTGATAGTTTGATACTATTATAGTTTTTGATATAGATGTCATTTTTTAAGTCATATTTATTTTTGGTAACACTACTATTTATAATGCATTACAAAAATGTTATTAATGCATTAATTATGCCTTGTAATGTACCTTATAATGCAATGTATGATCTCATGAGTAATTGTAACCACAGTTATAATACATTTGATTATAATTCTTCATTGAACACGCTTAATATATAATGCATTAAAACACATGACCAGCAACCAACTTTAGATGTGCAGGGAATCTGTAAATATTATAATGCATTATAATGTACGTTATGAATAACTTTATAATGCATTATAAATTAAAGGCTTTTAGTAAAGTGTTAATCTTTTTTAAAATGCCTATATAGGTTTTAAGTTCATGTCATGATTTTTTTTTTTTTTATGGTTTCAGTTTTAGTAAACGAGAACAGCCCTGCATTAAACAAACACATTCAAAGATACAGTAACATTACACATTACGCTTCCCATACCGCTGTGCCACACACATTATTTTGTTACTTTAAGTGATCAAACTCAAGGTTTTCACCTGGTGGATGATAAAACAGCTGAGAAAATCCCACAGACTTACACTGAGCCATATCTAGAGACCAGAAGATTACAGAGCAAACCAAATCAATGTGCTCAAACCATCCATGCTTTAGTAACCTTATAGCAACACCTTAGTATCATGACAGTGAGTTCTGCATGGGAAAATGCCTATTTGCACTTTAAACTGGTATTGAAGAATGCATTTTAACATCCCAAACATGACACATGTGGCATCAGAACTTCTAAAATCTGTTCACAAAACACATAAAACTGAAGCTCTACCTCTTGTGTTGAGCAGGTGTTGACCAGCATCATGTAGACTTCATGAGCTCAGCAACAGTCCATAGTCTCTACATAAAGAAAAATCACAATGGAGATTCTCATTAACCCTGTAAAGCTTGACATGAAGTAATTGACAGAATTTTTTTTTTTTTTTTCTTTATATGGAAGTTTATTGAACATTTTGACAAAATATGTTTTTTTTTTATGTCTGCATGTGTTTTTTGTTGAGTATCATATTTGATACATCAGGTGTTTGTGGTTCATAGTCTGATATAATGAGAATATATATATAAATGCAATGCAATACAATGATGATTGCGAGATGAACAAATAAACCTTCCTTAAAGCCTGATGGATCATATTTGATACTCACATTTTAACACTTAAAAAAAAATCATGTATGGTTAATCAAGTTGTTTCAGTCCAGTAAGTGTTCATCTTGAAATGTTACTAACAATATAAGTTATTCTTACATTTACTTTATAAAAATCAGTAAGGATTTCAGAGCAAAAAGACACGTGAACCACGACCTGAAGGAGGACGTTTGTACAATTATTCTAAAAGGCTTTTTACTTGCGAAAAAACGTATGAACTATCAATCAGATGACAGATGGCATGTAGTAGATTGTGTACAACAGGTTTTTCAGAAAGTGTTGATCATGTTGATGATTTAGAGGATTTGCAGTGGGTTAATATCTTCAGAGCAGACAAATAAATAAAAGAAAAGGGAGATCTTTGTTGATTCTCAGATGTTTCCCATTGGTCTCACATGTATCTTACTTTAATACCAAAGTCAGAGATCTCAATATGATCTCAATATAAAATCATGATCAAATGCTTTTATACTCTTACTGTGTGACAATTGACAACTATTGAGTCATTTGTATCTGGTCTTATTTTAAGGAACTTTAGTTGTGTTGTGTTCACATCATTGGGAAGCTCTTCAGGACTCAGTTTAACAGTTAATTCTGGCATCAATTCTCCTTTCCAACAGCACTGTGTTTGATTTATTATGATAAACCATTTTAAACTCTAAAACAAAAACATCTAATTGCATTTGAAGGAGCTGAAGTTGAAGGATAATGTTTCCAAACAGGTTTTCCGAACAATCCGGAACAGATAGTCCTTACAAGTCAATACAGAATGTTTCAAAGCTTCTTCACAGAATTGCAAAATTCATTAAGGTTCTTTATTGGCATTGATGGTTCCATGTAGAACCTATTACACCTTTGGTTCCATTCCATTGTACAAAAAGTTCTTTATTGTGGAAAAAGGTTCTTTAGATTTGTTTTAATGTCCTTCACACTAAGACAAACATGGTTCTTTTAAGAACTGTTCATTGAGAGGTTCTTTCGGGAACCAAACATGGTTCTTCTATGGAAAAAAAACGTTATTTTTAAGACTGCATAATGAAATGATTGACAGTTTCAGCTGTAACGCAGCTCTACAGAAGACATTGGTCGTTATTCAACTCAATGTTGATTCAAATTAGTTCAATAATGCTTCATTGTCTGATCCGAAGTTGAAGCTCAAACAATCAGTCTCACAGTTTTATGCTGCGAATGGTTTACTTATAGTTGTCTCTACATATTTAGCTCGGATAGGAGAAAGTGTTTTTACATCAGAAAAAATACACACTTCAAATGTATTTGAGCAGAAGTGAAACCTGTTCTTCCACTGGTTTCTAAAGTTTGGAGTTTGCAGAGGCGTTAGTCCCGTAGGGGCCTGTGGTCTCCTCTCTGGCTGTCATAACATCGGACTTTTCACACTGACTTATGTTGAGCAGACGCGCTGATCCGTCCTGCAGGCCTGTTCGATTTCAAAGTCACAGTCCCCTGCCAGAAACGGGCCTGTGGTGATGGAGAACTTTACCGTGGGCCGTTCAGCGCTGCCCTCATCCACTCGCTCTTATACGCTTAAAATCTTACTCACACCCACGGACGTCCAAGTTTCCATGAAAATCTGAGTTATGCTTCAAATGTCAGGTTTTTCCCTTTTCCAACAACATGTGGAGATTAAACCAAGAAGGGAAAGTAGCAGAAAATCAGCATGAAATGCAAATTCATCTATTATCTAAATGCATGCTATAGATCTTACTGTAAACAATGGACCTTTTTCACATTTCCCAGGGTTCTTAGAAGCTGAAGTCACAACATATAACTTCTCTCCACCTTATTTGTAACGTAAGAGCGATCGGACATTTGGTCATTTGTAATGTGCGAGTCTTCCTGTGTCATTCGTCTCCAGTTATTTTTCCTGTACAAAGACAGTCCATTATGCTGCTTTATATTGCAAACTGGTATTTGTTATCACATCATTGGTTTGTAGAGCAGATTTACTGTTTACTGCACTTTGTCATTGTTCTAGCTATTTCTCTGTAGCTTCTAATGAATCTGATATCTCGCATAAGGTGTTAATTTTTTTATTTGATAAGTAGTAGCATAATAAGAGGGATAAAGAAACTCTTTCAGTAGGATATAAGACTCGAGTCAAGGTTTATTTTGTGATAATGAGCATCTGACTGTACATTAGCCTTTACATAGACTTCAAGCTCTTGAGATGTTAATTATAACATCCCGTTCCCTGTGGATCTGCTCCGTCAGCAGGGCTTTGGGATGCAGGGTGGATTTGTTTTTGTTACCATGGTAGCACTCACCTCTCTCTCTCTCTCTCTCTCTCTCTCTCTATCTCTCTCTCTCCTCAGGTATATCCAGATGATGCTGGTCATGTGTAATCCTCTACAGGTAAGTTAACCTGCTCAACATCAAACAAAAACTGTTTAATACACATTCCTGGTCTTATTGTGCACAATTTATCAGTGCATGTTATTTCAAATATATGTTTGTCTTAATAATCATACATTGTCATTACTAACACTTGATACGGTCACATTCGATAACATTAGAACAGTAATTTGGTGTAGAAACAATTTTCACTCAGAGATTGCTAGTGAATTTCACAAACAATTATGAAACCACAAGTAACAGACTGAATTAAACATGAAATTCTGAAGTAGAAAAAATGTACTCCATTAATCTTTATTTACAACTTCGAAAAGTGTAGCTAACATTTTCTCAGCATTTAATAATCTTTGTTATTGAAAGTCATTAAAAATAAAATTCTTCATTGTTTGTTCACAGTGCATTAAATAACGTTAACAACTTTTGGTCTTAAAGTAAATGTTGAAATAAACATTAAGATCAACAAATGCTGTAGAAGTATTGTTCATCGTTTACAGTAGTTTACTTATGTTAACAAATGAAACCTTATTATAGTCATCAAAGTCATAGTCATTGTTTTAGGCTTCTGTTGTACAGTAGGTAATGCAGCCAACAACATACACTAAGTAATTTAGTACTGGTTAACATTAATGAAAAGTTTATGTAATAATCAATAAATCAAACATCGCTAAATGTGAAAAACAAAAAATGTTACCGCTGGTATACGCGTAGATGCTCTGGAGGCTGAATTTGACCAGTGGTGTTTCAAATCATCCACAGTCCACTGCAAACTCACATTCTGATATGAAATGCCTGCGTTAACAATAAACACTATAAAGTCAAACTATAGGCCATTACCATGGTACTTTTTTTGTTTTTACAATGATTTCACTACAGAAAAATGTCAGATTAAGAAGGGAAGAAAGAGTGGATGAGGATGTGTGTGGTCTGTTGCCTGCAGGTGTTTGGAGTGGATGGAGTGAACTTTAGTGTGCACGTGGAGAACCAGACTCGTGCACGAGACGCCATGAGCCGGCGACATCATCGCGTGTACCAGCTATACAGCCGCACGAGTGGCAAACACGTCCAGGTGCTCGGACGCAAGATCAGCGCCCGCGGAGAGGACGGAGACAAATATGGTAACAACACACACACACATGTATGTCTCACTCCTCTTCTAGCAAACTCACATGAGAAAGACCGACCACACACACAGACACAGACACAGACACACACACACACACACACACACACACACAGGAAACAGGAAAAGTAAAAGACAAAGACTCAGCTACTGCTGATACAGTGATTTACAGACAGGGAGAGAGAAAAAGACGCCAATGAATTCTGTTTTCTTGTAGGTTTTTGTTGAAATTCCAAGAAAAACATCTCACTAAAGGTTCAGTATGGTTCTATATAGAACCCTAGTGTTCTAGACTCAGTTTAAAAGAACACTTTATGCCAAAAAGGTTCCATATAAGGAGAAATGTCTTAAATTATTGCATTATACTTTTTAATGTTTAACAGGTTTCAATTTTTCTAGTGATAAAGTATGTTTACATGCTGTTTAATTCATAAAATTTAATCAAAATTAATTAAAACTAAATGAATTCATTAACACTAAATCCAGAAAACGATCTGATGATGGAACCTCTAAAAGGTTCTATATGAAGCGGCTGAAAGCACCCTTTATGATTCTATATAGATCCCTTTCTTCTATAGTGTATGTGATGTACATCGTTGCAGTAATATAAAACTACTCATATCATACGTTTTAGTTTTATCAACAAGCCCGAATTCCCACTTTTTTCAATTCTAATATCTACCAAACAAGTGCACATTTTCTGTTTTCAAAATTGTGAATTTTGAGTTTAAATAAATGTAATTGTGGCCATTAGCCGCCCGACCTCCACATATCATTATCGGCTACTGAAAAACCTGTCAGTCGACCACTATCCTCTCCCCCATACATCCATTCATCCATCCATTCATCCATCCCCCGCTCCTCCTCTCAATGGTCTCGGATGTGTTTCAGAAGCACATTTAAAGGGCAAGGAAGTTGAAAATGGATATCTGCGCTCAAATCGAACAACTGGCCTGTTTCATTCATGGATGAATCTCACAAAAACATCAAAAAGCCACAGAAATAATCATTTTTAAAAAAGCATGAGAAATAATTTTTTTTTTTTTGCATTGTGACTTTTTCAGAAAATTTAGCATATTTCCCCCTCAAATTCTCTTTTTTGTAATTTCATTACAAGACTTTCATTAATGTAGCAATTGTAGCAAATGTTACTTAATAAATAATAAAAGAAACATGAACTGAAAAAATAAATAAACGTTCATGTTTAAGTATAATGTATATATATTATATTATATTGTAAAAACGATATAGTATATAGTTCTACTATATAGAATAAAAATTAATACAAAATATTTAAAAAACTATAAAGTATCTAAATGACACTAAAATAACACTGTACTGTAAGTATTTTAATGTATTATAATACACAAATACTGTAATACAACATTATATTTAAGACAGTCTAAATGAAATGTAATACAGCAAATATTAACCATTATTTATAAATACTTTAAATGTAAAAAAATTATTTTTATTTTTTTTCCAAACACAGCTGAATGAGAAAATGGACTGAAATGGACTTAATTCTCACTAAATTAATGTCAAAAATCTTAATTGTCCTAAAACAAGTTTCATTTTAATTAAGTAAAATGTAATTTTGACTAATTTCTCCTGAGTAAAACGACCTTGACAGGTTTTGTGAGATTCGCCCTCATAATGCTTACATTTTTTTATTGTGAAAATATTGTTCTGAAAGCTTCCGGGTTTTTATGATCGAGTCTCCTCATCAGGAAATAAAGGGAAGAGAAAGACAGGGAGATGGGAAGGGGGATGAGGATGAATGTATTTACACAGCGAGTGAGGGATGTCTGGATGAGGAGAGATTGGAGGACGACAAAGAGGTTATTGATCTCCAGTGACCCCTGCGCTCATAAAGGTCACGCAAGGAGCCATTTCAGAGCTTCAACTGCCATATCCTGAAACACACACACACACACACACACACACACACACAGGCTGAATGACCTCAGTGAAATAAAGCGTGAAATGGAGGTTTTTAAAATCAAGTGACAGAGAGGCTATGTTCAGAAGAGCATAGTACAACACGTACCGTGCATTATGAATATTGTCTGGAATATGCATGGAAATCTCGATCACCCACCACTGCCAACATGTATCCCATAATGCATTACAATTAACCGGAAGTGAAGCCAATTTTTTTAACACCTTTGTCTTGACTCATTATTTGATCAGACTGCAGAAAGTTAAAACATTTGTACAGAAAATTGGATTTAAAATGTAAAATAAACGTTGTTAACTGGATGTCATATAAAAAACATGCAATGTAATGAAGTCATGTGACAACAGTGTAGAACTATATAAAATGTTGCATATCTCATATCTTTTATCAAAATGCTTTAAATCAAATTAAGGTAAAACAGCCAAAATTATATTCATTAGTTTTGTTTCTTAAATACACTAAGAAAAAATCTGTATAGAAATGGAAAATATTCTGGTATTGTTGCATTTTGTTTTGTTTTTAAGTAGTAGGCACAGTATACAATGCTTGTATGCTAGCATGTAATTTCAAACATAGTCAGAAATAATAAGAAAAGACTGACAAGCATGAGTGTGATGGTTATCTATACCTCTGTCAACTGCTGATGCCAATTATATTGAGCTTTTATTTATTTGGTTTAAATCAGGTTATCAATCTTGGCCATTAATAGTGCCAGTCAAGGCAGCTGCTGAAACAGAGCCATCACATCAGATTATAAACCTTAATTATTTACGTCACTGCAAAACCAGAGCTCACCGTGATATTTTAGTAACGTCTGTCTGTCTCTCTGCCTGTCTCTTCACAAGCCCAGCTCGTAGTGGAGGCAGACACCTTCGGCAGCCAGGTGCGAATCCGAGGGAAGGAGACCAATTATTACCTGTGTATGAACCGCAGGGGAAAGCTCGTAGGCAAGGTGAAACACACTTCCTTCACTTTGTTTCCTTCCTGTATTGAAACAGAAGTTAAAACATAAGCCTTGTCACTTTGTATATGTATATTCTGTATATTGTATATTCTGTTTCTACATTTACGTGCATTTCCTTTAACACACAATGCAATATGTAACTCAAAATATCACCTGTAAAAACGAAGATGGAAAAGACCACGTTCACACAGCAGCAGAATACGGGTGTCAGTCCTGTATTCATTTAGTTCGGTTGAATCGCACTAGAGTTCGTTTTCCCTGTTGGTACGGTTCGTTTGGGCAGGCGTGAATGCGGCAATCGCACTCGGGTGCGCACCAAAGGCGGACCAAACAAGCATACCGAGACCTCCTCAAAGAGGAGCTTTCAACCGAACTCTGGAGCGGTTCGTTTGTGGTGAGAACGTGATCCGACCTCAAACAGAACCAACTGCCAAAGAACTGCGCATTTTTGGACTAAACCAGTTGCCGTAGTCAGCTGCGCTGTGCATTATGGGATGAGGAGAAATGTGTGTTGACAGTTTGCAGGGACACAATCAGCCCACGCAGTCGTCTCTCCATAGTAAACAGCGGCGTGTCGTCTGCCGGATTTTCCACCTCTTTGTTTACTTCCGGGAGTTCTGTGCAGTTATGGAAATGCGTTCAAGACACATCTAGCCAACGAGTGATGTGGATGTTGTCACGTGACTGCATTTTGGTTCATTTTATCAACTCATAAACTGATTCGGACCAGAGCGATCAGTGTGGTGTGAAAAGGAACCAAAACACCTGAAAAATGCTACAAAGTATAATTTTGCACCCTTGGTCCGGACCAAATGAACCAAACTACAGATGTGAAAGCACCCTAAGTCCTTATTAGGGTTATGTTCACACATAGGCCACGTTCACACAGCAACAGTTATTTACGGGAGTGACAACCGCATTCTATAACCAAACTCACACCAGTAAATTTTCAGGACTCACAACCGCATTCTCGGAAAACCCGCGCTGTGTGAACAGAACTGGACTGGGCTGCGTTTCCCAATGGTTCTTTGATCTGGCTTACGGCACTTTCAGGAAACGTGATTTCACCAAGTACCACATGTTTCTGGATCAACATCTTTGTTGATCCTGGAACAACTTTCCAATCAACCAATCAGATTTGAGGGACAAGTTTACAGTTTGTCAAGTTTAGGCTTAGAACCAGGGTGAGGTGCTTCAACATCAGTGTTATTCACCTATCATTTCCCTCTGATTTTAGGGAAAAGTTATGGGTAGGGTTATGTTTAGGGGTAGGGATAGGGTAAGGACTAAATTTTAGGATAGGAATGTTATTCCAGGATCAACAAAATATATTGATCCAGGAACATCATGTCTTACCTGGCAAAATCACGGTGACCCTTTCAGTGGGAGAAAGCTGTTCTGCAATGCACAAATGCGGGTTTTCGTGTGTGGTTTCGGTAACTTACAGCGACGGAGACGTGTGTCGTCTGAAGGTTTTAGATCCAGTCACTGTTCTCCACTGGAGCAGCTCCTGCCAGTTCTGTGTTCTACACGCGACTCAAATGCTCCGCTCTCCACCCAGATATTAAAGCTGCCGTCGGTTAATGAAGATTTGTTGGATGAACTCACGGCTCGATTGGACTCTTGTCGTGGCAAAATCGATTTTCAGTTTTATTGAGGTCGCCATCTTTGATATTACTTTGGTCACTGGTTAGAGAGCTTGACTCCTGTTCATACACAAAGTATTCGAGACGCTACTGTAAGTTGCTGTGTGAACGAGACATTTCGTGACTCAGATCTGTAAGTAAATGTGGTTGTCAAATCCCCAAAACTGACAGTGTTAAAGTAGCTTAAGGTATGAGTGCATCTAAGGGTGTGTTCACACTTGGCATGTTTGGTTTGATTAAAACAAACCCTGGTTTGATTGGTCTGTTAATGCGGTTCATTTGAATAAGTGTGAACGCTGCCATCTGAACCCTGGTGCCACCAAACAAGCGGGCCGAGAGCCCTGAAAAGATAGGTCTCGGTCTGCTTCCAAACCAACTCTGGGCCGGACTGTGCGGTTCTAATGAAATATGAACGCAACACGGACCAAAGACATGTAAACAAACCAAAAATGGGACATGATGTCAGAAGCAGCATCTCGAAAAAGGAAAGAATGCTCAGGCTGTTTTTTCTCATCATAGTCGTGATGTCAGTTCAGGCGCCAGAACCGCATCTCCTCGCAGCAGATCTTCGTTTGTGTGTGCGTGACGGAGGGATTCCTGCCGCTGTTTTGACTCCTTTACACATTTTCTCTCTTCTTCATGAGTTCAGCTGGTCAAAATACCATCATATGTAGGCTACACACATACAGTGAGCGCATTTAGCCCAAAACACATCAAAGTTTTGAATGTTCGGTAAGTTCCGTTGCGAAATATACCTAATAAAAGCCAATCAGGTTGTGAACATCTTTATCCCTTTAGGTTCCGTATCTTTAGGTTCGGTGTTAAAATGCCAATGTGAACGGAACACTAAGTGGACCAGGACTAAAAAAAGTTTTTCTGGGTCCTGACCAAACGATCCGAACTACAAGTGTGAACACACCCTAAGCCTACGTGAAATCAAAAAGGTTGAGAACCACTAATATAGATGATCGACAAACATGGATATTTGTGACTATTAGTCCAAGTTTGGGTTTTTTAAATGCATTAAACATATAATGTTCATGGTCAAGCTAACACATGCACCCTCTCTTTGTTTGTGTATGTTTGTCTCCATATGTGTGTATGGACTTTTCTCTCTTCCCCAGAAGGCCAGCAATCGTAGCGCAGACTGTGTCTTCATAGAGAAGGTTCTGGAAAACAACTACACAGCGCTAATGTCAGCACGCTACACAGGGTGGTACGTGGGCTTCACCAAAAGAGGGCGCCCTCGCCGTGGTCCGCACACGCTTCCCAACCAGCAGGACGTCCACTTCATGAAGCGCTTCCCGCCCGGAGAGCAGCCGGACTTAACGCCGTTCCGCTTCACCACCGTCAGCAAGAGGAGCAAGAGAGTGCGTGCTGCGCGCCCACGTTAACGCGCACGCCAATATCCCACTGCTAACGTTTACATGAGGACTAGGAATAAACAGAAAGACAGTCCTACTCCACAGTCCAGTGAAAATGACACTGCTAATGCAAAGCAGGACCGTCTTGTCTTGTTTGACCAGACAATGCCATGGCATCACTTTATATTCCACTGGGTTGGACCTCTACAACCCAAATAATAAATACTAGCTAATTTACACCAGAGCTGTGGCTTATGACAGCTCACTTCTGACACGGAGATGACTAACCAAAGCAAACACAAGCAAACGGCCGGCCCAGCGCTCGGGCGGAGGAAGCGTTAGGCTGCACATCCAATGAAGACACGCAGCAAAACACAACCACGTTGGCCTGTAGATGCTGATCGTGTTGCAATTTTCCTAAGACAAGACTTGGACGTGATCCCGCCTAAGGGAGAGGAGCAGATATACCTGAAGAATGAATGAAAAGAAAGAAAGACATGGACATCCAAGAGAGAAACAGATAAGAGTCTGTTCTATGGGAATGCTCCTTGGATAAGACCTGACTTAAAGGACATGGTCAGCCAAAAATGAAAACTTAGGCATCATTTACTCACCTCATGCCACTCTAAACTTGTATGCGGTTATTGTGTCTCTCGTTTATAGTGATCATGTTCATCAAGCTCTCGAAAGCACAAAAAAACACCATAACAATGATCCATCCCACACATGCATCAAATTCCAGGTCATTCGAAGTCATGCAGCAAAAGTTATTATTAATTATGAATGTTTTATTATTATTATTATAACTTAAATTCATAGCTCTTGTCCATACAACAAGAGCTCATTAGCTCATTACAATTATAACTTAAAGTTGCAATGAAACGATTAATCTTCCGTATTGTGATGTACATTCAAACGTGTGATTTCTAGACCTGGAAAAGTCATGGAAATTAATAAATATTTCTATAATGAAAACCTTTTTATAGTTATATCGAGCGCTAAAATATTTAATTATTTAATTATTTTAATATAGTATCTATCCTAGATTGAAGGTTGGAAACAAGTAGCATCAAATGTATTTTCTTCTGTATTGTGATGTACATCTGAGATTATTGCTGATCAGTTGTTGATTGGATGTTGAGATGTGGGCGTGGCTCTCATAAGTGAGCTTGCAGGGGCGGAGTTTAAGCACACTAAATAATTGGAGAATCCTGCTGAGAAGTCTGTCGTTTCACCGGAAAATCTAGCTATGGCTTTTGATTAAACATTACGAGGTTAAAAAATTAAACCTACACATGGGTGAATTGTTCATAGATAGGGTGAAATTTCATTTCATGGCTTGCACAAGTCATCATATGACTTCAGATATGTAAAGATAGTGCACAAGGACCACAGTTATTGTGTTTTGTTTATTTTCGGAGCATGAGAGACGTAGTCACTATGAACTGTTAATGTGAGGCGAGTAAATAATGACAGAATATTCCTTTTTGGCTGAACTATTCATTTAAAGCTAATGAACGAATGAATGTAATGCCGTATAATTGTGTGTGATGGCGTATTTCAGGTTGCATTAAAGACCATGAGGGATATAATCATACGTGACTTATAACACAAGAAGGCCATTGCTGGATGGACGGAATTTACCAGAACTGGAATGTAAAAGACAATAATGAGGAAACTCTCTCAAAGCTGCACCAAATACAAACTAAACGACCAAAGACAAATGGTGACCAATGACAGTGACAACCTGAACGGCGAGGACAGCGGGATGGGGTGGGTCGTCACAAAATGACACGAGGAGCAACGTTCCTGTTTGGATTCCATGTGGAATGCTGCTACTGGGAAATATAACGGAGAACCAAAGTCTTATACCAGCTTATTAAAGGAAAAACATTACAAAACCTTTTCTAAATATAAATATATATATAAATATATATAAAGATTAATGCTGACTAAGTGATATTACTTTGACTGCTACTATCATTGTTGTTACTATAAAAGAATTTCACTTATTTATTTTATCTCTGTGTACGGCAAAAACCTTTCCAAAGCCAGTAAACTCTACAGAAACGTGTCCGTGTTTCAAAACATCCATGTTGTGCGAGTCATCATTATCATCAAATAGCTAACGAAGAAACTAATGTTCAGCGATTCATGAGTTAGCGCCAGCATTTTCTCACTGTATTTACCTTTGTTAGTCCATGTTGTTAGAGATCTGAACAAATCCCAAACCAACAGTGCATGTATATTATATATATATATATATATATATATATTACATACACATGATATATTACATGTGGACCTGTTGCTTTTAATTAAAGCAGTGAAAACACACACACACACACACACACACACTCTACTGTCACTAACAACCTGTAATCCCGGCAGTCTCTGCTCAGCTGAGTCAGCGGGAAAAGCAAAGGATTCCGAGAGAAACAGACTGTTCTGGAGGCGAAGTGGTGGAAAGATTTGTCGGCCAAACCCAGAGGAAGGTGTATGGTAATGCTGGAGGAGGAAAGAATGCTAAATATGTGCGTGAGAACACAGGGGTGACCTGAGACCTGCAGGAATTATGGGAAAAAAACATATCCCACCGACCCACAGGAAGCACACACACCCTCCATCTCTCTCTCTCTCTCTCTCTCTCTCTCTCTCTCACACACACACACATACGGTCCATTAGAGCCAGACACGCAGAGGTCACGCTCACACATATTCATACACACCCGCGGTATGACACACCGAACACGTCTGACACACAACACACCCTCAACCAGATGGACGCACAGACACACTCATATAACAGCTTCAGACACAGCGCTAATATATGCTGTTATATGCAGCAAATTACTGGCGAAAAACAGGTGAATCACAAAAACATGTCCAGGTCAGAAAGAAACTATTTTTTTGCATAAACAAAAACTAAGAGCATTGTGTCATGATGATAATTAAGCACATTATAGCCCCAAATTCTTATTTTTATAATTAATTCTATAAATCACTCATTACCATAATGCAAAATAAATTAAAAAAACAATACTACTAATAATAAAGTATTTATTATCAATTTATAGTGCTAAATTGAATTTATACTGATTTTATAATAATAATTATAAGGTTATCATAGTAAAAATCTAATAAGTTATTTCTTTATGGTAATAAGAATGTTTGAAAATACAAAGAAAATGGTTCCAAAAAATGCAAATAATAATAATTATTATTATTAAATAATTACATTTAAATTACAAATTACTATAATTATAAATAAATAATGATATAACTAAATAATATAATTATAATTATTATTTATTTTATAAGATTTATTTGAAAATATAGCTATTATTATTATTAATATTAAATATATTTATACAAGATGTATTACAGTGATTACAATTTAATATTTTTTTAATTTGAAAATATAAAGAAAAATGTCAAAAAGCAAATACTAACTGGTGGTGGTGGTGGTGGTATTATTACATGTTGCTTGCATGATGCTAAATATAATTTCTTTGATGTTGGGGTGAAATTTGGCGTCGGCATTCGTTCATAAGACTCGAACAAACACACACAAACCTCTTCTGTAACATCCAGCCACGAATATTCACTAGAAGGCCACTAATATCCCAGTGTACAGACTGAATCCAGGTCATATTGCTCTGCAGTGAATAACCACAGCTCCATCACACACATACACACACTTTTCAGCACAGCAAACCACAACGACATTGACACGCCGCAGCCAGACCCACAATGTGAAACAACGACCGGCTTTAAACATTAAGTGTTCCTTCTCTCTCGCCGATACCACAAACAAATTACTCCTGACACACATCCTCTCTTTCCAATCCGTAAAAGCACAATAAAACTCTCCAAAGACAAATGCCCTTTCTGAAGATGTATTTGGTTGAAATGGGCTGAATCGACTTGCACAACTCAACATTCCCAGACAAACATTCTCATGTTGGCCGCTGGCTTTAAAACGCTCTGCGAGCCAGAGGAATTGTTTGAAATGGGGGAGAGTCTCTGAGGTGAGCCAGGAACCGCTAACAGGTGCAGCGCGGCCGGCCCACGTTTGGGATTGTCTGTGTTTGTTTGGGAATGTTAGGGAAAAGTTTATGGCCACAGTTTAAGGCTGATTCAGACCTCTTCTGAACCTGCCTGTGCTATTTTGTGCTCTCTTCGTACTGATCTGTTGTGAATTTTATGCATGTATATAATAATAATAATAATATTAATTATTATTGATATTATTATTATTTCTAAAACTTTGCTTAATTTACATCATGATAAATATAATGTCTTACCTTTAGTGATGATAATAATATTGATAATAACAATAATAATAATTGTTATTATTATTATTATTATTATATCCAGCACTTTAACCAGATTCAGACCTATACATAATGACAATAATTATAATTATATTATAAAAAAAATATTATAAAATAAATTAATAAATAAAAATATTATAATTATTTCTACAAATTTGCTTAATTTACTTGATGAGAGATATAATTTTAATTTATTTTTACGTTTGATGATTAATAATTATTATTACTGTTGTTGTTGTTATATTCAGACAAGTGCTTTAACCAGATTCAGACCTCTTCTGAACCTGCTTGTGCTAGTTTGTTCTCTCTTCTTGCTGGTTTTGTTGTGAATTTTTCCAATCTATTCTGGACGAGTTACATTTATGCATTTAAATGCTCTAGTTTGCCAAGGAAAATCCATTGAGGACATATTAACATTTCCAAGCATAAGTCCACACAGGGGTGAAGGTGGTTGGCAGGGTGTCCTACACTGAGCGTAATGTGTTTTATCCAACTGGAACAACACTCCTACCGGCCAATCACATTTCAAGGGACTTGTGCAATGTGATTTGTGCAGGTTGCACAGAAACCAGCCAATCACTTCACTCTTCAGACCTTTTCGAATCACGGTTCTCCAATGGGAACTAGTATAAGGTTTGATTTTTTTTGGATGCCAACTAAGTTTCTAAAAAGTTCAGATACATTTCTGGTAACAGTAATAGAAGAGATCCTGCAAAAGAAATCCTTCTAACTAAACTAACTTTATACATGCAACCTATTTTCCCTACGGACTTGAGTAGGCCGTCTGCCGGAAGCTAGTTATTTTAGTCTATAAAGTTTTAAATATGGATATTTTTCTTACATCGCTTCACTTCAGAAGGCCTTTATTAACCCCCCAGAGCCGTGTGGAGGACTTTTATCATGGATATGATGCACTTTCATGGATTTCAAAAAATATACGGCCATTCACTGCCATTATAAAGCTTGGAAGAGAGGACATTTTTTAATATAACTCTGATATTCGTCTGAAAGAAGAATGTCATATACACCTAGGATGACTTGAGGATGAGTAAATCATGGGCTATTTTTCATTTTTGGGTGAACTATCCCTTTAAGACCTTTTAAGATATTTTTGATGAAATCTGAGAGATTTCTGACCCCCCATAGACTGCAACGTTATTACCACTTTCAAGGCCCAGAAAGGTAGTAAAGACATCGTTAAAATAGTCCATGTGACTACAGTGGTTAAACAACAAAAATAACGACTTTATTCAACAATTTCTTCTCTTACGTGTCAGGCCCTGTCCCAAATGGCACACTTCATATGCACTTTCGGTGTTGTGGACTTACAATGGCTGCCGCGTGAGCGCGTCCATTAAGACCATGAGACTGTAGGGTGTCCCATTTGCCATTTTAGGTCTCAGAAGGGTGCTCGCGATCGATATGCGCCCTCGATGCGCACTTTTGCCGAGACCGCACTGATGCGAGCTTGGCAGCAGACTTCTACCCGACAGTCAAAGCGGCGTTACGTCACGAAAGTGCGGACTCGTAGGAAGGCCGCGAGTGTTTAGGGTGCCATTTGGGACAGGGCCTCAGTCTCTGACAATGGCTGCGTCCAAAATCGCATACTTCCCTACTATATAGTAGACGAAAAACAGTATGTGACGAAAGCAGGATGTCCAAATTCACAGTACTGATAAAAGAGTATAGGCAAAAAGGTGCCTGGATGACTACTTCCAGCGAGATTCTGTTGTGCATATACTATATAGAACATACTTTTTTTGGCAGCCCTAAAGTAATTACTCAAATTCAAAATAAGTACCTACCTACTCAAGAGAGTATGCGATTCGGACACTGTTGTAAACACATTGCGGAAGAAGGTTGCATTCACGTGCACAGCGTCAAGAGACTGACACAGAGGGACATGAGGGTGAGTAATAATTTTTGGGTTAACTAACCCTTTAATAACGTAAATATGGTCAATCTGATTCATTTTGACTTTAAAATGATCTATATGTAGAAACAAAGAACAAAAGATCTTAGATGAAACTCACCCCATTGAGTTCAAACCTTACAACAAAGAGAGAGAGAGAGAGAGAGAGAGAGAGAGAGAGAGAGAGACTGACTATCGGCTCCACTTCAATGGACTGACGCTGTCAGAGTGTTTATCACACAAACCAAGACAAGACAGGATTTCTGGAAGAATTCTCTCTGTTGGCACGAGTCTGGAATAATCCACAGCCCACGGGCCACGGCACTCTGTCATCCGCTTATTATTTAATCAATCAGGCTCTTTAACCGGCAGCTCATCAGGAGCGTTCAGGCTTGTTCTGCCTGGATGAACTCGGGTCAGTGTCAGTCGAGCTGGAGTCTGTCTGTGGGCGTCCAGTGACACCAAGTGGCCGCTCTGACAACAGCAAGGACATGCTGCTCTGCATGTTATTACTATTTAAGGGGAACTACTGGGGGTCAAAGGTCATATTGATTGTTATTGATAATCAATTAGGATTTTCCTGAAACTTACACTGTTAAATTAAAGGCCTGAGGTCAGAAACATACTCTAAACCAGTGGTTTTCAAACTGGGGAGTAGTGCAGGGTCTGTGGAAAAGTTGGGAGAAAAATGGTGTAAAAATGTAAAATAAAAATAATAAAAAAACAAATACATGAATAAATATAGGATTAAAATAAATACATTATAAAGTAAGTTAATCTAACAGTAGCCTACGTTAAGAGAGAAAAACAATGCAACAATAGAAGTATTCTCAGATAACATTTTAGACTTAGAATATATATTTTGTTCACAGTATGAATTGGGTCTTTCAACAAGAAATTGTATAAATGCCTTTTAAATTTTAGGTCCTTTGCACAAAGATGAAATACGGCAGTCCATGGCATCTCAAAATATCGAAAACCACTGCTCTGAGTTATTGTTAACTAAAACTACAACCATAAAAACATTTTTATTACTTGAAATAAAGACATTAACTAAAATAAAATATAAAACAAAACTTATTTCAACATTTCTTATTTTTAAGTACTAAAACAAAAACTTTTTTTTTACTAGAACTTTAAAATTAAAATAAAAACAAAGTACAAAAATAAAATAAAATTCAAATATTAACAAAAACTATAATAACACTGATACTAAATTCACACTGTAACACGTACTCGATTGCGGTATTCAATGTGATCATTTCCTTGTCTGACTTCTTATTCAGGTACGGTTAGCTTAATTAACTTTAACTAAACCTGCTCAGGAAGATTCTCTTCACTCCTTTGCTCGGTCATGACAGTGGTTGATCTGAAAGAGAATATCTGACCGTAGACAAAAACGCAACTGCATTCGAATGCAATTTTGGACCGCATCAAGTGAAATCCAGCTTATAAACATTTGTGCTCTTATGTAGAGTATGTTTCAGACCTTAGACACACACACACGACCAATACATCAACCATGGTCAAGTACTTTATTCACAATATTTTTTCTTAAAAAAACTCTTTTTTTTTGTAATATACAACACGATCTGACAAGACAATTCTGTTTACAACTAGATTCAGCCCTCGATGAGCAAGCAGGCAGAGAGAAAAAGAAACCAGACATTGAGTGACACAGACGTACAATGCCTAGCAGAACCAGACTGAAAAGATGAGGCGAATTAAATAGAACAACAAAATCATAAAAACTAAAGACAAAAGGGGAAGAGGCATCAGAGCAGACAGTCATGCATGCTGACGGACCTGCGCTCCACACCACCATCCTGAAAAACAAGTGTGTCCCTGGTCCTGAAGAGGCTTGAAAACAACAGCGAGTGGGCAGAAAAGGCAACAGACGTCCTTATCCATCACCACTCTCTTTTCTTTTATTCCTGCGAGAGTTTGCTACTGTCTGAGTCTCTTCCTCTCATACAGCTGATCATAAAGTCTTTCCTGGTTCATTTCCCTTGTCCATCATCATTACGTCACTCCCAGAATCTCCATAACAGAGTGATCCTTGTGTGGATATGAGCTGTTAGTAGTGCAGAGCTTGTGAGTACAAGATCATTGGTTTTCGGGTTATTTGAGCAGCAGTGGTAGTACAGATACGGTTTGAAGCTGTCATAATCTGTGTGTGTGTGTGTGTGCGTTTGTGCTTATTTTTCCCACTAGATAAAGCAGAACAGTGTTTTGAATCTTTAGAGCAGCATGTGTCTGTGTGTTTGGCAAAGCATGGATCTGTGTAGGACAGAGAAGAGGAGGTGGATTCCTAGGCACAATTCTGTGATGGACACGGCCAACAACCAATCAGCTCTCAGCTCTCCCAGGACACACTGGCACATTGAAGAGGCACCTGAAATGGAGAGACAGACCATAAATAAACAAACAATTACAAAATATGAAACATAAATTGAAACTATAACAACTAGTACAATACAAACAAATTAATATTGTATTGTTTTAACATAATACAATAATGACTATAATAAGCAACAATATGAACGAAAACTAAAAAGTATCAGACTAAATAGACTTTAAATAAATAAATAAGCTTAAGAAACAATGAAAAATTAATTGCAACTATAGTAACTAGCACAATATGAATAAAAAAAAAACATTTTCATATTTAATATATTGCTTTAACATAATAAATGAACATCAGCAACAGCAGTGCAGAGCCAGAGGAGCAAAGAAAGAAGAAAAACAGCTGGTTCAGAAGTACAGGTGAGAATGAACTCAAGATCAACAGAAGTTCAGATGAGACAGAACACAGAATGAACAAAAAACACATTTCTAATCCAAGAGGAAGAAAGATTTGTTCAATGCTTACCCAGGTACAAACACACACACACGCGCACACACACACACACACACTCACTCTGACAAACTGTTCAAAAGTTATGAGCAAAAAAAGCTATTTTTATGTTCACAAATTTGGCATGGATCCTCAGATTATGGTTCCGATAAAACATACAAAATTTCGTTTCGATTGATGCAAGTTTTGCTGCGATACAGCCTCTGAACCAATATTGGGTCCACATATTAAGTTCATAACACTTTTGAACAAAGATCATCTAAGCAAATTTTAGCTAGAATTGGGCAAAATTTGGTGGAGTAGCAAAAGAAACAGATTACTGTACTTTTTTAAAATGGCTACTACTGTAATGGCCGGAGTCTTAAAGTAAAATGTTGAACGCGATCAGAACGTTGAGTGGAATCAGGTGTACTAAGTTTAATTTTTCTAGAACAACGGGTTCAAATGTTATAACCTTTTGAAAAGTGAATATTTGAACTGGTGGTGGCGCTATAGAGTTTACCATTCATTACCATCATTACAAGTGTACCAATTTTTGTCATTTTCCTACATACGGTAATATGGCCTGCCATCAACTATAACCACCACAATATGAACAAATAAAAAAAAATAAAAAAAAGAGGAAAAAATTATTATAATTACAATTATTTTGGATGATCACTGTATTTTGTCAGCTAGAATCCCTCAGAAGAACCATAATACATAATTAAAATAAAGAGCTGGTGAATTGTTGGAAACTCTGGTCTGCGCGTGTACCTGCTATCTGGAGACGTACGTGTATGTCCGTGAGGGCGATCGCCCCTCTGACTGGCCATTGGTGGAGACATTCAGGAAGTCCCATATAAGGATTGTGTCATCATGGGAACTGCTTATAATCTGGAACTCATCAAACTGCAGTCGGAACACACGCCCAGAATGCTCCTGCGAGAGGTTGCCATGAAAACACACACTTAAAAGAACACAAAAACACACTCCAGAGGTTTGTCAGAAACGGTGAGTCCGGTGTTGGGGAGTAAACGTAGCAACACTGTTCAAATAATCACTTGGTCAACCAATATGGAAATATATGTAAAACAGAATTCATAATTCTCAAATGAGGTGTCACCTAGGGTTGGGGAAGTTGGCCAAGCTACTAGAAGTACTAGTCTTAAAAGCACAGGGACTGAATCGATTCTTCTTGAAATGGTTCACTGAAACGAACTGATTCACTAAAAGAATCTGATTCCTAGCTATACTATTTAATAGTGTAGACAGGAATCCTATTCCTTCAGTGAATCTGTTTGTTTATTAGTATATCTAGGAATCCTAGTTTTTTCTTTTTTTTCTTTCAGTTTTAACGTTCCAAAAAGAATCGATTCACCAACTCATTTGACTCCTCACTATGTTCCTGTAAGTCCCTGTGGTTTAACCCCTTGAACTTCTAGTAGCCTGCAGTTTCTCAAACTAGCTTCAAGGTGAGAGTTAATTTGAGAATAACGAATGATGTTTTACATTAATTTCCATATATATTAACTAAATGATCATTTCAAACTGTCTGAGGTAATTAGCAGTATAAATAAACCTGCAGTGACCTCTTGTGGCGGTTTGTTTTATCAAATGTGAAATTTACTTGCATGACAATGAAAAATGTATCCATAAGAATATGGAAAACCTATGGAAGCTTGTTTCGCCAATGAATAAAAAAAATAATTAAAAAGGTAATTGCAACATTTTCTCTCACAATTGTGACTTTCTCAGAATTGCATAATATAAACTCGCAATTCTGAGAAAAAAGTCCGTCTTCTCAGAATTGGACTTTATAACTCACAATTGCCAGTTTATATATCACAATTCTGAGAAAAGAAGTCAGATTTGTGAGATGTAAACTCAATTGAGAGAAAAAGTCAAAATTGCGAGAAAAGTCACAATTGAGCGAAAGTCAGAATTGCAAGAAAAAAAAGGCAAATTGTGAGATGTCGCAATTGAGTGAAAAAGTCAGTATTGCGAAATGTAAAAACTCAATTGCGCGAAAAAAAATAGAATTGTGAGATAAAAAGTTTGAATTGCGAGAGAGAAAAAAGTCACAATTGCGAGAAAATAAAAATTGAGAGATATAAACTCGCAATTCTGAGAAAAAAAGAGTCAGAATTGTGAGATAAAAAGTTGCAATTATCTTTCAAATTGTTTTATTCCGTGGTGGAAACAAGCTTCCATACAAACCAGATAGAGAAATTTTACAAAACATAAATTCAACTATTTATAAATATGATAATGGAATTATTTTATTCACACACACACCACGAGTGTGCGCAGACATAATGTGCTGGCAGGGGCCCGAGGATCCAGAGCTGCCTGTAAATCCCAAACTTTAATTTTCCTGTAAAGGAACAGAGAGAATGTGCGGGTGAGTTATGGGTGCTCGATATTAACCAGGCTGACAGATGAACGGCCTGTCAGAAACAGATGGTGCTGTGACCGAGTGTGTGTATTCACCCATCATACGCTCCGCTCACGATCCTCTTGTTGTCGAATCTGATGCAGCGCACGAGCTCCTCATGACCCTCCAACACACGCAGACAAGCACCACACTCAATGTCCCACAGTCTGAAAACACACACGTATGTCTACACTTAATCCAGATGCATTAGAGAATCTTTTTCTATACGTTTTGCCATTTTTTTTCCTGCAAAAACTGAGCTTTTTGAAGATGCTCTCCCAAGCTGTTTTTGCGTTGCAGTGTGGATTGACTATTCTAAAACAATGACATGTTTTTAGTCAGCAAGATTTTTTGGTCAGTAAGAAATGAGTACTTTTATTCAGCAAGGATGCATTCAATTAATTAAAAGTGACAGTATAGATATTTATTATGTTACAAAAAAATTATGTCAAATAAATACTGTTCTTTTTAACTGTTCATCAAAGAATCATGAAAAAAAATGCATCATGGTTTTCACAAAGATATAAAGCAGCACAACTGTTTTTAGCATTGATAAAAATCAGAAAAGTTTCTTGAGCAGCAAATCATCATAGAATGACTTCTGAAGGATCATGTGACACTGAAGACTGGAATAATGATGCTGAAAATTCAGCTTTGATCAATCACAAGAATAAATTACATTAATTTATTAAATTACATAAAATTACAAAATATATTCAAATAGAAAACAGTTATTTGAAATTGTAATAATAATAATAATAATAATAATAATAATAATAATAATTCACAGTATTATTATTTTTACTGTATGAAAAAAAGTTAAACTGTATTACTGTAATATTAAACAGACACATTTTCTTGTGGATGTAATAAGTCAAATATGTTTAGTATGGCGAGAACAAAAACCAATGAAAAATGGTTCTTTATTGCGAACAGGCACAAAGACAAAACAGTGTTCAACTGCGAATCATACAGTAAACTTACAGACACACAGTCTCACCTGATGGTGTTGTCTGAAGACCCGCTGACCACGAGTCTGTCTCTGTACTGAAGGCAGGCGATGCCACGCTTGTGACCGTTAAGTGTCCGTACAAACTCACATGTGCTGGTGCTCCACACCTGCAGACACACAAGGTCTCTTTATATCTACATCTGCCAATCATCCAGCACTAAAGCTCCGCCCACCCACTGACCACTCCCACACGCTCACCCACTGACCACTCCCACCCGCTCACCCTCTGACCACTCCCACCCGCTCACCCACTGACCACTCCCACCCGCTCACCCACTGACCACTCCCACCCGCTGATCACTCCCACCCGTTCACCCGCTGACCACTCCCACGCTCACCCGCTGACCACTCCCACCCACTGACCACTCCCACGCTCACCCGCTGATCACTCCCACCCACTGACCACTCCCACGCTCACCCGCTGATCACTCCCACCAGCTCACCCACTGACCACTCCCACCCGCTCACCCACTGACCACTCCCACCCACTGACCACTCCCACCCACTGACCACTCCTACCCACTGACCACTCCTACCCGCTGATCACTCCCACCCGCTTACCCACTGACCACGCTCACCCGCTGATCACAACTGACCACTCCCACCTGCCCACCCGCTGACCACTCCCACACTCACCCGCTGACCACTCCCACCCGCTCACCTTTATGGTTCTGTCTCCAGACGCAGACACAATGTATTTGTCGTCGAAGTCCACCACGTTAACAGCAGCGCGGTGACCCACGAGCACGCGGCGCAGACTGATGTCAGTGGCGGACGCCATGTCCCACACGGCGATGGAGCGATCTTTCGAACACGTCACCATGAGCCCATTACAGAAGCGCAGGTGCAGAACCGCCTCGTTATGATGGATCAGAGTGTTGAGAACCTCACCAGAACCAACGTCCCACACCCTGACGGAGACAGGGAAAATATTACAGATTAGTACACAATATGAGGGAATGTGAGCTTGTGCACAGCTGAGACTTATGGTTATTATAACTAAGCTACAAAATAGCATAGCTACAAAAATGTGTATTGATTAAATATTTAGTTAAATTAATAAATCACATTAAATGTGGACAATTTCTCATTGATCTACACTACTTTTCAAAAGTTTACGGTTGTAGGCTTGAAAAAAAGTCTATTCTCACCGAGGCTGCATTAATTTAATAAAAAAATACAGTAAAAACAGTAATATTGTGGAATATTATTACAATTTAAAATAGCTATTTTAATTTATTCCTGTGATCAAAGCTGAATTTTCAGCATCATTACTCCAGTCTTCAGTGTCACATGATCCTTCAGAAATCATTCTAATAGAGTGATGCAGTGAAGACGTACATTTGTAGGCCAACCCGAAAGTTTGCAACCAGAAATCTGTTATTCCTTCAGCTTGTTCTGTTTTAAGCAAATTCTGGGCAATCAAAGTGTCACAAGGATGCATTAAATTGTGACAGTAAAGACATTTATAATGTTACAAAAGATTTCCATTTCAAATAAATCTGTTCTTTTGAACTTCCTATTCATCAAAGAATCACGGTTTCCACAAAAATATGAAACAACATTGATTATATTAAGAAATGTTTCTTGAGCAACAAATCAGCATAATAGTGCTGTTGGGATGACACATTTTTGTTTTCCCTAAACAAAAACCCAATTTACGAGGATGCAACCTCAACATTTCTTAATATAATCCATGTCGTTTCATATTTTTTTGTGAAAAAGGATTCTTTGTTTCAGGCTTCTTTGATGAATAGGAAGTTCAAAAGAACAGATTTATCTGAAATAGAAATCTTTTGTAACATTATAAATGTCTTTACTGTCACAATTGAATGCATCCTTTTGACACTTTGATTGCCCAGAATTTGCTTAAAACAGAACAAGCTGAAGGAATAACAGATTCCTTCACTGTTTTTCAACAGGTTTCATGTTTGAAAGTAGTAAATATCTCCTGTAATAACTGCTCCGCTTTATTAGCATAGCTGTTGTTAAAACAAACTGGACCGTAAATGACGTGAACGACCTCACCAGCAGCTGAAACACCCTGCTCGAGCCGAACGCTGCCAACTGATGTGTTAATGCTCTTTAAACACGATCACATTACAAAGCCGTTTCCTTCTCCAGGTGTTAAACGTCCGGCCGTTCGCGCTTCCACTCTGAGTGACGTAAACCTGATTTATGCAGCTGGAGAGTTTGTTCCACAAAACTCTCTCAGGTGAGAGAGAAACACACACATATTCGCGCTGGAAAAGGTGACAGAGCTCCGGACGGAGCTTTAAACAGTTGTTGGGGAAGTGAGGTCACTGTTTTCATGGAGATCATTCAGCCGGAGGGAGCTAGTGTGTGTGAAACATTTTCAACTCGTTTTCTAATATAGTTTCATCAGCACTGTACTGAAATTCCTCATCTTTTTATTTTCATTCCTAAGGTTTCACACACTTTTAGACTAAGGACTTTTCTAGTCATTCAGGATTACTGGATAAGGATTTTTTTTAAATAATTTAAAGTGGTGAAAGTTTTTTGTGTTGTTTATATGTGTATGTAGTGTTTTTAATATGCTTTAAGATAAACCATGAGTAAATTCATAAGTCGACACCATTGTTGAGTATTTTCTCCTTAAAACTGCAGTGAACCAAAGACGCAGTTTGAAATCGCTGGTGTTTCTGACGTCACAAACTACTTGTAACCAATCAGGTTAAAGTGTGATCGTCAACGAGTGGATCTCTGAGCTGTGGTGAGTGAGTGGAGGCGGGGCTCATTTGAATATTCATAGAACCACATATACTAAATAAGGAAATGGTGCAGTTACATTCAAGCTATTTTAAGGCATGAAGAATTTTTCATGGACAAAATGTTTAAATATGGCATTTTTGGTGATCAAAGATTAGTTTTAAGGGATAAAATTATTGACTAAAGGGGGACTTTAAAAATATATACTTACAAAGAGTGATTTCTGGCTAAAGAAATATTTTAGATCTGAGGACAGAGGATTTCTTTAATCAATACACATCTCTTTTTAGCATTTATAATAAAATATTTAACATTAAATTTGGGAAATTTCTCGATGTACACTAGCATTCAAAAGTTTGGCTGGGGTCGAAGGATTTTGTTAATGTTTTTAAAAGAAGTGTCTTCTGCTCACCAAGGCTGCATTTATATGATCAAAAACACAACAAAAAAAACTTTTATAATTTAAAAGAACAGTTTTCTATTGTACTATATTATAAAATGTCATTTATTCCTGTGATCAAAGCTGAATTTAACATCTTCAGTGCCACATGATCCTTCAGAAATCATTCTAATATGCTGATTTCCTGAAGAACAGCATTTATTTGAAATATAAATCTTTTGTAACATTATAAATGTCTTCACTGTCACTTTAGATAATGCATCCTTGATGAAAAGTGTTAATTTCGTTTAAAAAATTCATACTGACCCCAAACTCATGTGTGTGTGTGTGTGTGTGTGTGTGTGTACCTGACAGTAGAATCAGAGGAGCCTGTCACTATGACTCTGTCATCATACTGCAGACACAGAACTGAACCAGTGTGACCCGTCAGAACCTTCAGACACTCCAGCGACTGTTTGTCCCAGATCTGAGAGAGACACAAGTTATGTTCCAAATGATGTACTATACACTTCTACTATGTAATATAACACTATTTTGTCATTCAACATTGGAGGCTGATAGCCCCTCCCCCTTCGCTATGTAACAGTGCAACAGTGCCCGCCCACTTTTTTAGTGGCGCTGGTTCCCGAAGTATTTTTCGCATTCTTTTTTACATAGGGATTTGAAAAATGTTTTCGTTAAAGTGTTATAAACCATGAACCAAACCAAACAGCAACAAGGTGAATCATAACATTACAAGCTTTGATTTGAAGCAAAAAAGTACGTCAGACAAAAAGTACTGTGCAATTAACGGCTTTAGCGATAGAAGGAACTACAATCTTTCTCTTGTGAAGCACTGAGAATAGCATAATCAAATCACAAATGACTGAGAAATATAGAACTACTCATTTACAAATGTTGCTTATATATAAAACAATATTTTTCAAGTTTATTGCAAAATATGGATATATTCAAATATTTATGTATTCTGGGACACATAATGGGACAGGCTAGCAATAGCGAGCTAGCTAGGGACACCGACTTGATTATGTGATTTATGAACAAGATCTTTTGATGTGATTTGCTTATTTTGACCCTGATTGGTGACATTTTCTGTACAGCATCATGGGTAATGTAGTTTTTCCACCACGAATTCTGCTGTTAAACACGATTATTGAAATAATACGGGATAACCACTTCAACAGAAGCAAATACTGTTGTTTGTCTTTAAAGGTTTATAAGTTATGGTTAAAAAAAAGTGCACTTTTTTTCTTTTTTCAATTTTTAGTGCAAACACACTATTCACACACTATTTATACTACTAAATGGCACAGAATAGTGCATACATATACAAATTGGGACACACACAATGTAACGACGATAACAACAGACATACAGATAGAAAGACAGACAAGTACTTTAATGGAGTTGTCTCGTAGGCCGCTGATGATCTTGTCGTCGTCGTACTGAAGGCAGTAAACACCTTTACTGTTCTCTGACCGGCACTGAATCCGCTGAAGATTGTGACGCCCACAACGCCAGTTCGCCTCAATCGTCTAGAGAGACACAATGAGAAAACAGGAGACCCGGATGAATGAATGAGGCTGGGTGGATGGATGGATGGATAAACTGACCACTGAATAAATGAATGAGTGACGGGGTGGATGCTCACCTCAATGTCCTGTATAATTTTGGGATAGAGTGAATGGTAGTATGAATTGGGTGGGACCTCGTTTGTTCGGTTCTTAAATAAATATTTCTCCCTGGAGACAAAAAACAAAAAAGAAAACTACCAATCAGATACAAACAAAGTATAAAACATTTAAACAACCCAAATAATACTGAACTGATACATGATTTCATGATCATGTATCCTTCATACTTCATTAATATTCTCAGCACATATTTTACACACAAACATACACACGTAAAATACTAACAGCTTCTGCTAATAATTTCACAGGATTGACTATCATCACGTGGATTTCTGGGTTTGTCAGAACTAATTATGATTCACACGGATGTCGTCATATTTAGATCATAATTTCTACAGAAAAGTGATCAAATTTGTTCCACTCCAGTCACCAAAAATGAGTTTTTAAAGCCAAAATTAGCAACATTGTTCTTAGCAGACTAATATTATCATTTTGAAAATGTTAGTACCTGACCAGGACAACAATGTACAGATATTCAGCACAGCTCTGGCAGTATAACGTGAAGCATAAAAGCTCATGCATTGCCATTGATGTGTGAGATTCATTAAATATTTTTATGTATTTACCAAATGCAATAGCTATGATGTGTAAATTTTAACAATCAAATCCAGATGGGATGTGCAAGAACAGTAAAGTCAGTTGCACTATTTGCAGTGTATGTTTAAGTATCATCAAAGCTCAGCATTTATAAAACAAATATATATAAAAAGAGTTGAGAAAGTTGTTACAAAACTTAATTGTGGCAGATTTGACTCAGGGCTATCATCATTAACTATAATTTCAAAAGATTGACTATCATCACATGTATTTCTGGGTTTGTCAGCACTAATTACTACATGAATGATCTATCCCACGTGTACCACACAGGGTTATTACTGTTAACTAAGGAGTAAGCCTCTTAGTTGTGTTTATCTCATGACATTTGTCAGAGGTTTGTAATGAAACGGATAGTTCCGGTCCTTGATTCTGATTGGTTGAGCCACGTTTGAGGCTTGACTAGTAAATGACTCTACAAACATACACCAGTGACCGCATTACATCAGTATTACTGTGCCACTGCGTCTGTGTAATTAGCATCTGTGTGTTGCTTGGGAACCAATTTGCTTCTGAAGAACTACATTGCTTGGTGAAAGAATAGGCTAATATTTTCATCAATAGCATTCAATTTTTGTGTCTGTGCTTATTTTATGAAACCTTGCCAGGTACGAGGAATAACCATTTTTATAAAAACAATAAGCCGCCTGAAGCTGTGATTTACAGTGAATACGCCATGCCTAACAACGTCCTTAGTTGTTCTAACTTCACTGTAAATTACGGCTTCTTGGGGTTTATTGCTTTAATAAAACATATGCAGCAAAACTTTACTTTGCAATGATATTATCATTTTGCCAATTTTGGTACCGGACCAGGACAACAATGTTCAGATTTATTCAGCACAGCTCTGGCAGTATAACGTGAAGCATAAAAGTTCATGCATTGCCACTGATGTGTGAGATTCATTCAATATTTTTATGTATTTACCAAATGCAAAAGCTATGATGTGTAAATTTTAACAATCGAATCCACATGGGATGTGTAAGAACAGTAAAGTCAGTTGCACTATTTGTAATGTATGTTTAAGTATCATCAAAGAGTTGTTACATAACTTAATTGTGGCAGGTTTGACTTAAGCTCAGGGTTATTATCATTAACTAAAAAATGTTTTTTTCTAAATAAAATAAATGTTAAAGGTAGGGTAGACAATTGTTTTTTTTTCATAAACACTTTGTTATTCTGGTTGAAACTCTCTTCACATGCTGAGAAAAATCAATAACAGAAGTGGCCTAAATATTAAAACATGTACATATATCTTCTGTGGAAGACACAGGACCAAAACATGTTGGTCCAATCATTGCATACTCTCTCGTCTCGTGAAGCTTCGCAGACTCTGCTGTGCGTTCATGTGTTTGGGACGAGGCGTGGCTTTGGAGACGCTCTGAAGGGAGGGTGGGATCTCACGCGTTCAAAGCTAGCTCGCTATTGCTAGCCTCTCCGAAATTGCCTACCCTACCTTTAACTGAAATAAAATAAAATATAAAAATATAATATTAAAAAAACAATATTTTTACAGCTTATTTTTTTACAGCTAGCTGCCAAAACAATATATATGTCACATATATATACTGTCATATGAATATGTTGCTGAACCCAACACGTAACCTTAAAATTTGTTTCTTTTTTTTTATACAAGATTTTAGTGTTCATGACTAATAATTTCATTGTGCTTGTCTTGTACAATGACTATAAAGAGTTGAAATAAAGATTGCACAGTTTTAAACACGTGCGTTCAGCGTAACAATGCAAATGACGTCTGTGTGTGTGTGTGTTTTTACCACTGATGCCGCTCTGACAGGCCTTTCCACAGCGGGTCCGTGCGCACCATCCTCTCGATGAGCTTCTTCCAGAGCATCCCGTCTGATATGACCCGCTGCCATTCTCGACAGACCAGCTCAGCCGAGCACAGAGAACGAGCGTCTAGAAACGAGAGGATGTTCTCCGCTATGTGATCCAGACCCTGAGCTGGAAACAGAGAGATGAAGTGAGATGTGAAGTCACACGGCTCCCGAGCTCATGAATCAGTATATCATGTTCACGAATTCGGACACTGATAAGGACAGTAAAGGACGCTGGTTCACTACACATTGGGACACTCATGACTTGGCGACGTGAAAACGTCCTCATTGTACAGCATTACGGTACGTTCACACGGGGCGTCAGCGTCAACGCTTCCCATTGACTTTGAATGGGTGACGTCAAGCATTGCCGAAAAGAATTGTGGATCCGTCGGCGGCGCTTCACTGGCGTTGCTCGCGGCAGAAGTTGAGAATTTTTCAACTTCTGCCGCGAGCAACGCCAGTGAAGCGCCGCCGACGGAAGCGTCAGCCAATCAGATCGCTCTATGCAAATACAGTAGCCAGGCGGCAGCCAATCACGTTCATCCTGTTCAAGAGCAGCAAACTGAGGATAAATTTTAAAATGGAGGAGAAACTAATTATTGCGGTGGGCAATCACCCGGTCCTTTATGACCATTGAATGACAATGAAGCTTGTTGTTGAGTTCCTGTCTAATTTCATTGGCTGACGCTGCTATGACCATGGCGTCAGTGCCAAACTTCAGCCACGCCTTCCGTCAAGCGTTGACGCTGACGACCCATGTGAACGTACCGTTACTACTGGCATTTATGAACAACAGCAGAGCTGATATCTTTCTGAAATTACTTGTAATGTTATTTAAAGTTATTGCAAATTTTGTTGTTGTTGTCGTTGATCCTTCTTCTTAAAAAAAAATTAAACATTTTTATTATTTCTTTCTTGTTAGTTTATGTGGTTGCAACTATGTTTTGTTTATATCTATGCTTTGTTACTCTTAATACTGTATTTGTGCAAAAAAACTAAACAAACCTTGGGGAATTACTGTATTTGTGCAAAAAAACTAAACAAACCTTGGGGAATAAATTATAAATTATAAATAGAAATTATAAATTATTAAAATATTATAAATTATAAATAAAAAATAAAGAGATGTGCGTTTATGCTGAAATATAATAAAATGATGGTTCGTATTTTTAAAAACATCTGAACGTCATAACAAGTGAACATATTTCATGACATCAAACAGTTGCGGTCATATCTTGCAGAACTTGCAAAATGTATTTCTTTTTAAATAAAATTAAAGATAAGGATTGTAAAATTTGCACTTTGTTTTTAATTAGTACAGCCTTGAATAAGCTATTAAACATTTTGTAGATGTGCAAAATGCAAATGTTTTTGTTGTTGTTGATCCCTCTTCTTAAAAAAAATTAAACATTTTTATTATTTCTTTCTTGTTAGTTTATGTGGTTGCAACTATGTTTTGTTTATATCTATGCTTTGTTACTCTTAATACTGTATTTGTGCAAAAAAAAAAAACAAACCTTGGGGAACATATATATATATATATATATATACACATATACATATACATATACATATAAATTAACATTTTGCAGATTCTGCAAGGTGCATGTAAACTTATGACCACAACTTTATATTATGACTGTAAAATAATATAATAATATATTTTTATTATTATTACTTAAATGACTGAAGTCTGACCTCAAAGTCAATGTCTGTAGAACCATTTTTATATCATTATCTGATTAAAATACCACTTTTATTGCACATCCTTTATTATCATAAATCATAAAAAGATTGACATTACATGTTATCAGATGTCTGTGCAAGTGAAGTGATGTAAGTGGGCGGTTCTGGCTGCATGCCGACAGTCACAGTCTGTGCTAATGCGCGTGTTGGAGTAGGAGGATTTGTTATAGCCAATGTTTAAGGTACGTGTGCATGTGTTTAGTTACCTGGCAACGCAGTGATGAAGTCTCTCTGTAACATGGGTTTAAGGTACGAGTTTATATGGCCGTGCTGGTAATGACACATGTGTGAGATCAGATGCTCCACGAACTCCACCTGATCAGATTCTGACCACTGATCAAACAGCTGGATGCACAGATCTTTCTCCTTCTCGTAGTTCCCCTGAGACGGCCTCTTTCTCGAACCCGCCACTGAACCGTTCCCTAACTGGACACACGGACAACAACAGCGCGACTGAGTGAAAGTGAGAACACAAGCATGCCAAAACTTCACACTCAGTTCAAACCAGAGGTTGAGTTTATATTTAGGTCATCAAGTTTCTTTATCTGCATGTGTGGCCCAATTGTTTCTCATGGCTCAGTGATAACACGATGATCATGCGTTCGGATGAGGATTTATTCATGGTGGAGAAGTGAGTTTTGTGGTCCACAAACCCAGAAATGCACTTCTCATGATGTGGTCAGCGGTGTTATTTTAGTATTATAGACTTTTATTGTTTTTAATCATATTAAGGATTCATTTTTATATTTTCATTTTAATTGAAGTTAAAATTTGAGTAATTTTGTTATGTGCTTTTGTCAGTTTTTCTTTTAATATTACCATTTGTTTTTATTTTATTTTATGTCAGTAATTTTAGTGTTGTATCTGAATGAAATTTAGCAACTAACTGAAATGGTTTTTCTCATTTAATATTTATATTTTATTTTAGCTTTAGTTCAAAAAAAAAAAAAAATAGTTTGAATTTTAGTCAACGGTAATAACCCTGGTTATTACACCCACATTTATTTATATATCCTATCTAATAATAGGAAAATTGATACGCAATGTTTCAAATGTTTTTTTTTGTTTATTTTCTCTTATTTTAAAATTTGGAAATGAGCAGAAATAAGTTCATGCAACCTCTTATTTGCATAAGAAAAAAAAAAAAAACATTTGACCAGGCTACTTTGTCAACTTGTAAAATTAGTAGTAGTGAAACCCCTAATTTATATACAGTGCAATGCATAAGTTAATACACCCATGCTAAAGTTGACTAAAAAGAGGAATAAAAAATCATATTTTGGAAATTGAACTTAATGCCTTAATTTAAAAAATTAGGAAAAATCCAACCTTTTAGGACACCAATTTTCTTTGTGAATGAATAATGTATCGTAAATAAATAAATGTTCTTCCTTAAAATACATGGTGGATAAGTGTGTACACCCCTATGTTAAATTCCCATAGAGGCAGGCAGATTTTTATTTGTAAGTATTTTTTATTTATTAATTTTTAGGATACTATGCATCCTGATAAAGTTCCCTTGGCCTTTGGAATTAAAATAGCCCCACATCATCACATAGCATTCACCATACCTAGAGATTGGCATGATTTTATTTCAGTTAGCCTAAAAGCTAGTTTGATTTGCATTGAGAGATGATCTTATGGAAAGTACCCCATGCCAATCTCTAGGTATGGTGAATGCTATGTGATGATGTGGGGCTATTTTAATTCCAAAGGCCAAGGGAACTTTATCAGGATGCATAGTATCCTAAAAATTAATAAATAAAAAATACTTACTTGGATTTTTCCTAATTTTTTAAATTAAGGCATTAAGTTCAATTTCCAAAATATGATTTTTTATTCCTCTTTTTAGTCAACTTTAGCATGGGTGTATTAACTTATGCATTGCACTGTACATTTATATAATACATATTTTAAAAATGTAATGCATACCTGTTGCTGCCATAATAATGGCTCGTTTCAAAACTGTATGCGATTTTTCCTTTTTGTTCTTCTTAAAGGTCCCGTTCTTCGTGATCCCATGTTTCAAACTTTAGTTAGTGTGTAATGTTGCTGTTAGAGCTTAAATAATATCTGTAAAATTATAAAGCTCAAAGTTCAATGCCAAGCGAGATATTTTATTTAACAGAAGTCGCCTACATCGAACGGCTCGTTTGGACTACATCCCTCTACTTCCTTCTTTAATGACGTCACTAGAACCGTTTTTTGACTAACCTCCGCCCACAGGAATGCTCCCTCAACTCTACCGAAATTCGTTTATGTACTTGCGCACTTCTTATAACTTACTGTGTTTACTCAGCTCTTACGGTGATTTTCTGAAGTAAAACTGACGCTTCATCTTTTGTGTGATGTACAATAAACTTTATTAAACTCATCAGTATATGTTTGATCATCATTCAGACAGCAGACTTGTAGGCTATTAATAAATAATGGATACATACAAGCAGATGACAAATACGTTATAATAACCGTAATTAAACTACTAAACTATACCTGTTTCATCTCTATACAGCACTCTGACTCTGTAGGCATTATTGTCCGACTCGAAATGAACACCGTTACTGAGAGTTTCTGATATTATCATCATTCCGTGAGATGAAATTGTCCTGAGAGACTGAGCGCGAGCTCATGAAGCTCCGCCCCCTGGGTCATCCAGCAGCAGCTTATTTGCATTTAAAGGGCACACACTAAAACAGCGCGTTTTTCTGTGCCCCAAAAAATGACAATTTAAACATGCTGTAAAAAATGATCTGTTAGGTATTTTGAGCTGAAACTTCACATACACACTCTGGGGACATCAGAGACTTATTTTACATCTTGTGAAAAGGGGCATAATACGGGACCTTTAACAGCTCCCATTAACTGTAGTGATGCAATATTATTCTTGTAAACAGTTTTCCAGAAATAAAAGTACATTTTTAAAATGCATGCACATTACCGTAAAGCACCAGAGTTACCATACTTTGCTCAATTGATCCTTTCTTATAAATTCGGTCAGCAATTAAATTACCACATGACCTTGGAATTTGTCACAAAAACGGCAAGTCATTTGGCCAGGAATTTTTATCAGTGTTATTTTAGTATCATTGATATACTGTTTCAGTTTTTGTTAATATTTTGAATTTTTTTTTTATTTTTTTTTTAAGTTTTAGTAATTTTGACTTTTGATTTTTAAAAATATGTGTATAAAATGTATTAAGTTTTAGTTATTTTAGTACTTATTTAATTATAAGTAATTATTTTCTCATTTTCATGTAGTTTAAGTTTTATATTTACCATTAAAAAATTTGATGGCTTTAGTTTAATTAATGATAATAACACTGATTTTTATGAGGGTGAAAAACCAGATATTCTGGATTCGAACGGCAAGATACTTCCTGTAAATGTTGATTATACCTTCAAACCTCATGAGAAACAATTACTGTCTGAATAGGGCTATTTAGGTGATAAAAGATGTCACTTTCAATGTTGTGATATCTGAATTGGGTCACTGAGTGATTACATTTTACCAGTAATATACCGGAACAGATTTTACATCATGAAAACGGCATAAAATTAGGCATATATAACAGAATCAGGCACATTTCACACACACACACCTTGAGCACTGTTGT
Organism: Abramis brama; assembly: GCF_963993115.1. Classification (NCBI taxonomy): domain Eukaryota; kingdom Metazoa; phylum Chordata; class Actinopteri; order Cypriniformes; family Leuciscidae; genus Abramis; species Abramis brama. The sequence continues at coordinate 5,432,876 of NC_139975.1, forward strand.
CTTCTTTGGCGAGATGTCATCTGTGTTATTCTGTGACTCCATCACCGACATGTTCTAGAGAGAGAGAGAGAGAGAGAGAGAGAGAGAGAGAGAGAGAGAGAGAGAGAGAGAGAGAGAGAGAGAGAGAGAGAGAGAGAGAGAGAGAGAGAGAGAGAGAGAGAGAGAGAGAGAGAGAGAGAGAGAGAGAGAGAGAGAGAGAGAGAGATTATGTGTTAAACGTGTGTCTGACTGAATACTGGGTAGGGCATTCAGAAAGGTGCATTCTGGGTAAAACATTCCAAAAACATGTTGCACTCTTATTAAAGAACAGAACATCAGGGAGAGGAGGAGCTTGAAGGCGAGTGGGAGGAGCTTCATTTTAAGCTGAACATTGCTTTCATTGGGTCAATCGGCTCATTGCGTGCTTAGTTCTGTGTTTAAACACACAGTGAGTCCTAATCACACAAGCGATTAGAAAACAAGTACATGCATGTGCACCTTAAAAAAGTAAACACAAAGATAAAGACAGAAAGCTGAACCGGTGAAACCTGACGCAAATACACACGTCTCACTAATAGACATCCTTAAACACATGCACTGTGGCCCTATAAAACATCTGGACACTTAAATCACACATGCAAACAAAATATCAGCATCTTCACTAAGTTTCAATGTGTATGAATCAGCTTTTTTCTGTGATTTTTCAGTATATGTATGAAGTCAATTCACACAGTTATAGAGAATCACATTAGGTGTGTTGGACTCGATCGGTGTGTGATAGCAAAGTACGGCGTGAGCGATTAGAGGAGCAGACGGCTCCGTATACTTCCGAAACGCTCTCGCTGTACTTTGATTTCACACACCGATCGGTCTGTGCAACAACGCTTCAAGTCCAACACACACCTAGTAAATATCAACATGTTCCAATAACCTCAAATAAACACAATACTGAGTGTCTATTTCAACACTATGAGCTGCCAATTGACTTTTAATAAACTTATAATAAGTAAAGTAAATGTCTGTGTGTGTTTCTCAATGGAAAAACTTCAGATATGAGATGGTGAGACTGTAGAAAACAGACAAGCAAGCAGAAAGACACATTCCGAGAGAAAGAGACGGGTGAAAGCAGACAGACGGACTCAGTTAAACTGCACCTCCTTTTCAATTTTCTCACAAGATCCAGGCTAATTATACAAACTATGACAACTAATTACAGCTCACTAAACTTGTATGAACATGTATAAACATCTCCATATATATCAGTCGACTGCTCATCACATCTAGAGACAAGAAGCCAAGACAGACAGACAGACACACGATCAGTGTATGAGACAGAGGAGAGGAGAGGAGAGGAGAGGAGAACAGGAGAGAAGATGAGAGGAGAGGAGAGGAGAACAGGAGAGGAGAGGAGAGGAGAGAGGAGAACAGGAGAGGAGAACAGGAGAGGAGAACAGGAGAGGAGAACAGGAGAGGAGAGGAGAGGAGAGAGGAGAACAGGAGAGGAGAACAGGAGAGAAGAGAGGAGAGGAGAGGAGAGGAGAGGAGAGGAGAACAGGAGAGGAGAGGAGAGGAGAGGAGAGGAGAACAGGAGAGGAGAGGAGAGGAGAGGAGAGGAGAGGAGAGAGGAGAACAGGAGAGGAGAACAGGAGAGAAGAGAGAAGAACAGGAGAGAAGAGAGGAGAACAGGAGAGAAGAGAGGAGAGAAGAGATGAGAACAGGAGAGGAGAGGAGAACAGGAGAGAAGAGAGGAGAACAGGAGAGAGGAGAGGAGAGGAGAGGAGAGGAGAGGAGAGGAGAGGAGAGGAGAGGAGAGGAGAACATGAGAGGAGAACAGGGGAGAGGAGAACAGGAGAGAAGAGAGGAGAGTAGAACAGTAAAGGAGGAGAACAGGAGAGAAGAGAGGAGAACAGGAGAGGAGAACAGGAGAGAAGAGATGAGAACAGGAGAGGAGAGGAGAACAGGAGAGAAGAGGAGAACAGGAGAGGAGAACAGGAGAGAACAGGAGAGGAGAACACGAGATAAGAGAGGACAGGAGAGGAGAGAACAGGAGAGGAGAGAACAGGAGAGGAGAACAGGAGAGAACAGGAGAGGAGAACACGAGAGAAGAGAGGAGAACAGGAGAGGAGAGGAGAACAGGAGAGGAGAACAGGAGAGAAGAGAGGAGAACAGGAGAGGAGAGAGGAGAACAGGAGAGGAGAGAACAGGAGAGGAGAGAGGAGAACAGGAGAGAACAGGAGAGGAGAGAGGAGAACAGGAGAGGAGAGGAGAGGAGAACAGGAGAGGAGAACAGGAGAGAAGAGAGGAGAACAGGAGAGGAGAGAGGAGAACAGGAGAGGAGAACAGGAGAGGAGAGAGGAGAACAGCAGAGGAGAACAGGAGAGGAGAACAGGAGAGAAGAGAGGAGAACAGGAGAGGAGAGAGGAGAACAGGAGAGGAGAACGGGGGAGAGGAGAACAGGAGAGAAGAGAGGAGAACAGGAGAGGAGAACAGGAGAGAAGAGAAGAGAACAGGAGAGAAGAGAGGAGAACAGGAGAGGAGAACAGGAGAGAAGAGATGAGAACAGGAGAGGAGAGGAGAACAGGAGAGAAGAGAGGAGAGGAGAACAGGAGAGGAGAGGGGAACAGGAGAGGAGAACAGGAGAGAAGAGAGGAGAACAGGGGAGAAGAGAACAGGGGAGAAGAGAACAGGAAAGAAGAGAGGAGAGGAGGAGAACAGGATAGGAGAACACAAGAGAAGAGAGGAGAACATGAGAGGAGAACAGGGGAGAGGAGAACAGGAGAGAGGAGAGGAGAGGAGAGGAGAGGAGAGGAGAGGAGAGGAGAGGAGAGGAGAGGAGAGGAGAGGAGAGGAGAGGAGAGGAGAGAGGAGAACACGAGAGAAGAGAGGAGAACACGAGAGAAGAGAGGAGAACACGAGAGAAGAGAGGAGAACACGAGATGAGAGTACAGGAGAGGAGAGAGGAGAACAGGAGAGAACAGGAGAGGAGAACACGATAGAAGAGAGGAGAACAGGAGAGGAGAACAGGAGAGAAGAGAGGAGAGGAGAGGAGAGGAGAGGAGAGGAGAGGAGAGGAGAGGAGAGGAGAGGAGAACAGGAGAGGAGAGGAGAGGAGAGGAGAGGAGAGGAGAGAGGAGAACAGGAGAGGAGAACAGGAGAGAAGAGAGAAGAACAGGAGAGAAGAGAGGAGAACAGGAGAGAAGAGAGGAGAGAAGAGATGAGAACAGGAGAGGAGAGGAGAACAGGAGAGAAGAGAGGAGAACAGGAGAGAGGAGAGGAGAGGAGAGGAGAGGAGAGGAGAGGAGAGGAGAGGAGAGGAGAGGAGAACATGAGAGGAGAACAGGGGAGAGGAGAACAGGAGAGAAGAGAGGAGAGTAGAACAGTAAAGGAGGAGAACAGGAGAGAAGAGAGGAGAACAGGAGAGGAGAACAGGAGAGAAGAGATGAGAACAGGAGAGGAGAGGAGAACAGGAGAGAAGAGGAGAACAGGAGAGGAGAACAGGAGAGAACAGGAGAGGAGAACACGAGATAAGAGAGGACAGGAGAGGAGAGAACAGGAGAGGAGAGAACAGGAGAGGAGAACAGGAGAGAACAGGAGAGGAGAACACGAGAGAAGAGAGGAGAACAGGAGAGGAGAGGAGAACAGGAGAGGAGAACAGGAGAGAAGAGAGGAGAACAGGAGAGGAGAGAGGAGAACAGGAGAGGAGAGAACAGGAGAGGAGAGAGGAGAACAGGAGAGAACAGGAGAGGAGAGAGGAGAACAGGAGAGGAGAGGAGAGGAGAACAGGAGAGGAGAACAGGAGAGAAGAGAGGAGAACAGGAGAGGAGAGAGGAGAACAGGAGAGGAGAACAGGAGAGGAGAGAGGAGAACAGCAGAGGAGAACAGGAGAGGAGAACAGGAGAG